>NC_139663.1:23418429-23500929 GCF_951799395.1 Argentina silus | reverse complement strand
TGTGATTTATCTGTCCACATAATGTCATTATATTCTGGTTACCAAAGTTATCGTAAACCACGCACGCACGCACGCACGCACTCACGCACACACACACACACACACACACACACACACACACACACACACACACACACTCACTCACTCACTCACTCACTCACTCTCTCTCTCTCACTCACACACACACACACACACACACACACACACACACACACACACACACACACACACACAGCCATGAAGCTTCTTCATTCATACCACCTGCGACATGCAGGCCTCGTCCCGTCTTCCGTTACTATTCCACAGGAGGGGGAACTCGGGGGGATGTGAAAAACGGAAATCCTGCCTTGCGGTTTGAACTTGGCCAAAATTTCCAAAATTCATTCATTTTTATCTCACATATCCCCCCTTTCACTTTTTGTACATCCATGAATCCTGCCTATTTAACCCGCAGCGATGGGAGCAGGAGACACAGTCACCTCAGGAGAAGATCCGACACTGTTGTCTACACACTCCGAACAGGTGAGTCAATACGCCAATCCACTGGATCGTTGCTTGAGGCTTAAATGAATGAATCCTCGATTTTATTGAACCTTCCAACCACGCCTCTCTGCTGTAGATCTTGTCTCCAGATAACCGACCATGGGCTTTCACGGTACCGCCGTTTGGACGAGCGCCTTCCTCCTCTTCCTCGCGCAGGTTGGCGCCGCGCCCGCGCCCGCGCCCGCACCCTGTCACCTCCAAGGGCACCTCGTGCAGCGCAGCCACCGCCTCCTCAGAGACATGGTCAGTCTGCTGGCCTGGGACTGACCCCCAACAACCCCAACCCCAAATACCCCAACAACAACCCCAAATACCCCAACAACTACATCAACAACAGGAAACTTTGACTCCAGTCATGTTCGTGTTGAGAAACTGATTCTGTTCTTTCAGGGGGGAAACTTCCCCGCGCGGTGCCTGCAGGATAATGTCGTCATCGCGTTCCCAGCCGCGTCTTTCGCCTCCTCTGCCGCGCCGCAGGTAAGTGTTATTATTACATTTTTAAACCATCCTTCAAAACCCATCTTTTAAACTTGATTTTAATCTTTAACTATTTGTATTCGTTGTTTTTACTGACTGTGCTTTTGTTTCCTTTTTATTTATCTATCTATTCTTGTTCTCTCCGTGGAATGTAATCTATTTTAGTACTGAGAAAAGCTCTATACAAAATAAATGCATCATTATTATAGATTTTTATTATGGTTTTTATTATTATTGTTGTTATTGTTATTATTATTGTTATTATTATTATTATTATTATTATTATTATTATTATTATTATTATTATTATTAAAAAGGTATATGTCTGAGTCTCAGGACAGTATTAAAGACATTACATTCCACGGAGAGAACAAGAATAGATAGATAAATAAAAAGGAAACAAAAGCACAGTCAGTAAAAACAACAATAAAAATAGTTAAAGATTAAAATCAAGTTTAAAAAGATGAGTTTGAAGGAGGAGAGCGTGCTGTTGATGTGGTTTGGGAGATTATTATTCATATGAGAAGGTATATGTCAGAGTCAAGGGACAGTAAAGTTTTATTACGAGATTACTATTATTATTATTATTATTATTATTATTATTATTATTATTCATATTGCTGCGTGTTGGATTGAATGCTTGCGTCCTCTCTGCTCCAGCGGGACGTCGGGAAGGTGGTCTATGAGAGTCTGAGCAGCATCGACTCTCTGCTGGGAGCCGAACACCTGCCGACCGAGTGGGACCAGCAGAAGCTCGACGACTTCCAGAACATCGTCTACCGGCAGGTCGAAGAGAGCAGATGTGTGAGTTCCCAGTCATGGGATGTAATTCTGGCACCGCCAGTCCCGTCCGAGCCGTCTCATCTGCGAGCGGTCCGGTCCGGTTCTCACTGAGGAGGACCACCATGGAGAAACGTCAGAAGGCTTTATTCTGTTTAAATAACTTTTAATGTGTGTATTGTTGTATTCGTCAACTATGTATGTATGGAAGGATGTGTAATTCAAATGTGTCAAATATGGGTCTCGTGACTGTTTCAGATGAGGAGCGGAGCGCACGGGACTGACGACTCCGTTAGAGCGCATGCGCTGAAGACATACTTCCAAAACATCGCGACTGTTTTAAAAGAGAAGGTAAGCTCGAACTGAAAACATACATACACACATAGTTTTAATACTGCTGATAGATGATGATAGAGAACCCTGTCTGACTCTCTCTCTCTCTCTGTCTCTCTTTCCAGAACTATAGTTACTGTTCCTGGGAGGTGGTGAGGAAGGAGCTGCTGCTCACCCTCCAGTTCATCCTGCAGCACAACTCTGACAGCCTTGTCTGGACCAGGACATAGAACCAACACCAGAACCTCCTCTGGACCAGGACATAGAACCAACACCAGAACCTCCTCTGGACCAGGACATAGAACCAACACCAGAACCTCCCCTGGACCAGGACATAGAACCAACACTGGTCACCTTCCAGAGTCATGACAGCCATTTTGTATTTTGTATTTTCTCATATTTTTATGAGAATGTTGACGAATGTTCGATATCTATCTATTTATGTATTTATTAATTTATTTATTTATCTATCTATATCTTTTTTCTATTTATTCCAAAAAAATATTTCTGTCCATTTGAAAAATCTTCATTAAATGTTTTGCAAATAAACATCTGCACTGAAAATCTATACGGTGTGTTTTAATAACAGATTTGGTGTGTTGTGATGGTGTACATTTACATTTTTACATTTTAGTCATTTAGCAGACGCCTTTATCCAAAGTACATGTGTCTAAAGTAAGTTAATCCATCAGTCATCATAAGAAAAACAAATCTATGCTACTTTTTTTAATTTACAGTCACGAAACTGTTCAGGGTAGTGGGGATGAAGAGGTCTCTAGGGTTAGGGTTAGGGTTAGTACAGGGGGGTAGTGGGGATGAAGAGGTCTCTAGGGTTAGGGTTAGGGTTAGTACAGGGGGGTAGTGGGGATGAAGAGGACTCTAGGGTTAGGGTTAGTACAGGGGGGTAGTGGGGGTGAAGAGGTCTCTAGGGTTAGGGTTAGTACAGGGGGGTAGTGGGGGTGAAGAGGTCTCTAGGGTTAGGGTTAGTACAGGGGGGTTAGGGTTAGGGTTAGTACAGGGGGGTAGTGGGGGTGAAGAGGTCTCTAGGGTTAGGGTCAGGGTTAGTACAGGGGGGTAGTGGGGGTGAAGAGGTCTCTAGGGTTAGGGTCAGGGTTAGTACAGGGGGGTAGTGGGGGTGAAGAGGTCTCTAGGGTTAGGGTCAGGGTTAGTACAGGGGGGTAGTGGGGATGAAGTGTCTGGCCTGACTCTGACTCTGCCAGGGCCAGACTGAGCATGTGTGGGTAACCATGGTAACCGTGCCCCATGTGGCCGATCAGAAAACGAAAACAAGGGGAGAAGCAAACAGAGACAAACGGAAAGGAGAGAAGAAACTCCCTCTGATTGGTCTGCTCACACACACACACACACACACACACACACACACACACACACACACACACAGCTGCTCCCCAAGCATTCTGATGTCTAATGAGGACGTTTAATCAGTAGAAATCAGGGAATGAGATCCTTTCAAATAAATCTTTATTATACAAACACAGTCTTGGTCCCGAAAAGCACTTTCTAAAATCCAGAGTCTACAGGAGTGACTTCCTGTCCAGACGGCGCCCTGCAGGAACGCCACAGCTGGGGCAACACTACAAGCCCATTTCAGGGGTTATATAATAATAATCATTATAGTAACAATGTATGTAACAAACGAATAAATAATTATTATATAATATATAATATAATAATAATAATATAATATAAAATAATTATAATAATAATAATAATTATTATTAGGGAGGATGTTGTTGTTTGGAACTTTGAACTGAATTTCAATTCAAAGACTTCGGCCAGACTTCGGCCAGACTTCGGCCAGACTTCGGCCAGACTTCGGCCAGACTTCCGCCCGGCTCCTGTAAAGTTAGAACCAAACAGAACCTCCACAGTCGTAGCAAACAACACACAAGGTAACAACTCTTCTACTCGTTCTACAAAATAACAGAACAACAGAACAACAGAACAATAGAACAATAGAACAATAGAACAATGGAACGTCAGGGGGTGACCTCCTCATCCTCTTCTTCTATACTCCTGAACACGCCTCAGGTGGACAGACAGGTGAGCAGGTAGACAGGTGAGCAGGTAGACAGGTGAGGTTAGGGTTAGACGGTCAGGTCACATGGTACCTCCTCCTCCTCCTCCGCTCCCTCAGGATCAAACTGACTCCATGGGACGTCATTCACCTGAAGAGGACATGTCACTGGAGCACATGTTGTACCAGAAGGGAGGGTGTGATTGGTTGAGGAGTGTGATTGGTTGAGGAGTGTGATTGGTTGAGGAGTGTGATTGGTTGAGGACTGTGATTGGTTGAGGACTGTGATTGGTTGAGGAGTGTGATTGGTTGAGGAGTGTGATTGGTTGAGGAGTGTGATTGGTTGAGGAGTGTGATTGGTTGAGGAGTGTGATTGGTTGTGTGTGATTGGTTAAGGAGTGTGATTGGTTGAGGAGTGTGATTGGTTGAGGAGTGTGATTGGTTGAGGAGTGTGATTGGTTGAGGAGTGTGATTGGTTGTGTGTGATTGGTTAAGGAGTGTGATTGGTTGTGTGTGATTGGTTGTGTATGATTGGTTGAGTGTGTTACCTGGATGACTCCCTCCAGATCCTCCTCAGGTAGAACCTGGTCTCTCTCCACCCTGAGCTCCACCATCACCCTCCCACTGCCTGAGACAGACAGACAGACAGATAGACAGACAGGTCACCTCAGACAGACAGGTGTGTGTGTGTGTGTGTGTGTGTGTGTGTGTGTGTGTGTGTGTGCGAGGGTGTGTGTGTGTGTGACTGACCTAGGACCAGCAGCAGGACCTTCTCCATGGCGTCCACCACAGCCTTGTCTCTGGCCCAGCGCTGCAGCTTCCTTCTCTGAGGTAGGACCACCTCTGGACCCCCCCCCCCACACACACACATATACACACACACACACCATACACATATACACACATACACACACACACACACACACACACGTTAGATCCAAGTCTTTCTCGTCTCCCACTGTGTTGTTTGTGTGCGCATGTGTGTGTGTGTGTGTGTGTGTGTGTGTGTGTGTGTGTGTGTGTGTGTGTGTGGTGTGTGGTGTGTGGTGTGCGTGCGGTGTGTGTGTGTGTGTGTGTATATGTGGTGTGTTTGTGGTGTGTGTGTGTGGTGTGTGTGTTGTGTGTGTGTGTGTGCATGTGTTGTGTGTGTGTGGTGTGTGTGGTGTGAGTGGTGTGTGTGGTGTGAGTGGAGTCTGACCGGTGCTTTGAAAGGCCTCCTCTGCCACCCCCACCCCCCTGCAGCTGAGCCCGTGGTGGGGGAAGGTGACCTCCACCAGACAGCCGTACTTCAGGCTGCTCTCCTGGGGGTCCGTCTGCCTGGACCACCCCTCTGGCCCTGGGGCTTCACTGCTGGACAGGTCCTTCAGCTGGAAGGACACACACACACACACACACACACACACACAATTTTGTTGTAACCGGTGGACAGATAAAGAAGTGAGGGTGTGTGTGTGTGTGTGTGTGTGTGTGTGTGTGAGTGTGTGTGTGTACTGACAGTGAGGATGTGTGTGTGGTGTGGTGTGGTGTGGTGTGTGTGTTTGTGTGTGTGTGTGTGTGTGTACTGACAGTGAGGATGTGTGTGGACCAGCCGTTGAAGCCCAGGTAGTGGTTGGCCAGGTCCTGACAGCTGCTGTGGCTCAGAGGTCTGCAGGGGGACAGGTAGGAGGGGGCGGCCGGCCCTCTGCTGCTCTGCTTCACCTGTCAGACACCCAGGGAATTACACCCTACCTCCTACGTCCTACCCCCTACGTCCTACCCCCTAGTCCCTGCCTCCTAGTCCCTGCCTCCTAGCCCCTACCTCCTAGTCCCTACCTCCTACCCACTACCTCTACCTCCTAACCCCTACCTCTACCTCCTAACCCCTACCTCCTAACCTCCACCTCCTAGCCTCTACCCCCTACCTCCTAGCCCCTACCTCTTAGCCCCTACCTCCTACCCCCTACCTCCTAGCCCCTACCTCTTAGCCCCTACCTCCTAACCCCTACCTCCTAACCTCCACCTCCTAGCCTCTACCCCCTACCTCCTAGCCCCTACCTCTTAGCCCCTACCTCCTAGCCCCTACCTCCTAGCCCCTACCCCTTACCTCCTAGCCCCTACCCCTTACCTCCTAGCCCCTACCTCCTAGCCCCTACCCCTTACCTCCTAGCCCCTACCTCCTAGCCCCTACCTCCTAGTCCCTACCTCCTAACCCCTAACCCCTACCTCCTAGCCCCTACCTCCTAGCCCCTACCTCCTAGTCCCTACCTCCTAGTCCCTACCTCCTAACCCCTACCTCCTAGCCCCTACCTCCTAGTCCCTACCTCCTAACCCCTACCTCCTAGCCCCTACCTCCTAGTCCCTACCTCCTAGTCCCTACCTCCTAGCCCCTACCTCCTAACCCCTACCTCCTAGCCCCTACCTCCTAGCCCCTACCCCCTAGTCCCTACCTCCTAGCCCCTACCTCCTAGTCCCTACCTCCTAGCCCCTACCTCCTAGCCCCTACCTCCTGGTGAATATGAGGGACAACCTCTGACTGCTGTTCAGCGGGTCATCATTATACAGTGGTGCCATACTGCCACCTACTGGTGAATATTGGGGACTGGTGGTTGGGTTTTGTTGCAGTCCCTGTTTGATGTTTTACATCTCAACAATATCTAGGAGTTTACAGGACTGACATAATATAACAGTAATATACAGTGTATATATATACATATATAATCATAAATAATCATGATATACTGTGTGTATATATATACACACAGTATATCATGATTATTTGTGGAATTTGTTTAACTCTACATGAGTTTAATACTTGGTTCCAGGGGAGGCTGGTCCCTAGCTCTCACCCAGAGTTCTTACCACATAGCTAGGGACAAGGAGGTAGGGGCTAGGAGGTAGGGACAAGGAGGTAGGGACAAGGAGGTAGGGGCTAGGAGGTAGGGGCTAGGAGGTAGGGGCTAGGAGGTAGGGGGTAGGAGGTAGGGGCTAGGAGGTAGGGGCTAGGAGGTTGGGGTTCGGAGGTAGGGACAAGGAGATAGGGGGTAGGAGGTAGGGGCTAGGAGGTAGGGGCTAGGAGGTAGGGGGTAGGAGGTAGGGGCTAGGAGGTAGGGGCTAGGAGATAGGGGGTAGGAGGTAGGGGCTAGGAGGTAGGGGCTAGGAGGTAGGGGGTAGGAGGTAGGGGCTAGGAGGTAGGGGCTAGGAGGTAGGGGGTAGGAGGTAGGGGTTAGGAGGTAGGGGCTAGGAGGTAGGGGCTAGGAGGTTGGGGCTAGGAGGTAGCGACTAGGAGGTAGGGACAAGGAGATAGGGGGTAGAGGGTAGGGGCTAAGAGGTAGGGGCTAGGAGGTAGGGACTAGGAGGTAGGGACTAGGAGGTAGGGGTTAGGAGGTAGGGACTAGGAGGTTGGGGTTCGGAGGTTGGGGTTCGGAGGTAGTGACTAGGAGGTAGGGGTTAGGAGGTAGGGGTTAGGAGGTAGGGGTTAGGAGGTAGGGGCTAGGAGGTAGGGACTAGGAGGTAGGGACTAGGAGGTAGGGGTTAGGAGGTAGGGGCTAGGAGGTAGGGACTAGGAGGTAGGGACTAGGAGGTAGGGACTAGGAGGTAGGGACTAGGAGGTTGGGGCTAGGAGGTTGGGGTTCGGAGGTAGTGACTAGGAGGTAGGGGTTAGGAGGTAGGGACTAGGAGGTAGGGGCTAGGAGGTAGGTGGTACTTCCTTACATTCAGGGGGGTGTGCTGTACTCTGGGTCGTACCACTACCTTACGTTTAGGGGGGTGTGCTGGAACAGGCCTCGTCCGTGCATGGCCCTCTGGGCCCGGGAGGCCTGAGCAGCAGAGAAGAACTTGACCAGAGCGTAGAACCCGGGCTTGGTCACAGCCGCGTTGGGGAACAGCTTCAGCAGGTACAGAGGCCCGAACTCTGAGAACTCGGTCCAAATGGACTCCTGTAGAACACATGAGGCAGAATGTCAGAATGGGACAGCAGACAGCAGACAGAGGACAGATGACAGTAGAGAGGACAGATGACAGATGACAGTAGACAGCAGAGAGGACAGATGACAGTAGAGATGACAGATGACAGTAGAGATGACAGAGGACAGTAGAGATGACAGATGACAGATGACAGTAGAGAGGACAGAGGACAGTAGAGATGACAGATGACAGATGACAGTAGAGATGACAGATGACAGTAGACAGTAGAGAGGAGAGAGGACAGAGGACAGATGACAGATGACAGTAGACAGTAGAGAGGAGAGAGGACAGATGACAGATGACAGATGACAGTAGAGAGGACAGATGACAGATGACAGTAGAGAGGACAGATGACAGATGACAGTAGAGAGGACAGAGGACAGATGACAGAGGACAGATGACAGATGACAGATGACAGTAGAGAGGACAGAGGACAGAGGACAGAGGACAGATGACAGATGACAGATGACAGTAGAGAGGACAGATGACAGATGACAGATGACAGTAGAGAGGACAGATGACAGATGACAGTAGAGAGGACAGATGACAGATGACAGATGACAGTAGAGAGGACAGATGACAGATGACACAAGTTCAATGAGAGGAAAAGGTTCGTAAGACTAGTCAGATTGTAAGTGTAGGTTAGTGTAGGTTAGTGTAGTGTAGTGTAGGACTAGTCAGATTGTAATCTGATTACAATCTGATGTCCATTTTACAGTCCCTAGTCATGTTTCCCAATAGAATATTTCCTTTCCTGTAGGATTTTGTGTGACCTTGATCGAAATCCTATTGGAATATGTTTTTCCTATTGGAAATAATCAAAAGCAAACCTTGGATCCTTTAGGAGTCTATCAATCCTATGAGATGTTGTTGCATCAGCTCTATCAGAATAATGTTGGGAGGGTTTTCTTATTGGAAATCAAAAGTAATCCTATTGAATGCTATCGGTTTTGCAGGATTTTGTTCCTCCAACCAGAATCTTATCAGAACCGTTTTTGTGAACTGAGAAGTTCTGGAACGGGGACCTGCTTCAAGTATCCATGACAAACTACCACTGACATTTGAAACATGGATATCTCAGTCACACACCCTTGCTAAAAACCAAATTGATTTATGACAAATAACAACTGGAGATATTCTCCCTTAAAAAGGTGACAGTTTACAGTACTGTGGACGTTTGTTTAATTTCGAAATGCCTTTAAGAAACTGTTGGAACTTGGAAACAGCATGGATATGCTAGCTAGCTCTCTCAACGCCAAGCTATGCAGATAATGCAGGATAACGGAACTAAAACTAAGCTTTCATTTCAAATGTCTACAGATAAAAACGTAGACACTCTGACACCGTACACACTCTGACACCGTACACACACCGTACACACTCTGACATTGATGGAGCTGCAGCTCCTTCACACACAGTGAGCTGCCGACCCTGAGCTGATCACACAGCCACCCTGAGCTGATCACACAGCCACCCTGAGCTGATCACACAGCCACCCTGGACTACCGTTAAACCAGTCCAAACATGGCCAGTTCCCCACGTTAGGATCACTCTCTCAAGTGGCCTCAGTGGTAAATGCTGTATGATGACGCTATAGGATCAAATCCAATAGGATACCGTTTCCTATCGTGTGTTGACTGTGGTGTGGTGTGTTGACTGTGGTGTGGTGACTGTGGTGTGGTGACTGTGGTGTGGTGACTGTGCTGTGGTGACTGTGCTGTGGTGACTGTGCTGTGGTGACTGTGGTGTGGTGTGGTGTGGTGACTGTGGTGTGGTGTGGTGACTGTGCTGTGGTGACTGTGGTGTGGTGACTGTGGTGTGGTGACTGTGGTGTGGTGTGGTGTGGTGACTGTGGTGTGGTGTGTTGACTGTGGTGTGGTGACTGTGGTGTGGTGACTGTGGTGTGGTGTGGTGACTGTGCTGTGGTGACTGTGGTGTGGTGTGGTGACTGTGGTGTGGTGACTGTGGTGTGGATGTCTGGAGACAGGAGCAGTGCGTCGTTCCTGTGACTGAGGGCCACCGGAGAGCCTTCCTACAGCCGCCACCCGTCACCCGCCACCCCTGTCAGCCCGTCAGCCCCGCTACCCCCGTCAGCCCCGCCACCCCCGTCAGCCCCGCCACCCCCGTCAGCCCCGCCACCCCCGTCAGCCCGGCACGCTTCCACAGCCTAGAGGAACTCAGACAGATAAACAACAAATAACTTGTTTATCATGAAACTATTGAGACAAACTAAATGACCTTGTGAAAGACTTATTTCTGACATTTGTCCATGTCAGAGGTCTGCTTAGACACAACACAACACACACAACACACACAACACACAACACACCACACCACACCACACCACACCACATACAACACACCACACACAACGTTCCTATCGCGGGTTTCCACTTTGAGCTGAACGTAGCCTGACAAACCTCCAACTGTTCCAGACACACGACTGCAACCCAATCACCACGACGCCACGCCTCCCAGTGAAACTCACGTAAATGAAAGCTGGTGAGAACGTGGGCTGAATGTCCCAGACGAACAGCGTTTTAGTCGCTTCAGTCGGGACCCTGAACTCAATGATGTCCACCTCAGTATCCATGGCGACGGTGAATTCTGATCCGTTCAACCAGCAACGTGACTCAGCAGGACACTGAAACACACTACTGACACTGAAACACACTACTGACACTGAAACACACTCTACTGACACTGAAACACACTACTGACACTGAAACACACTCTACTGACACTGAAACACACTCTACTGACACTGAAACACACTCTACTGACACTGAAACACACTACTAACACTGAAACACACTACTGACACTGAAACACACTACTGACACTGAAACACACTACTGACACTGAAACAGAGACGTCGTCGTTGTTGTTTGTCCTGCTCAGCTACTTCCGCACGCACGAGAGCTACGGATTTTGCCGCGCTGCAACGTCATTCGCTATTCCGAGCCACGAGCACAGCTGTGACCAATGAGAGCGAAGCATCCAGATCCAATCCCCGCCCCTCGCCTCCTCCTCGACACGGATTGGAGGAGAAATAACCGGATCCTGAGGTCACGTGTTTGTCTTCTTGCCGGTAGTTTGAGGAGTCGTCAACTTTGTTGATCTCTTTCATCTTTATCCCTAAAAAACAACACAATTATTACAAAATACAGTCAACCTTTTCATGCTGAAGGACGTTAGAATTTACATTGTGGCCTCTTGCGGTTGGATATTATTGTCCTCGTACTACGAATATACCAACCGACCTTGAACTAGTTCCCTTGAAGGCTACAGAGAAGACTATGTGACTACTACCACACCTCCCCTCACATACAACGTTTTCTGGTCATTATTTTTTTCACGTTGATAAAATATTGAAATATGAATTCAGAGTGTCGTTGTGGTCTTTCCTCCACTAGAGGGCAGCCTGTGTGTGTGTTTGTTTGAAGAGCCGCCATCTTCATTTCCCGTTCAGGAGGCCACTTCTGTGAAATCACGTGGTGTGGGCCCAGCACAGCTGCTGTAGGTGCTGCTCCCTCCTGCTGGGGGCGCTACTCCCGAGTTAGCGTTGACTCGAACCACAATACACACACATCAAAGGCTGTTGCGTGTTGGGGGCAGTTTAGGAGACAGGGATGTTTGAATGTTCCAGGCCTGGGTCATTCAACACCATGTTTACTGTGATCAGGTTTTACACCCCTGACTTTAGTTAGTTTCATGTCTCACATCTGTCCTGTTTGTAGAAGGACAACAGCGACGGTCTACCCTAACCCTAACCCTAACCCTAACCCAAGAATAACCTTTATTATTAGGGTTAACCCTAACCCTAACCCAAGAATAACCTTTATTATTAGGGTTAACCCTAACCCTAACCCAAGAATAACGTTTATTATTAGGGTTAACCCTAACCTTAACCCAAGTCCATAACCTTTATTTTCTATTTCATTCTTTTGGCTCTGTATTATTCTAAATGTTATTCACAACAACTCAACAACACTGTTGATATAAACGTCTTGTTGAGTAGTGATAGTATTGTTGGTGAGGCCGTCCTGCGTCTGTGTTTCTGCCTCTGCTGAACCTTCAGAGAAATATCAGTCATCAGCCAATGGGATTTATGTTGGCTGGTGACTCATCAGTTACCAGGCAGACACGGAGCCGGCAGGTTCTGCTGCTCGACCTCGGATGACGTCTGCGGGGTCAACCGAGGTCACATTATTGATTCACCCAGAACGAAAAGCACAGACATGCGAGATTTATCTTCATGTGTTTTATTGTCATTTGATCATTTGTAAACAAACAATATGAACATGTTCCACAGTCACGTCGTTTCTACACCACAGCCGGGGACAGGGAGTTAAGATGACATGTATTACAAACTGAGAGGAGTGAGTCCCACTCCTCAAAGTACCAAACAAAGCTTGAATTTAGACATTTCTTGAATTGAAATTTCAGACTGGGGCTTTAATCTGTCCAATAATGTTTCAAAGTACAAGAGAAAGCTGCGGCGGAGTTCCCCTCCTGCGCGGCTGGCTGCGAAACTGAAAGGAACTCGCGTCTCAAACTGGATGCTGAGAAAAGCGGTTCTGCGGATTCTGTCTTTCTGTACCTCAACGGTTCTACACGTCCCGCTTCGTTTAAAATGGATCTTAAAACGTGTGCGTTCGCTTTTGCTGCCGCGTTCGTTGATATAATCACATGTTGCGCGCCCGGGTTGAACAGATCCGTCGCCGCGGGAATCTCAGTGCGACTCTGGGCCGGTGCGGTGATCCGGTGGCTCGTGCTGTTCGGTATGTCGCTCCTCACAGAAGGCTCCGTGAAGTCGGTGTTCAGGCGCGTGATAGCGGTACATTGTCTCGTTTTTCCGGTGTATGAAACCGGCCGCGTATTGTTGTACGGAGGTGCAGCAGAGAGGTGCGCGTTGGGAGGTCCAGGGCTGTGGCTCCTGTGTGGCGCGGTAACCGCCGCGTCAGCCGCGTTCTGGGAGACCTCCTTCCCCGACGGTAACGGGACAGAGAAGACAGAGAAGAAGCAGAAAGCGCGAGTGCTGTTCATGAGAGTCCTCCGCTTCTACAAACCGGACTACCTCCTCCTACTCGGGGCGTTTGTCTTTCTGTCACTGGCTGTCCTGTGTGAGTATGCGCCATAGCCTTGTATCGTGATGATGATGAAGAAGATGATAAATGATGATGATGATGATGATGATGATAACTGTGTGTGTGTGTTCAGGTGAGATGTTCATCCCATTCTACACTGGGAAGGTGATTGACATCCTCGGTGCCCAGTACCAGTGGAACCACTTCCTGTCTGCCATCGTCTTCATGGGACTGTTCTCTCTGGGAAGGTCACTGTTCTAAACTCCTGTTTCTAGACGTGTCTTTAACTGATGCTGAAGCCCTTATTCGTATTCATGTGTTGCATATCTGTCTTATCTATTTGTATAGTACTTTGTAACACTGTTTTTAAACGGTGCTATATAAATAAAGTTTATTATTATTATTATTATTATTATTATTATTATTATTATTATTATTGTTGTTGTAGAGCTCTGGGTATCCAAGCTGTTCCTTGTTGTTGGGTGTCCAAGCTGTTCCTTGTTGTTGGGTGTCCAAGCTGTTCCTTGTTGTTGGGTGTCCAAGCTGTTCCTTGTTGCTGGGTGTCCAAGCTGTTCCTTGTTGTTGGGTGTCCAAGCTGTTCCTTGTTGTTGGGTGTCCAAGCTGTTCCTTGTTGCTGGGTGTCCAAGCTGTTCCTTGTTGTTGGGTGTCCAAGCTGTTCCTTGTTGTTGGGTGTCCAAGCTGTTCCTTGTTGCCGGGTGTCCAAGCTGTTCCTTGTTGTTGGGTGTCCAAGCTGTTCCTTGTTGACGGGTGTCCAAGCTGTTCCTTGTTGTTGGGTGTCCAAGCTGTTCCTTGTTGCCGGGTGTCCAAGCTGTTCCTTGTTGCCGGGTGTCCAAGCTGTTCCTTGTTGCTGGGTGTCCAAGCTGTTCCTTGTTGTTGGGTGTCCAAGCTGTTCCTTGTTGCCGGGTGTCCAAGCTGTTCCTTGTTGCCGGGTGTCCAAGCTGTTCCTTGTTGTTGGGTGTCCAAGCTGTTCCTTGTTGCTGGGTGTGTTCCTCACTGCAGTGTAAAGTTGTCATTGACTGTAAGAAGCTTGACATCACTGAGAATATGTCAGCTGTCAGCCTCCACAGACAAACGGCAGACTTAGGATTTATCATTTATTTTACCTGGAGGAGCAAAACTGAGCGTTTCAGCAGATCTAAACTGAGCGTTTCAGCAGATCTAAACTGAGTGTTTCAGCAGATCTAAACTGAGTGTTTCAGTTCTTTATATTCATTGATGATTTGTGTGTCCTGTGGTGTGTTTTTAGTGTGTGTGTGTCCTGTGGTGTATTTTTAGTGTGTGTGTGTCCTGTGGTGTGTTTTTAGTGTGTGTGGGTCCTGTGGTGTATTTTTAGTGTGTGTGTGTCCTGTGGTGTGTTTTTAGTGTGTGTGTGTCCTGTGGTGTGTTTTTAGTGTGTGTGGGTCCTGTGGTGTGTTTTTAGTGTGTGTGTGGGTCCTGTGGTGTGTTTTTAGTGTGTGTGTGGGTCCTGTGGTGTGTTTTTAGTGCGTGTGTGTGGGTCCTGTGGTGTGTTTTTAGTGCGTGTGTGTGGGTCCTGTGGTGTGTTTTTAGTGTGTGTGTGTCCTGTGGTGTATTTTTAGTGTGTGTGTCCTGTGGTGTGTTTTTAGTGTGTGTGTGTCCTGTGGTGTGTTTTTAGTGTGTGTGGGTCCTGTGGTGTGTTTTTAGTGTGTGTGGGTCCTGTGGTGTGTTTTTAGTGTGTGTGTGGGTCCTGTGGTGTGTTTTTCTTGTGGATGTATTTAGGAATGAATACAGATGAATACAGTTACTAAGATATCTTATTTTCTTTGATGTTACCTTGACTGTAGTGTGTGTGTGTTAATGGTGTGTGTGTTAATGGTGTGTGTGTTCATGGTGTGTGTGTGTGTTCATGGTGTGTGTGTTCATGGTGTGTGTGTTCATGGTGTGTGTGTTCATGGTGTGTGTGTGTTCATGGTGTGTGTGTGTTCATGGTGTGTGTGTGTTCATGGTGTGTGTGTTCATGGTGTGTGTATTCATGGTGTGTGTATGTTCATGGTGTGTGTATGTTCATGGTGTGTGTTAATGCTGTGTGTGTGTTCATGCTGTGTGTGTGTTCATGCTGTGTGTGTGTTCATGCTGTGTGTGTGTTCATGGTGTGTGTGTTCATGGTGTGTGTGTTCACGGTGTGTGTGTTTATGGTGTGTGTGTTCATGGTGTGTGTGTGTGTGTGTGTGTGTGTTCATGGTGTGTGTTCAGCTCGTTGGGAGCAGGCTGCCGGGGAGGCCTCTTCATGTGTGCCATCAGCAGCTTCACCTGCAGGGTCAAGGCCAGGCTGTTCGGGGCGCTGGTAAAGCAGGAGATTGGCTTCTTTGACACCACCAAGACAGGTAGACACCACCTGCTCCCAAACACCACTCAACACCATAGACAACACCACCTGCTCCCAAACACCACTCAACATCAGAGACAACACCACCTGCTCCCAAACACCACTCAACATCATAGACAACACCACCTGCTCCCAAACACCACTGAACATCATAGACGACACCACCTGCTCCCAAACACCACTCAACATAATAGACAACACCACCTGCTCCCAAACACCACTCAACATCATAGACAACTAGAGTACCCCCAACCCCACCCCGCAGGTGACATCACATCGTTGTTAAAAACGGAAACTAAGGTGAAAGTCACAGAGTTATGATGTTCCTCAGTGAATTCAGTGTTTTAGCAGGTGTGTTTTGTGCATTTTGACCTGAATAAACGTGTCAATCCATACAATCCAGCGCCACGCTGTTCTAACATCCCCCCCCTCCCCATCCCCCCTCCCCATCCCCCCTCCCCTCCCCCTCCCCCTCCACCCTGTAGGTGACATCACGTCCAGACTGTCCAATGACACCACTCTGATGAGCCGGGCGGTGGCCCTGAACGTCAACGTGCTGCTGAGAACCGCCATCAGGACGGCCGGGGTGCTGTGGCTCATGGTCGGCCTCTCCTGGAAGCTCACGCTGCTCATGCTGCTGGAGACGCCCCTCACCGGCCTGCTGCAGAACACCTACGACAACCACTACCAGGTACAGAACACCTGACTACCAGGTACAGAACACCTGACTACCACTACCAGGTACTGAACACCTACGACAACCACTACCAGGTACTGAACACCTGACTACCAGGTACTGAACACCTGACTACCACTACCAGGTACTGAACACCTGACTACCAGGTACTGAACACCTGACTACCAGGTACTGAACACCTGACTACCACTACCAGGTACTGAACACCTGACTACCACTACCAGGTACTGAACACCTGACTACCACTACCAGGCACTACTACACTCTTTTCACAGAAGGTTCTACATTAAACCCAACAGGGTTCTTCAAAGGGTTCCGCTACGGAGATGAAGAACCCTTTTAGAAGGCCTGGGGTGGTCCAGTGGTCCAGCACCACGGCCTGGGGTGGTCCAGCATCACGGCCTACGGTGCACTCGTATGCCCATGTTGGCATGGGTTGGAATCTGGCCCATGCCCTGCTGACATGCCCTCTACTTCCTGTCTTTGTCTTGTCTAAGGCGTTCATGTTGTTTATATTTAGCGGCTGTCTAAGGCGGTGCAGGACTCTGTCGCCCGGGCCAACGATGCAGCGGGCGAGGCCGTGGCGGCCGTGAGGACGGTGCGGAGCTTCAGGACAGAGCAGGTGGAGGCCGGGCGCTACAAGGAGAGGCTGGGCCACACCCACCGCCTGAAGACCAGGAGGGACATCATCAGGGCTGTGTACCTGCTGGTACGCAGGGTGAGTATGGAGGGTCAGGGTCTGCCTGCTGGTCTGGAGGGTCAGGGTCTGCCTGCTGGTCTGGAGGGTCAGGGATTACCTGCTGGTCTGGAGGGTCAGGGTCTACCTGCTGGTCTGGAAGGTCAGGGATTACCTGCTGGTCTGGAGGGTCAGGGATTACCTGCTGGTCTGGAGGGTCAGGGTCTACCTGCTGGTCTGGAGGGTCAGGGATTACCTGCTGGTCTGGAGGGTCAGGGTCAGGGTCTGCCTGCTGGTACACAGGGTCAGGGTCTACCTGCTGGTCTGGAGGGTCAGGGTGAGGGTCAGGGTCAGGGTCAGGGTCTACCTGCTGGTCTGGAGGGTCAGGGATTACCTGCTGGTCTAGAGGGTCAGGGTCTACCTGCTGGTCTGGAGGGTCAGGGATTACCTGCTGGTCTGGAGGGTCAGGGTCTACCTGCTGGTCTGGAGGGTCAGGGTCAGGGTCTACCTGCTGGTACACAGGGTCAGGGTCTACCTGCTGGTCTGGAGGGTCAGGGTGAGGGTTAGGGTCAGGGTCAGGGTCTACCTGCTGGTCTGGAGGGTCAGGGATTACCTGCTGGTCTAGAGGGTCAGGGTCTACCTGCTGGTCTGGAGGGTCAGGGATTACCTGCTGGTCTGGAGGGTCAGGGTCTACCTGCTGGTCTGGAGGGTCAGGGATTACCTGCTGGTCTGGAGGGTCAGGGTCTACCTGCTGGTCTGGAGGGTCAGGGTCTACCTGCTGGTCTGGAGGGTCAGGGTCAGGGTCTACCTGCTGGTACACAGGGTCAGGGTCTACCTGCTGGTCTGGAGGGTCAGGGTGAGGGTTAGGGTCAGGGTCAGGGTCTACCTGCTGGTCTGGAGGGTCAGGGATTACCTGCTGGTCTAGAGGGTCAGGGTCTACCTGCTGGTCTGGAGGGTCAGGGATTACCTGCTGGTCTGGAGGGTCAGGGTCTACCTGCTGGTCTGGAGGGTCAGGGATTACCTGCTGGTCTGGAGGGTCAGGGTCTACCTGCTGGTCTGGAGGGTCAGGGTCTACCTGCTGGTCTGGAGGGTCAGGGTCAGGGTCTGCCTGCTGGTACACAGGGTCAGGGTCTACCTGCTGGTCTGGAGGGTCAGGGTGAGGGTCAGGGTCTACCTGCTGGTCTGGAGGGTCAGGGTCAGGGTCTACCTGCTGGTCTGGAGGGTCAGGGTGAGGGTCAGGGTCTACCTGCTGGTCTGGAGGGTCAGGGTGAGGGTCAGGGTCTACCTGCTGGTCTGGAGGGTCAGGGTCAGGGTCTACCTGCTGGTACACAGGGTCAGGGTCTACCTGCTGGTCTAGAGGGTCAGGGTGAGGGTTAGGGTCAGGGTCAGGGTCTACCTGCTGGTCTGGAGGGTCAGGGATTACCTGCTGGTCTAGAGGGTCAGGGTCTACCTGCTGGTCTGGAGGGTCAGGGATTACCTGCTGGTCTGGAGGGTCAGGGTCTACCTGCTGGTCTGGAGGGTCAGGGATTACCTGCTGGTCTGGAGGGTCAGGGTCTACCTGCTGGTCTGGAGGGTCAGGGTCTACCTGCTGGTCTGGAGGGTCAGGGTCAGGGTCTGCCTGCTGGTACACAGGGTCAGGGTCTACCTGCTGGTCTGGAGGGTCAGGGTGAGGGTCAGGGTCTACCTGCTGGTCTGGAGGGTCAGGGTCAGGGTCTACCTGCTGGTCTGGAGGGTGAGGGTGAGGGTCAGGGTCTACCTGCTGGTCTGGAGGGTCAGGGTGAGGGTCAGGGTCTACCTGCTGGTCTGGAGGGTCAGGGTGAGGGTCAGGGTCAGGGTCTACCTGCTGGTCTGGAGGGTCAGGGTGAGGGTTAGGGTCAGGGTCAGGGTCTACCTGCTGGTCTGGAGGGTCAGTGTCAGGGTCAGGGTGAGGGTCAGGGTCAGGGTCTACCTGCTGGTCTGGAGGGTCAGGGTCAGGGTCTACCTGCTGGTCTGGAGGGTGAGGGTCAGGGTCTACCTGCTGTCTGGAGGGTCAGGGTGAGGGTGAGGGTCAGGGTCAGGGTGAGGGTCTACCTGCTGGTCTGGAGGGTCAGGGTGAGGGTCTACCTGCTGGTCTGGAGGGTCAGGGTGAGGGTCAGGGTGAGGTCTACCTGCTGGTCTGGAGGGTCAGGGTGAGGGTCTACCTGCTGGTCTGGAGGGTCAGGGTGAGGGTCTACCTGCTGGTCTGGAGGGTCAGGGTCAGGGTGAGGGTGAAGGTGAGGGTCAGGGTGAGGGTCAGGGTCAGGCAGAACTCTGGCAGCATCGCCCACATAGATGATAACACTGTGTACACATCTGGAAATCTACTACCTGTCGTTTCTGTGGTCTTTGATGTGTGTGTGTGTGTGTGTGTGTGTGTGTGTCTTTGTCTGTGTGTTTGTGTGTGTGTTTGTGTGTGCGTGTGTGTGTGTGTGTCTTTGTCTGTGTGTGTGTGTGCGCGTGTGTGTGTGCGTGTGCGTGTGCGCATGCGTGTGTGTGTGTGTGTCTTTGTCTGTGTGTGTGTGTGTGTGTGTGTGCGTGTGCAGCTGACAGCTCTGGGCATGCAGGTGGCCATGCTGTACTATGGCAGGCTGTTCATCCAGGGAGGACAGATGACTGTTGGGAACCTGGTCTCCTTCATCCTGTACCAGTCTGACCTGGGAGACAACATCAGGGTACCACACACCCTCCATACCAATACGTGTGTGTGTGTGTGTGTGTGTGTGTGTGTGTGTGTGTGTGTGTGTGTAAGCCTCTGTGTCTGAGCTACTGCCTACAAGGCCAGTTAAACCAGAAGAGTCGTTACCGCAGCAACTATGGAACAAGATATTTATTTTCCAGAGTCTTATCTTAGTAACTCTTACTGACATGTATGTAGTAGTTTAGCCGTCATCAAATCAAAGTTTATTTGTCATAAAGACAGAATCCAGCCGTAGAGTCCTCAACAACGCAACACAGTAACAACAGCAACCACAACCACAACCACAACCACAACCACAACAACCACCACAACAACCACCACAACAACCACCACAACCACAACCACAACCACAACCACAACCACAACCACCGAAGGAAACACAACAGGAGCTGCTGAGGAGATTTTTTTTTTTTTTAATAAAGTTTGAAAATCTATTGAATGATTTCGACACTATTGACAGTATTGACTAGTAAACCTGACCTTTAACCCTCTCAGACGTTGATTTACATCTTTGGTGACATGCTGAACTCTGTGGGCGCGGCCGGTAAGGTGTTTGAGTTCCTGGACCGAGCGCCTCAGGTCAGCACCCAGGGAACCCTGAGACCAGAGCAGCTGACTGGACACGTCCTCTTCAACAACCTGACCTTCTCCTACCCGACCCGCGCAGACCACCCGGTCCTGCAGGTAACACAGTGGTCCGGGGATGACCTCTGGATGAATATGGTGTTATAAGTAGCTTTATAAACACTTCATAAAGACTTTAGAAACACTTTATACACATTAATAAGTCATGTTCATTAATAAGTCATTACATTAAAATTGCTTAGAAAGCTGTAGAAATTATAATATATTTTCTTTATAAATGCTGGAACATATGTACTAATAGCAGCACTGCACTGCACTGCACTGTGTGTGTGTGTGTGTGTGTGTGTGTGTGTGTGTGTGTGTGCGTGTGCGTGTGTGTGCTGGATGCAGGGCGTGTCTCTAGAGCTGCAGCCGGGTCAGCTGACGGCGCTGGTGGGACCCTCAGGCGGGGGGAAGACCACCTGCGTCAGCCTGCTGCAGAGCTTCTACCGGCCACAGGAGGGAGACATCCTATTGGACGGAGAGCCACTGCACAGCTACGACCACCACTACCTACACCAAAAGGTCATATCACACACACACACACACACACACACACACACACACACACACACACACACACACACAGCAGAGTAGGTAATATAACAGTTGAACCCCGCCCCCCCACGGTGGTGGTGTGTATCCTAACAGGTGTCCATGGTGGTGTGTGTGTGTGTGTGTGTGTGTGTGTGGCAGGTTGCCATGGTGTCCCAGGACCCTGTCCTGTTCTCTGGCTCCATCAGAGACAACATCTCCTACGGCCTGGCTGGCTGCTCATTGGACAGGATACAGGAAGCGGCCCGCAAGGCCAACGCCCACAGCTTCATCAGCCAACTGGAGGAAGGCTACGACACAGGTACACCGACTGTCACTATGGCAACACACTGGTACGCTGGTGGTCACTATGGCAACACACTGGTACACCAGCTGTTGCTATGGCAACACACTGGTATGCTGGTGGTCAGAGAAGGTCAGCCTCCATTTTGATATAAAGTACAATTCAAAATGGCGGGCGTGAAACTAGACTGGCAGGGGCGTGGCCTTATCCCTGGAGAGGGATCCACGTTTTACTGTGTGTGTGTGTGTGTGTGTGTGTGTGTGTGTGTGTGTGTGTGTGTGTGTGTGTGTGTGTGTGTGTGTGTGTGTGTGTGTGTGTGTGTGTGTGTGTGTGTGTGTGTGTGTGTGTGTGTGTGTGTAGATGTGGGAGAGTGTGGAGGCCAGCTGTCCTGTGGTCAGAAGCAGCGTATCGCCATCGCCAGAGCGCTGGTCAGAGAGCCTCAGGTCCTCATCCTGGACGAGGTCACCAGCGCCCTGGACACTGAGAGCGAGCACCTGGTAACCCTGACCTTAACCCTAACCCTGGCCCTGACCATAACCCTAACCCTGACCGCAGCCCTGACCTTAACCCTAACCCTGGCCCTGACCGTAACCCTAACCCTGGCCCTGACCTTAACCCTAACCCTGACCGTAACCCTAACCCTGGCCCTGACCTTAACCCTAACCCTGACCTTAACCCTAACCTTAACCCTGGCCCTGACCTTAACCCTGACCCTAACCTTAACCCTGACCCTGACCTTAACCCTGACCTTACCCTGACCCCTAACCCTAACCCCAACCAACGAGAGTGAGCACATGGTACAGCCTCTTCCCTCATTCCTGTATGGACACACATCACCGTGGAGACCAGACACTGACACCAACTATGTAGTATTGACATTGGACATGGTACAGCCCTCTACCCTGGCCAACTGCCCCACTCTCTGTCTAACTGCCCCTCTCTCTGTCTAACTGCCCCTCTCTTTCTCAGATCCAGGATGCCCTGTCTAACTGCCCCTCCCAGACCCTGCTGGTGATAGCTCACAGGCTGAGGACGATCGAGGCAGCGGGGCAGATCGTGGTTCTTGCCCAGGGGCAGGTGCAGGAGCGGGGCAGCCACCAGGAGCTGATGGGCCTGAAGGGGAGCTACTACAGACTCAGAGGGCAGCGCTTCACAGAGGAGGGCAGCCAGGCTCAGACTCAGACTCAGGCTCAGACTCACTCCTCTGGGGCTCAGCTGGGAGAGCATGGCGCTAACAAGGCTTCGGTTTAGTCAAGTTCTATAGCAAATAAAGACAGAATCTTCCACAGAGGACAGGACAGAGAGGCCAAACGTGAGTTATGAAAAACAATTCTAAATGTTCCATAAGAAAACAGGTTGATGGATGGAGGGAGTGATGATTTATGGAGGGAGTGGTATCAGGAAGTGTCTAGAAGTCGGTCCATGAAAGGAGCAGATCCAGGATTACCAAACACTAGAAATATCTTAACAGGAACAGTACTAATCAGGACCAAAGATGATGTCATATTCTTTTTGATAATTACGATGAGCTCACCACCAATATTGTAGCAACCCGAGAACTATCTTTAGAAATGGGAGGGGAAACCAGGCCCTGACGAGGTAGAGGAACCAGAACCTGACGAGGTACAGGAACCAGAACCTGACGAGGTACAGGAACCAGAACCTGACGAGGTAGAGGAACCAGGTGAATGATATTGGTGGCGAGCAGCCAGGAAGTGTGAATGATTTGCATATGGGGGAGGGACCCTACATTTGAAGTGTATAAACATGGTGGACTGAGAGAAAGAAGGGAGATGCTTCAGAACCACCTCAGCTTTTGTTACTCTGAATAAAAGTCTCTGAATAAACCTGCTCTAGTCCTTGGCATTTTATTTATAAGTATTTTAACTTAGAATTCCACCACAGGTTGTGGGTTCAATTCTTGCTGGGACCATAGATATATATACTGTAAATGTCTGCCGCTTTGGATAAAAAGTGTCAGCTACATGGCATATTAACTAACCCTAACCCTAACCATAACCCTAACCCTAACCCTAACCTTAACCATAACCCAAACCCTAACCCTAACCCTAACCCTACGTTGACCAACCCTCCCAGCCTCCTCTGTGAATCATCATACATCCTCCCAGCGTTTGAAGCCAGACTGATGGAAATATTTAAGGTGATTGTCAGATAAATACCCAACTATATAAGAATCTCCTGTTTCTTCTATTGTCTCCTCCCCTATCCTTTGACTGGTGCAACAACAATTTACCTATCTGCCTAGGGGTACCAAGGGGGAGGGAGGGAGGGAGAGAGGAAGAGGGGGAGGGAGAGAGGAAGAGGGGGAGGGAGAGAGGAAGAGGGGGAGGGAGAGAGGAAGGGGGGGAGGGAGGGAGGGAGGGGGAGAGAGAGAGGAAGGGAGGGAGAGGGGGAGGGAGAGAGGAGGAGGGAGGGAGGGAGGGAGAGAGGGAGGGAGGGAGAGGGAGCTAGTGCTTGCTGCTGATCAGTCACCTGACTCCCCAAGCCCAGCCAAGCCCAGTCATGTGACCGAGGCTTGATACCAAGTGTTGATTTTCATCAACGAGGCTTTCACTGAAAACAATAGAGGCAGACCACATCAGAGCAGAGTCTGAGAGCTGTAGGGATCTGAGAACACCCTCAGCTTCCACACCGTCATCACAATGACACCCTGGTCACCATAGCAACGTGACACGGACTTCAAACATGCTACTTCACTCCAAGACGACGGTGGTTACGGTGACGGTTAGACGGTGGTGGTTAGACGGTGGTGGTTAGACGGTGGTTAGACGGTGGTGGTTAGACGGTGGTTAGACGGTGGTGGTTAGACGGTGACGGTTAGACGGTGGTTAGACGGTGGTGGTTAGACGGTGACGGTTAGACGGTGGTTAGACGGTGGTGGTTAGACAGTGGTTAGACGGTGGTGGTTAGACGGTGGTTAGACGGTGGTGGTTAGACGGTGGTTAGACGGTGGTGGTTAGACGGTGGTGGTTAGACGGTGGTGGTTAGACGGTGACGGTTAGACGGTGGTGGTTAGACGGTGGTTAGACGGTGGTGGTTAGATGGTGGTTAGACGGTGGTGGTTAGACGGTGGTTAGACGGTGGTGGTTAGACGGTGACGGTTAGATGGTGGTTAGACGGTGGTGGTTAGATGGTGGTTAGATGGTGGTTAGACGGTGGTGGTTAGACGGTGGTGGTTAGACGGTGACGGTTAGATGGTGGTGGTTAGACGGTGGTTAGATGGTGGTTAGACGGTGGTGGTTAGACGGTGGCGGTTAGACGGTGGTGGTTAGACGGTGACGGTTAGACGGTGGTTAGACGGTGGTGGTTAGATGGTGGTTAGACGGTGGTGGTTAGACGGTGGTTAGACGGTGGTGGTTAGACGGTGGTTAGACGGTGGCGGTTAGACGGTGGTTAGACGGTGGTGGTTAGACGGTGGCGGTTAGACGGTGGTGGTTAGACGGTGGTGGTTAGACGGTGGTGGTTAGATGGTGGTTAGACGGTGGTGGTTAGACGGTGACGGTTAGATGGTGGTTAGACGGTGGTGGTTAGACGGTGGTTAGACAGTGGTGGTTAGACGGTGGTGGTTAGATGGTGGTTAGACGGTGGTGGTTAGACGGTGGTGGTTAGACAGTGGTGGTTAGACGGTGGTGGTTAGACGGTGACGGTTAGATGGTGGTTAGACGGTGGTGGTTAGATGGTGGTTAGACGGTGGTGGTTAGATGGTGGTTAGACGGTGGTGGTTAGACGGTGGTGGTTAGACGGTGGTTAGACGGTGGTGGTTAGACGGTGGTTAGACGTGGCTCTCTGAGCGAAGGAACACCTGATGCAGAGAAACTGGTTTGACGAGGTTGAGTTTGATCACATGTCCTCTCATCATGATCTCAGATCACTCCGTTTGGTCAGATCTTGTGTCAGGGTTTTGTCACCAACTGCCAAACAGTTCCACAACCCTCACCACCTCGAGGGCCGAGGGTTTTATCTGGTGTTTTACCTAGCAACAATACTCTGATTGGCTACAAAATAACGCATCATCATTTCTGCATTTTTGGTGAATAAAGTCGCCCTCGGCCCTGAATGAGCTAGGGAGATAGATAGACTCTTCATTAGGGCTCTGTAGGTCAGGGTTAGACTCTTCATTAGGACCCTGTAGGTCAGGGTTAGACTAGGGGTAATCTGTGTAGGTTAGGGTTAGGGTTAGACTAGAGGTAATCTGTGTAGGTCAGGGTTAGACTAAAGATAATCTGTGTATGTTAGGGTCAGGGTTAGACTAGGGGTAATCTGTGTAGGTTAGGGTCAGGGTTAGACTAGAGGTAATCCGTGTAGGTTAGGGTTAGACTAGGGGTAATCTGTGTAGGTTAGGGTCAGGGTTAGACTAGAGGTAATCTGTGTAGGTTAGGGTCAGGGTTAGACTAGGGGTAATCTGTGTAGGTTAGGGTTAGACTAGAGATAATCTGTGTAGGTTAGGGTTAGGGTTAGACTAGGGGTAATCTGTGTAGGTTAGGGTTAGGGTTAGACTAGGGGTAATCTGTGTAGGTTAGGGTTAGGGTTAACCCACACTATCATGTCAAACCATCATGGTTGATCATCTTACAAGCTTTGGCAGTTGATGTGGTTTTCTGCTTCATTAAACATAGAAAGTAAATGTGTTAATCTGGGAGTCTGCTGATTCCACACCCCACCCAGCTCAATGTAGAGGCTCAGACACACATTAGTTTGTTTTCAACCCCATTTTATTCATCAAAATAAACCTGATTTACACACAATTTATTTCCCAAGAACAGCTTCTCTCCCTACTGATACAGAAACAATAGAATCACACAAAGCACACTAAAATAACCCTCTCCCTCATGACTATGAAACTGTAAAGATTGGAGATGATGATTTTTACACCATGAACATAACGACTATCCAATGACAGAGCAGAGCATCACTGGACCCCGAGGAGTCAGCAGCAACACCGTCACAGGGAATTTGTTGGACCAAAATAGTTTGATACCGATCATATTTCTGTTCATATTTTAACAACACAGATAAAAAAACTAGTTTGCAGGTGTCCAGGTTGTAGCAGAGCGCAGATAATCTCAAACACAAACTTTAATGATTTCAGATATTGATTTATATGAAGGAAGTATGTGTGAATTAGGATGAAATCCTAGAAAACCTCAAATATATGAAGTTCAAAACGTGATTTTTGTGACTGTATATTTTTGCCATCCGCTAATCAAGTACAGGAACAATATGAATTATAATCAGATAAAATGCTGTTTTAGAGAACTGTGTCTTTGTGTCAAGGTGCACATTGATCTGACTTAATCTGTCAGAGGAGATGACTTCATATCCTCCTGTAGTCTCTGCTTCTCTCCTGTGAGGACACACACACACACACACACACACACACACACACACACACACACACACACACACACACACACAGAAAGCCAAGGTCAATACTGAGTTCAGTGATGTAAGTGAGGTAATGTATTCCTCTGAAGGTCAAAGAGACCAGACTTGAGAGACCCACCTACTCTAGAACTGCCTAACATGTCGGCCCTAAATCACTGACTCATGTCAACAGAGGACTAGTGTCAGATGCATGTTTGAAGTCTGTTTCCAGAACTAGAATCTCACCTGGTTGATCAGTGCAGAGAAACCTCATGCTTTGGGTGCAGAGTTGTTGGAACTATCGTCAGAAGCTACGAGGAAACAAGACAACGCCAGTTCAACTAACGAGGAACACACAACTACATTCTGACATGGAACCAGTCACATGACACCTCAACAACATTTACATGGATTTATTAATGCTTTATTTATCCAGGTCCCATTGAGATATGAATCTCTTTTTCCAGGGAGCCCTGGCCAAGACACACCATAGCAGATTAACATTCACACAGTATCAAATACAACAACAACCAAACAACCAAATAGACACAATATTAAATTAGCTGTTGAAGCAGGTCAATATTTCAGTTTTTATGGTTTCTAGTAAAAGAAACAAGGTGAACAGCCACACATGATTGTCATTCAGTTCAGTGTACATTAGTAAATACAACATGAAGGTGTAGAATACTTACTGCTAGCTTGGGAGAAGCCTGAAACACAGAGGTGGACATGAAGATATTACTGACTCTTATAGTTTAGTAGAACATTACAACTAAACAACATGTATGAGACTTTACTAACTAAACAACATGTATGAGACTTTACTAACTAAACAACATGTATGAGACTTTACTAACTACATGTCACATCCTGTATTTCTAGTGTATATGGTATTCCTGACAGGATCAAACCTGATAACACGTCTGTGTTCACTTTAGAATCCTTAGAGGCACGACTTCTACAGCCCTGACTTCACATCACAACACTATTCCTGGTGAAACATCTCCATCTACCAACTCCACTAAAACTGACCAATCCAGACTAGTTCATCACTGCTAAGATCCTGACAACAACACCTCAGTGATGATATGATGAAGAGGAGGCGTTTCTCACCTTTCTTGCTCCTCTTCTTCTTCATGATGAAGAACACAGTGATGATGATGGAGGCCAGGAGGAGGAGTCCGACCACAGCTCCAATGATGAGGCCCAGGGCGGGGTCAGTGGTACCTGTAACCAACACAGACAGTCAGACTGGAACTGAGGTCACAGTTTGGTTTCCTCTCAACCAACCCACTTCCTCTGTCACTCAGGAAGAGTTCCTGAAGTGACTTTGTGAATGTGAAGAGTGAACATGTTGTCAGAGAGGGGTACACTGACCAGGGCCACTGAGAGATGGAGAACATGAGGACCTTCAGTGAGGGAGACGATGGTGCTCTGCTGGAGGTACTTTGACTCACTGAGAATGATCACGTTGGATCTTCTTACCTCTGTTGGTCTTTATCACGGAGCGCTCCAGTTTGATGACGATGTCGTCCTTCATCCCAGAGAGCTGAACCACACAGTCATACTGGTTCTTCTCCCAGTCCTCAGGCTTCAGAGTGAGGCGAGTGCTCTTCTGGAAGGTTCCGTCGTCGTTGGGGAGAACCTCTCCGTGCTCCACATCCTCAAACACCTCCTGTTCATCTCTCCTCCAGAACACCATCACTCCACTGGGGTAGAAACCTGTAGCGTGGCAGGTGACTGGAGAGGAGGGGGTCTTCTGGAGCAGAGACACTGAGGGAGGGACTGGGGGGGAGGAGAGAGAGGGGGGGGGAGAGGGGGAGGGGGAGGAGAGAGAGAGAGGGAGGAAGGGGGAGAGAAAGGGAGGGGGAGAGAGAGGGAGGGAGGGAGGTAGAGGGAGGTCGAAAAGTAGAGAGGGGAGAGAGAGAGGTGGGGAGAGGGAGGGAGGGGGAGAGAAAGGGAGGGAGAGAGAGGGGAAGAGGGGGAGGGGGGAGAGAGGGAGGAAGGGGTGGAGAGAGAGAGAGAGGAAGAGAAAGAGAGGGGGAGAGAGAGGGAGGGAGAGAGAGGAAGGGGGAGAGAGAGAGGGGGAGAGGGGAAGAGAGAGAGGGAGGGAGGGGGGGAGAGAGGGATGGGGAGAGAGAGGGAGAGAGGGGAGGAGAGAGGGAGGGGGAGAGCGAGAGGGGGAGAGATGAGAGAGAGGGGGGAGAGAGGGAGGAAGGGGGGAAGAGAGAGAGAAAGGGAGGAGGAGAGAGAGGGGGGAGCGAGAAAGGGAGGGGGAGAGAGAGGGGGGAGCGAGAGGGAGGGAGAGAGAGGTAGGGGAGGGGTAGAGAGGGGGAGGGAGAGAGAGAGAGGGGGAGAGATGAAAAAGAGGGGGGGAGAGAGGGAGGAAGGGGGGAAGAGAGAGAGAAAGGAAGGGGGAGAGAAAGGGAGGATGCGAGAGAGAGGGAGGGGGAGAAAGGGGGGGAAGAGAGAGAGAAGGGGGGAGAGAGGGAGAGAGTGAGGGGTAGAGAGGGGGAGGGAGAGAGAGAGAGGGAGGGGAGAGAGAGGGAGGGGTAGAGAGAGGGAGGGAGGGGGAGAGAGGGAGGGGTAGAGAGAGGGAGGGAAAGGACAGCAGGAAAAAAAAGAGCAGAAAATCAAAAGAATGTAATTGTTCCACTTCAAAGTATTTGAATGTGATGATGTGGTGTGAGGTGATGTCAGTGTGTCTGTACCTGTCCTCTTCAGAGTTTTCTCCCCCAACTGCAGGTACTTCTTCACCCACTCAATGCAGGTCTGGGTGAGGTAGTGCTTTCTGTTCTCATTATAGACTTGATCTCTGTCCCACTTCTGTTTGGTGATGAAGGCCTGTGGCGTTGGAGCGATCCATGTAGACGTCTGCAGGTCAAATGCAATGAAGTCCTCTCCATCATAACCAAACTGATCAAACCCCTCTGTGACTCCAGTCTCCTCATCCCAACTACAGCCATACATCAACTGGGCAATATGTCCATCTGAGAGAGAGAGAGACATACAGACAGACAGAGAGACAGGCAGGCAGACAGACAGACAGACACACAGACAGACAGAAAGACACAGACAGACAGGCAGACAAACAGACACACAGACAGACAGACAGACACACAGACAGACAGACAGACAGACAGACAGACAGACAGAGAGACACACAGACAGACAGACAGACAGACAGACAGAGAGACACACAGACAGACAGACACACAGACAGACAGACAGACAGACAGACACACACACAGACAGACAGACAGACAGACAGAGAGACACACAGACAGACACACAGACAGACAGACAGACAGACAGACACACAGACAGACAGAGAGACAGAGAGAGACAGACAGACAGACAGACAGACAGACACACAGACAGACAGACAGACACACAGACACACAGACAGACAGACAGACAGAGAGACAGACAGGCAGACACACAGACAGACAGACAGACAGACACACAGACAGACAGACAGACAGACAGACACACAGACAGACAGACAGACAGACACACAGACACACAGACAGACAGACAGACAGACAGACAGACAGACACAGACAGACAGGCAGACAGACAGACAGGTTCAGGGTTCTCTATCATCGTCTATCAGCAGTAATAAAACAGAGTGATGTCACACCTTCACTCCAGAGACAGACACAGTTCATGTGGATTCAGAGAGAGAGTGTGTGTGTGTGTGAGTTTGTGTGTCTGTAAGTGTGTGAGTGTGTGCGCGTGTGCATGTGTGTGTGTGGCTGCGTGCGTGTGAGCGTATGTGTGTGTGCGTGCGTGTATGTGTGAGTGTGTGTGCGTGTGTGAGTGAGTGTGTGAGCATGTGAGCGTGTGTGTGTGCGCGTGAGTCTGCGAGTCTGTATGCGTGTGTGTGTGTGTGTGAGTGCGTGTGTGTGCATGTGTGTCTGTGTGCGTGTGAGTGTGTGTGCGTGTGCATGCGTGTGTGAGTGTCTGTGTGTGTGTGTGTGCGTGCAAGTTTGTGTGTGCATGTGTGTGTGTGTGTGTCTGCGTGCGTGGGTGAGTGTGCATGTGTGTGTCTGCATGCGTTCATGTGTGCGTGTGTGTGCATGTGAGTGTGTGCGTAAGTGTGTGTGTAAGTGTGTGCATGTGAGTGAGTGTGTGTGTGTGTGTGTGTGTGTGTGCGTGCGTGCAAGTTTGTATGTCTGTAAGTGTGTGAGTGTGTGTGCATGTGTGTGTCTACGTGCGTGTGAGTGTGTGTGCGCACGTGCGTAAGTGTGTGTGTGCGTGTGTGTGCATGCGTGTGTGTGTGAATGTGAGTGTGTGTGTGTGCATGTGTGTCTGCGTGCGTATGTGTGCGTGTGTGAGTGTGCGTGGGTACGTATGAGTGTGTGCGTGTAGGTGTGTGTGTGTGCGTGAGTATGTGTGTGTGTGTGTGTGCATCTGCTTGCATGCGTGTGAGTGTGTGCGTGTGTGTGTGAGAGCGTGAGTGTGTGTGTGTGTGTGTGCGTGTGTGTGTGAGTGTGTAAGTCTTTGAGTCTGTGTCGTCACTTTCCAAGAGAACAACAGTTGTAAACATCAATGATGGTTCAAATCATCAGAAGGAACGTAACCGTGGTGAGAAGTTCTGTCTCTCACCTCCAGTCTGGTTGAAACGCTGCTTTAGAGTAACAAGGTCTGCTTTGAAGACCTGCTGGGCGCCCATCAAATTCTGAGTCTCCCTCTCCCAGTACTGTGGGTCGTCTGCAGTGACCTGGTTCATCCAGTCCTGTTTGGGCACCTCTCTCTTGGTGTTGCTGTCATAGTGAGATATCTGAACACCGTCCACCATCCCCACATCCACAAACTCTGGGAGGTCTGGAACTCCAGAGGATGCAGTGTAGAAGTACTGCAGGGAGTGAGTCACTAGAAGAAACAGGAATGAAAGGATGAATGAAAAAGTGTTTTACAAACTCTAGAAAAGGACCAGTTTTCTTGTTCTTCAGTCGACCAAAAACACAGGAGAGCATTGTGTTTGTTCTACCCTCTGTCATCCCCTCTCCTCTCCTCTCCTCATCCCCTAACACCCTCTGTCATCCCCTCTCCTCTCCTCATCCCCTAACACCCTCTATCATCCCCCTCTCCTCTCCTCATCCCCTAACACCCTCTATCATCCCCCTCTCCTCTCCTCCTCCTCATCCCCTAACACCCTCTATCATCCCCCTCTCCTCTCCTCCTCCTCATCCCCTAACACTGTCTATCATCCCTCTCCTCTCCTCCTCCTCATCCTCTATCATCCCCCTCTCCTCTCCTCCTCATCCTCTATCATCCCCCTCTCCTCTCCTCCTCCTCATCCCCTAACACCCTCTATCATCCCCTCTCCTCCTCCTCATCCCCTAACACCATCTATCATCCCCTCTCCTCATCCCCTAACACCCTCTATCATCCCCCTCTCCTCTCCTCATCCCCTAACACCCTCTATCATCCCCTCTCCTCCTCCTCCTCATCCCCTAACACCCTCTATCACCCCCCTCTCCTCTCCTCATCCCCTAACACCCTCTATCATCCCCTAACACCCTCTATCATCCCCTCTCCTCCTCCTCATCTCCTAACACCCTCTATCATCCCCCTCTCCTCTCCTCATCCCCTAATACCCTCTATCATCCCCTCTCCTCATCCCCTAACACCCTCTATCATCCCCCTCTCCTCCTCCTCATCCCCTAACACCCTCTATCATCCCCCTCTCCTCTCCTCCTCCTCATCCCCTAACACCCTCTATCATCCCCCTCTCCTCTCCTCCTCCTCATCCCCTAACACCCTCTATCATCCCCCTCTCCTCTCCTCCTCCTCATCCCCTAACACTGTCTATCATCCCTCTCCTCTCCTCCTCCTCATCCTCTATCATCCCCCTCTCCTCTCCTCCTCATCCTCTATCATCCCCCTCTCCTCTCCTCCTCATCCTTGATCATACTTTACTTAAATTTTGGAGAAAAAATAGAAAAACCGAACAACTTGTTTTCCTTCTGCACAACTAAACACATTCATGGAGGCAGAAACTATTTACAATTTATTAAATATAAATATAACAGTCTAGAACATCATCCTCCAGTAGCTCTGATGTGTTTCTATTAGTATCCTGGATTCATCAAGACCCTTCAGCTCTGTTGTATCTCTATAATAATAATAATAATAATAATAATAATGATAATAATAATATGTTGTTGTTGTTGTTACGCCCGTAACCTATCAGGACCCGGCGCGGGGCGTAGAAAAGTGGGGCCAGCTTGTCAGTCAGGGGCTGTGTGTGTTTGAACAGTTCCCTTGATAGACTTGGTAGAGACACTTGTGTTTGTATTGTGATACGGTGCATAACGCACTCAACTATTATGTGTTATTGTTCTAGAAAGTTGGGCCAAGTGTAGTTTTGTACTGATCTGCACCACGGTGTGGACTCTTGTTTAGACGCTGGAGGAGTAGAGGCGGCTGTTCTTGACTGTATTTAAGTTTTGTCCGCTGCATTCAGACAGTGAGGTTTAGTTTAAACCATGAAGGTTTAGGTTTTGCTGTCTTTTAGGAGCTCTCTTTGGTTCTGTTAGTTTGAGTTGAACAGCCCCTGCCGGCCCTTTTTCCTTTGTAGTAGTCGCCGATTCTGATGACCCTTGTTACCTTTATAAAACTATCTCAGTTCCTTGTTAATAAAATAACTATAATTGACCAAATCCACCTGGTTTTATGTTGCTTCCCTTTCCCCTCGCGAGCCGGGTTGTAACAATGTAAATGAATGTGTTGAAGGCAGCCTTAAGACCCGTCTCCTTATACTGTCTAAGTTATAACAGAATCTATCATGTCAACATGTCGTAGCTGTGTTGTGTTTCTAGATGAGATGTGAATCTGTTCCAGGAGTCCTGGCCAGCTCTCCCAGCCCCCTTGAGACAGAAAGGCTCTCCCAGCCCCCCTGAGACATAAAGGCTCTCCCAGCCCCCCTGAGACAGAAAGGCTCTCCCAGCCCCCCTGAGACATAAAGGTTTTCCCAGCCCCCCTGAGACAGAAAGGCTCTCCCAGCCCCCCTGAGACATAAAGGCTCTCCCAGCCCCCCTGAGACAGAAAGGCTCTCCCAGGCCCCCTGAGACAGAAAGGCTCTCCCAGCCCCCCTGAGACATAAAGGTTTTCCCATCCCCCCTGAGACAGAAAGGCTCTCCCAGCCCCCCTGAGACATAAAGGCTCTCTGTCATTGGTGGAGTCGTCGTTTGTGTACTACGTCACCACACACACAGGATTCATGTGTACCACATCACAATGTCACTGGACATCAGTAGTGCAGTCTGGAGTGAACAAGCTAAATGGCCGTTATGATATAAAAGACATGTTTCCCCTCCTGACAGAGCCTGCATGACAGATGAGTCAGATGATGCTCATAACTGTCATACTATTACTGTTGTTTCAGGCCAGACTGAACTGTGATGTCATGCATCCTCCGTACGTTCCTCCAATGCCCTCTAAGACCAGCGGTCGCGGTTGGCAGGACAAGGTGACAATAAGGACAATTCTGCTCAGTGACTTTAAACGTGTGACAAAGCATGAAGTGAAATGACAGCAGCACCAGTTAGTTTGTAATGAACTGAACACGTTTGTCGGTGGTGAGGAACCGTGGCAACATGATGAAAAGTCTGTTTTTACTGTTGTAACATTTCAGGGGAAATGAATCAGTCATGACTCTCTTTAACGAGGGTTGGAATACTGCAGCTTTCAACATGAAATACTTTAATGAACCCCTTTTCTAAACCCCAAATCATGTCAGTCAGACAGCAACACACAGCGAGAACACTGAGCATGGAGCTGGTTGCTGCTCCAGAGGGGCTGCAGCGCCACCTACCGGCCACTGCTGGTATTAACATCACTGTCATGACTGGGGCATTGAGGGGCTCAGCACCACGGCAACACAGACACACAACTGAGATGCTTTTTCTTTTTGATCAGGTGATTCACATCGACAGTAAATACATCAACTTGACATAATCATTATAATGAAGCGGAGCCGAACAGGGTCCAGGTTCAGACAGCAGCAACAACATTCAACTAGTTATCTACTGAACTATACAACTAGTTATCTACTGAACTATACAACTAGTTATCTACTGAACTACACAACTAGTTATCTACTGAACTACACAACTAGTTATCTACTGAACTATACAACTAGTTATCTACTGAACTATACAACATTCAACTAGTTATCTACTGAACTATACAACTAGTTATCTACTGAACTATACAACTAGTTATCTACTGAACTATACAACTAGTTATCTACTGAACTACACAACTAGTTATCTACTGAACTATACAACTAGTTATCTACTGAACTACACAACTAGTTATCTACTGAACTACACAACTAGTTATCTACTGATCTATACAACATTCAACTAGTTATCTACTGAACTATACAACTAGTTATCTACTGAACTACACAACTAGTTATCTACTGAACTACACAACTAGTTATCTACTGATCTATACAACATTCAACTAGTTATCTACTGAACTACACAACTAGTTATCTACTGAACTATACAACTAGTTATCTACTGAACTACACAACTAGTTATCTACTGAACTACACAACTAGTTATCTACTGATCTATACAACATTCAACTAGTTATCTACTGAACTACACAACTAGTTATCTACTGAACTATACAACTAGTTATCTACTGAACTATACAACTAGTTATCTACTGAACTACACAACTAGTTATCTACTGAACTACACAACTAGTTATCTACTGATCTATACAACATTCAACTAGTTATCTACTGAACTACACAACTAGTTATCTACTGAACTATACAACTAGTTATCTACTGAACTATACAACTAGTTATCTACTGAACTATACAACTAGTTATCTACTGAACTATACAACTAGTTATCTACTGAACTATACAACTAGTTATCTACTGAACTACACAACTAGTTATCTACTGAACTATACAACTAGTTATCTACTGAACTATACAACTAGTTATCTACTGAACTATACAACATTCAACTAGTTATCTACTGAACTATACAACTAGTTATCTACTGAACTATACAACTAGTTATCTACTGAACTATACAACTAGTTATCTACTGAACTACACAACTAGTTATCTACTGAACTATACAACATTCAACTAGTTATCTACTGAACTACACAACTAGTTATCTACTGAACTATACAACTAGTTATCTACTGAACTATACAACTAGTTATCTACTGAACTATACAACTAGTTATCTACTGAACTACACAACTAGTTATCTACTGAACTACACAACTAGTTATCTACTGAACTATACAACTAGTTATCTACTGAACTACACAACTAGTTATCTACTGAACTACACAACATTCAACTAGTTATGTACTGAACTATACAACATTCAACTAGTTATCTACTGAACTATACAACATTCAACTAGTTATCTACTCAACTATACAACTAGTTATCTACTGAACTACACAACTAGTTATCTACTGAACTATACAACATTCAACTAGTTATCTACTGAACTATACAACTAGTTATCTACTGAACTATACAACATTCAACTAATCTTATGTGATAATTACAAGACATGAAGGTCGTAACAAATACAACAGGATATCAAACATGTCTCAGATAGTTTCATCAACTGTCATTAAACCGACGACCACTCGGTAATAAAAGTCCTGAATTGATTTCCAGGAAAGGAACATTTTCTATTGACATTTCTGTCATTTAGCAGACGACGCTTTTATCCAAAGAGACTTAAAATAACAACATTTGTCTGAACTCAAAGATTGAGGAGAATCAATCAAATGGACGAGACACAGAAACACGTTTTATTTTAATTTGACTGAATTTCATTGTTTAAATCATTTAATGAAGGTCAAACACCCCATGATTTGATCCACCAAACATCATCGAAACGTAGTTTTAACGTAGTTATGAGGTAGTTTTAACGTAGTTATGAGGTAGTTTTAACGTAGTTATGAGGTAGTTTTAACGTAGTTATAAGGTAGTTCTGAGGTAGTTTTAACGTAGTTATGAGGTAGTTTTAACGTAGTTATGAGGTAGTTTTAACGTAGTTATAAGGTAGTTTTAACGTTGTTATGAGGTAGTTTTAACGTAGTTATGAGGTAGTTTTAACGTAGTTATGAGGTAGTTTTAACGTCGTTATGAGGTAGTTTTAACGTAGTTTTATCGAGAGAATAACCTAAAGTGCGTCTTAAGTGAAGGAGGTAAAACAAGTTGAAAACAACAGCAGTTTCCCTGGATTAAAGGTCCTGCAGCTCGTTTACCTGCAGATGCGGTGTGAACGCAGAGGAGCAGCGCCAGAACGGCCTTCATGTTGGTTCGTCAGTGAAAGGAAGGTGAAGATTGTCAGAAAAGCGCGTCTGTCGCTGCGGCGGAGCTCCGACGGCTGTACCGTAATACCCGAGGAGCGCACACGGGATCTGTTCAACCAATAGAAATCAAATAAAGGCACCTACGTCATCAGAAACCAGGCAGGACGGAGCCACTGAGGTTGTCACTCGAAACTGAAAGGACTTGGCCAGTTGGCCTGGCGCACAATATTGATCATTAATAACGTCATTTAGACGTTTGGTAGGTCTACTCAACATATGAGTTATGTTTTAGTGAGCCTACATTTAAAAATCTAATCAACTTCAACTTCAACTGTCTGTATCATGGGGTGCAGCCGTTTGTAAGTGGATTTCTACTGCATTGACACCAGGGCATCCATAAGATCACTAAGATCACTATTAGGCCTCTATAAGATCACTAAGATCACTATTAGGCATCCATAAGATCACTAAGATCACTATTAGGCATCCATAGGATCACTAAGATCACTATTAGGCAGGCACCAAGATCACTACACATCAACCATCACTAAAGCATGAATGTCCACCTTTGCCAGATGTAACTTCCAGTGTGTGACCAGTGCTGATAATGTAACCAGTTCAGTGTTGAGAGTCAGTCAGTCATGACTCTGTTCCTCATCCCAGCTGTGTACCTGCAACAGCGAGGTCAGGTGTCTCAACAGAGTCCCAAACAGCTTGGCTTCTCTGCTGAGCTGAGTGGTCGGCTTTCACTATGACTGAGTCATCATTCATGTTCAAGGTAAGTTGATCTGCGGGGCGAGGGTTAGGGTGGTCGTATAACCACCACCACCAACACAGACTGCAAGGAGGAGTGTGTGTTTTTACCATTTGAAAAACCATGACAACACACAACATATTAGTTTCAGGGTCAAATAAGGGCGTGGACCCCTGATCAGACTGTTTCTACTGATGGTGCCCTAACCCTGACCCTGATGATGGTGTTATATGCACATGGGACTCTTTTAGCTCTGAAAAGAGACTTAAAGGGTCAAATAATAAATCTGTCATTCAAACAACAACAAAGCGGCTCCCCGCCACGTTCTTGGTAAACAGCCAAGGGACGGAGCTGGAGGAATGTCATCACTCTCATATTCAGAGACGGAGCCACGGATTTAAGGACCAACCATCCATGAGATCAACATGATAGTTTCCACCCTAACCCTAACCCTAACCCTCACCCTAACCCTAACCCTCACCCTAACCCTCACCCTAACCCTCACCCTCACCCTCACCCTAACCATCCATGACATCAACATGATAGTTTCCACCCTAACCCTAACCCTAACCCTCACCCTCACCCTCACCCTCACCCTAACCCTCACCCTCACCCTCACCCTAACCATCCATGAATCAACATGGTAGTTTCCACCCTAACCCTCACCCTCACCCTCACCATCCATGACATCAACATGATAGTTTTCAGCCTGTTTTGAAGCTATAAAGTCTTTGTTTACACCTGCATTGTTTAAAAACAATGGAATAAAACACACCTTTCTGTTGGGTTCTGATTGGGTAAGACAGTTGAACTAAGCTCATGAGAGGCATGACTAAATTCTATTCTTCCCCGTCCTTCTCAGACTGGAATCACTCTGATGATGGCTTTGATAACACGCTGAAGGAGGTGCTTCTCCTCCTTATAAGAAATACTTTTATACAATCACAACCCAAAACACGCTCATAAAACCACAGTGTGACACACACACACACACACACACACACACACACACACACACACACACACACACACACACACACACACACACACACACTAGGGTGGGGGAGGAGACGACATGCTGTTGAGAGACTGTAAACCCAGGCCGCCATTTTGTGTCTTCATCTCCCAGTCCTCCTGACATGGCCGACACACACACACAGCGCTCCCACCTGATTGGTCAGATCCATGTTGCTGTGGGATGTATGACATCGAGTCATATTCTTTGTTAGTTTCATTTTCATACATTTTCATAGAAATGTTCTCCCATGAAAAACACTGAATAAAGCTTGACTTCACCTCTTCCTACTGTTCTACCGATGTGGTTGTTTTTATTGTTTCATTACTTTGTTGCGTTGTTGAGGAGCTAGCTGCCCAAAGCATTCCATTACACCGTCTACGGCTGTAGGATGAATGTGTATATGATGAATAAACTTAGATTAGATGAGATTACATTTCTCTCCAGGACCAACCATGGGAGCTACTATGATGTCATGGTCCTCCCGGCTCTCCTGTGAAGCCTTGTTGTCTGGTCCCTAACTCTAACCCAAGTTTCAACTTTCAACTTTATTTAGTTTTAAAGTGCATTTCTCAACACGCGTTACATCATATAAACAACAAACACGTTCATAAACATAACATGAATAAACCTCCTGTCAGAGTGTGTTGGTATGTGTGTATGGAGGGGAAGACCACAACAAGTGCAGTTATCAGGCGATGAGTCAAGGACTGGAAAGTCCCCTGGTGAGAAACACACACACACACACACACACACACACACACACACACACACACACACACACACACATATATACACACACACACACACACACACACACACACACACACACACACACACACACACACACACCTTTTCTACATTAAGTCTTTGTAGCTTATAAAAAGCCTCTATCATAATAATGTATGTTTTATTTGATAGGGAGATATTGGACAACAACGTGTTCTGGATAGTGCACCCTTTCTCACATTAGTCCATTTGGTTTTATATTTCTCTAGGAGGCTTTTTAAGACACATTCATGTTGTGTTTATATGTACAATATATTGTAAAGGATCCAACAAAATGATCATGTTAACTCAGATGTTTACAGTACGTCTACAGTACGTCCCCCGTGGTCGGGAGTTCCTCTCTGCCTCCTCTCCGACGTTTCTGTTTCCCAGAAGTCAGAAGATCTACTTGTGCCGCCTGGCGGCAGGATAGAGGAACGTACGTCAGCGTCAGAGAATAATGTTGGAGCGCATATATATATAAATAATATATAATTATATTAATATATAATTAATATATAATAATATATAAATAATGTTTACATCCCAGGATGTAAACGTTGTTCATGTTCAAACCCTTTGACTGTTGATGTCACGCTGTTATATTACCGTATTCACAAAGACCAAGACATTTAACAATCAGATACAGGTCTACAAACTGGTTATGTGACACCAAACGTAGGTATTACTATGATCTATATAACATCAATCAGATATGACTATTATCAAAATCTCAGTGTTAATCAAGTCTGTAATAATGATAATAATCACAACATAATAAACAATGATAAATATTTCCTGCATAATTTTCTAGCCATTAGATTAGATTATAATGTTCCAACTGAATAGATGTGTCATTTCCATTGCAGTATTTGTAACTTGTAGTAACAGTTGTGTGGTTGCTTTCCTCAGGGTCACACCTTTGACCACGAAAACGTCTCCTTTCTGAACACGAACGCTCTGCTGGTATTTCAGCCAATCGCCACTCGTCTCTCGCTGTGACAGACAAGTAACAGGTGGATTCTCTTGTCATTTAAAAGGCCTCGGCCTATCGCTGTGGGCCAGTTGCTGCTGCATCCACGTAGAGGCGGCGGTGCCAGGCCATATCCCATCATCATCTTGCTGAAATATAATCCTCGCTCTGCTGTCATTCATATTGAGTCTGTAACGTTGTTGACAAGTTCATGCAGAATCAGAGTGGTTCGACTAAACAGTGGAGTTGTTGGGCCAAAATAACCAACAAACATCCCCTCTCCTCTCCTCTCCTCGCCATGCAAGTCAGCTAATCATTTGTAGTTTACATGTTTCATTTTGAAATGAACATGTACAGTTTGATTTAAAGATAACACATTATTTCATAGGCAGTCAGACAGAGTTGGTGAAGCCTCAGCTTCAGCCCCCAGGGCCAGATGGAGGCCATGACAGAACAAGGCGTGTTGTTCGTGAAACAGCTCTTTAGATGATTCTCCTCTTCCCAACATTACAACTAAGTCACTCAGTGCCGACGGTGTTGGGAACTTGTTCTCTGTTCTCCAGCCAGTCAACAGCCTGTTAAACGGTCCAGTGTTTCTAAATGTGTAAATACCAGACTGTTTTCCTGGAGAGTCGCCACGACGACTTATATATGAGTCAAAGACAAAGTCAATATTGAGTAAATCAGGAAGGACTTTTTGAACTATTTAAATAGAACTATTTGAAGCCTCCAGTCATTTCTTTAGCTCCACTCTTCTAATCGTCCTCTGGTCATTGTGGTGCCCTTGGCCTGGGGTCTGGGGTCTGGGGTCTGGGGTCCTTGGCCTGGGGTCTGGGGTCTGGGGTCCTTGGCCTGGGGTCTGGGGTCTGGGGTCTGGGGCCTGGGGTCTGGGGTCTGGGGTCTGGGGTCTGGGGTACGGGGTCTAGGGTCCGGGGTCTGGGGTCTGGGGTCTGGGGCTTGGGGTCTGGGGTCTGGGGTCTGGGGTCCTTGGTCTGGGGTCTGGGGTCCGGGGTCTGGGGTCTGGGGTCTGGGGTCCGGGGCATGGGGTACGGGGTCTGGGGTCCGGGGTCCGGGGTCTGGGGTCTGGGGTCCGGGGTCTGGGGTACGGGGTCTGGGGTCCGGGGTCCGGGGTCCAGGTCTGGGGTACGGGGTCCGGGGTCCGGGGTCCGTGGTCCGGGGTCCGGGGTACGGGGTCTGGGGTCCGGGGTACGGGGTCAGGAGAGAAGAGGTCTCTTGGGTTAGGGTTACTTGTAAGAGTTTCCATCAGTAGACGGGAGCCGATGTGGTGGAATTACACCTTGAAACACCGGGCATCCATTTGGAAACAAAGATCCTCGATTAGCAAACCTCAATACATGAATTGTTGTTCCCATGGATGTGCAAAAACCTCACATTAAGAAGATCCACAAAGTCAGGACCGTTGCTATTCTAACTGATATAAACATGCATGTTTATAATGCAAACTCAAAGACATGCCATATAAACATGAGACTTTCCTCCTCTCTGAACTGTCAATTATTCATGAGTGAAGTCAGACAATGTTATTGTTACCAAAGAATGAATGAATGAATGAATGAATGAATGAAAGAATGAAAGAAAGAAAGAAAGAAAGAAAGAATGAATAAATGAATGAATGAATGGAAGAAAGAAAGAAAGAAAGCAAAACATGCACTCTCATCACCAATTAACTCAGCAGCAACACACACAAACAAGACATGCACACACACACACACACACACACACACACACAATAACTCATGGTCAGCAACACACACAAACAAGACATGCACACACACACACACACACACACACACACACACACACACACACACACACACCCTTGGGTCAAAAGGGCCCATTCAAACAGAATGAGTGTGTCAGACAGTAAGCATATGAGAACGAGTATGATGATTAAACTAGATCACCGTGGTGAGAAGACTGTCTTACCCTCAGAGCTGGTGAGAAGACTGTCTTACCCTCAGAGCCGGTGAGAAGACTGTCTTACCCTCAGAGCCGGTGAGAAGACTGTCTTACCCTCAGAGCCGGTGAGAAGACTGTCTTACCCTCAGAGCCGGTGAGAAGACTGTCTTACCCTCAGAGCCGGTGTTGGTTCTGTCAGAATGAAGGTGTGAGACAGAATGAAGGTTTATTCTGTCGATGCCTTTGGTCGCCACTATGGCCCTGCCTATGGAACTATGGCCCTGCCTATGGAACTATGGCCCTGCCTATGGAACTATGGCCTTGCTGATGGAACTATGGCCCTGCCTATGGAACTATGGCCCTGCCTATGGAACTATGGCCCTGCCTATGGAACTATGGCCCTGCCTATGGAACTATGGCCCTGCTGATGGAACTATGGCCCTGCCTATGGAACTATGGCCCTGCCTATGGAACTATGACCCTGCTGATGGAACTATGGCCCTGCCGATGGAACTATGACCCTGCCGATGGAACTATGACCCTCCTGATGGAACTATGGCCCTGCCTATGGAACTATGGCCCTGCTGATGGAACTATGGCCCTGCCTATGGAACTATGGCCCTGCCTATGGAACTATGGCCCTGCTGATGGAACTATGGCCCTGCCTATGGAACTATGACCCTGCCGATGGAACTATGACCCTGTTGATGGAACTATGACCCTGCTGATGGAACTATGACCCTGCTGATGGAACTATGGCCCTGCTGATGGAACTATGGCCCTGCTGATGGAACTATGGCCCTGCCTATGGAACCGTCTACTCAAGGATCTAAGGACTCCAAAATGAAATATTTCTAAACGTCAGCCAAATGAGATATGACAACGAAAAGTCCAACCATGAAGGTTTGTGAGCAAAACAATCAAGGACAATCAAGGACAATCAAGGACAATCAAGGATAATCAAGGACAATCAAGGACAATCAAGGACAATCAAGGACAATCAAGGTTTTTTTGGGATGTGAGAGAAGGGTTATTCAGAGAGTTATACAGTTTTATTAATGCAGATAATAATATTTGCACAAACAAACTGGGGTCTCTGCAGAGGTATTCCCAAAATAAGTCATTATCACGTCTGTCTCTTATATACAGGAGAAAAATGCTGTATCATTTCTTTTGGCATAAACATATGTACAATATCCACCCTTTGGCCCAAAACCCCATTGGCTTATAAGAATTGGATCAGAACATCATCGTTTCGACATCCTTATGACTTTAGCAAAAACATCATCGTTTCAACATCATTATGACGTGTTTTTCTCACTCCTGTCCCCATAACAACATCTGGATCCTATTAGACATTATTTGATAAGCAGGAATTAACATCAGTGGTTTCTTAGAAAGGCTGAACTCACTGGACTTTCTGTCACATGATTCTGGGATTTCCACCACACGTCCTGCAGTCACATGGTTCCTCAGCTCGGCACCAGACCTGCTGCTAGCTAGCTAACATTAGCTAGCATTAGCTAGCCATTCCAGGCAGAGCCCTAGCACGTGCTAGCTAACGTTACAGCAAAATTGTATCACAATATTACTGTATAATCATGAGGACTCCACAGAAAGATGATAATATTTGATAACATGTGTATAAATTGGGTCAAATGTAATTGGGGTCCCCTTTTGATGCCCCAACCCTCTCCCCCTTTCCAGTAATCGGTTGAATGTGGAAAAATAAGCCAGCAAAATATAACATTAGCCATTAGAAACAGAACTTCTCACATTGATATTCTTCTTAATATTTGTCATCCAACTGTCCCTGTTTCTCCCTCTCTCTGTCTCTCTGTCTCTCTCTGTCCCTCTCTCTCTCTCTCTCTCTCTGTCTCTCTCTCTCTCTCTCTCTCTCTGTCCCTCTCTCTCTCTGTCTCTCTGTCCCTCCCTCTCTCTGTCTCTCTGTCCCTCCCTCTCTCTGTCCCTCCCTCCCTCCCTCCCTCTCTCTGTCTCTCTCTGTCCCTCCCTCTCTCTGTTTCTCCCTCTCTCTGTCCCTCTCTCTCTCTGTCCCTCCCTCTCTCTGTCTCTCTCTGTCCCTCCCTCTCTCTGTCCCTCCCTCTCTCTGTTTCTCCCTCTCTCTGTCCCTCCCTCTCTCTGTCCCTCCCTCTCTCTGTTTCTCCCTCTCTCTGTCCCTCCCTCTCTCTGTCTCTCTCTGTCCCTCCCTCTGTCCCTCTCTCTCTCTGTCCCTCCCTCTCTCTCTCTCTCTCTCTCTGTCCCTCCCTCTCTCTGTCCCTCCCTCTCTCTGTTTCTCCCTCTCTCTGTCCCTCCCTCTCTCTGTCTCTCTCTGTCTATCTCTCTCTCTCTGTCCCTCCCTCTCTCTGTCCCTCCCTCTCTCTGTCTCTCTCTGTCCCCCCCCCTCTCTGTCTCTCTCTGTCCCTCTCTCTCTCTGTCCCTCCCTCTCTCTGTCTCTCTCTGTCCCTCCCTCTCTCTGTCCCTCCCTCTCTCTGTTTCTCCCTCTCTCTCTGTCCCTCTCTCTCTCTGTCTCTCTCTGTCTCTCTCTCTCTGTCCCTCCCTCTCTCTGTCTCTCCCTCTCTCTCTGTCCCTCTCTCTCTCTGTCTCTCTCTGTCTCTCTCTCTCTGTCCCTCTCTCTCTCTGTCCCTCCCTCTCTCTGTTTCTCCCTCTCTCTCTGTCCCTCTCTCTCTCTCTCTCTCTCTCTCTCTCTGTCTCTCTCTCTCTCTGTCTCTCTCTCTGTCCCTCTCTCTCTCTGTCCCTCCCTCTCTCTGTCTCTCTCTCTCTCTCTCTGTCCCTCTCTCTCTCTGTCCCTCCCTCTCTCTGTTTCTCTCTCTCTCTGTCCCTCCCTCTCTCTGTCCCTCCCTCTCTCTGTTTCTCCCTCTCTCTGTCCCTCCCTCTCTCTGTTTCTCCCTCTCTCTGTTTCTCCCTCTCTCTGTCCCTCCCTCTCTCTGTTTCTCTCTCTCTCTGTCCCTCCCTCTCTCTGTCCCTCCCTCTCTCTGTTTCTCCCTCTCTCTGTCCCTCCCTCTCTCTGTTTCTCTCTCTCTCTGTCCCTCCCTCTCTCTGTCCCTCCCTCTCTCTGTTTCTCCCTCTCTCTGTCCCTCCCTCTCTCTGTTTCTCTCTCTCTCTGTCCCTCCCTCTCTTTCGGTTTCTCTGTTTAGCTCTCTTTGATATTTAAATGTAAATTGTGATCACAGGAGAGCACTTATATACTACTTGCATGATTTATTGTCTGAGCATCAATAATCTTAATCGTTATTGAATGAATCCCCCCCCCCCACCCCCCCACCGGGGACACTAAACTAACTAACTTGTCTGATTTCAGGTTGTCCAAAAGGAAGAGGCGGAGTCAGAAGTCGAACACGCCACCATGGCCATCTTTGTCTTCCAGGAAGGTGGCGCTCTCTCCCCTCCAAAGGACATTGGCATCGGCATCGACGGTGTGGAAGTACTAAAGGAGTTGCCCTCGGTTGCATCTGGCCTGGTTTATACACTCAACTTGAGCTGTCCAGTCAAACTCAGATACACCTTTGAGACCTTTCAAAACATCATCATGGATATTGAAAGTAGGCAAATGACACGAAGGGTACAGAACCTCTGTGTTAAGCTGCATGCAATTTAAATGGCACTAGTTTTATAAAGGAGATGAGACTTTTGTCTTGTTAGATGCTGATATTGTTGGTATTTTATAGTGTTATATTTCATGCAATGTTGGCCTCCATCTTCTGAGGGATGAGGAACCTTTTGTTGGAGCTATTTTTGGATGTTAGGCTTGTTTTTAATTATTATTATTTTATTTTATTTTATATTTACATTTTATTTTTATATATACATTTTATTTATATTTTATAAAGCTTACCGTGACTTTTGAAAATACCTCAAAACCTTTGAAAAAGTTTGAATGCCTCACTCACGATCTCATGTGAGAAGTTTAATAAAACCAATTTTCCAAATCTAACTGTGTGTGTCTTTTCAGAATTTCAACCAACTTGATTTTTCAACTTGGAGGAAAGTAACTCAATTACTTGTAACACTGTTGAAAAATTGTATTCATACAACATATTACTATAATATAACAACATATTACTATAATATAACAACATATTACTATAATATAACAACATATTACTATAATATAACAACATATTACTATAATATAACAACATATTACTATAATATAACAACATATTACTATAATATAACAACATATTACTATAATATATACAACATATTACTATAATATAACTACATATTACTATAATATAACTACATATTACTATAATATAACAACATATTACTATAATATATACAACATATTACTATAATATAACTACATATTACTATAATATAACTACATATTACTATAATATATACAACATATTACTATAATATAACTACATATTACTATAATATAACAACATATTACTATAATATAACAACATATTACTATAATATATACAACATATTACTATAATATAACTACATATTACTTTGTAGTTGTGAAGATTTTGGCTCAAGCCAGGGTGAAAATAAATGAAAAGTAGAGATTATGATTTCATTATATTTGAAAACTTTCATTGGTTTTAATTATTTTTTTCATTTAACTCTACTACACATATTTGCTTTGTTCAAACTGATTTTACTTTGGAAAAACTAAAAAAATTAGCTGTAACAAATTGATGCAATTTGTTGACTATAATATAACATCCATTACATCATATGAGACAGCTCGTTGCGTACAGCAGCACAAAGAAGGGAACATCAGATTGTTGAGCTCTGGTAGTTTTTATGCTCTGGTCTTGCTCTGGTCTTGAGCTCTGGTAGGGTTAGAGTTAGGGTTAGTAGTTTTTTGTGCTCTGGTCTTGAGCCCTGGTAGTTTTTATGCTCTGGTCTTGCTCTGGTCTTGCTCTGGTCTTGCTCTGGTCTTGAGCCCTGGTAGTTTTTGTGCTCTGGTCTTGAGCTCTGGTAGATTTCTCTCTCTCTCTCGCCCCCTGTGGACAAACACACTGCATTCACCTACAGTACAGAACGTCCTGGGAAGGTCATGTGATGTGAACACTGAAATATGTTGACTGTCCCTGTCAACTAAACTGATCAAATCAGCGCACTCTGTTATGGAAAATACATTGATAGAACTGTTTGAAGAACCTACACTTTCATATGACTGATAACTGTGAATACTGTGATTACATTTAGTCTTTTCTTACCACACCTCTAAGGTTCTATAGCCATTGTTCTGAGAAACATTGTATAATTACCATATGGATAGCTGTGATTCCGGGCTGGGGGGTAGGAGGGAGAGTACAGAGACTGTCACATCCTGCCAACCGGATAGAGGAAGTGTGAAATGTTGAATGCTGATTGGTCAATAAGATACGGTAGGAAGTCTCCCCATTGTTCTTTCCCTCCCGCCACCTCTCACCTAAGCACAGGCCAGTCAGGTGACAGCCTTTGTGGCACCGACATTTGGTGTTTCATCTCTATAAAAGACAATCTTGGGAATCGCCTCTTTAGACTTGCGCTGAACAGACCCTCAGATTTACGCTGGGCTGCTGTTAGGCTCCTGTCTCTTGTTTGCAAGCAATAATAAATACCGGACTCAGATATTGTGGCGACTCAGGACTTTATTTCTTGAATCTTACCTCCGAAGAGCTGAAGTACAGAGTGGTAAATCCACCACAATTCACACACACACACACACACACACACACACACACACACACACACACACACACACACACGCACACATACACACACACACACACACACACACACACACACACACACACACACACACACACAGAGTGACTGACTGGAGGAGAGCATTACATGGTGCATCTCCTCTGGTCAATGTGAGAGACTTCACTGCCTGTTGGAGCTCCTTCCACTTCTCTCTCCCCTTTTCTCTCTCCTTCTCTCTCTGTCCTCTCTCTGTCCTTCTTACAGAGAATGTAAAGGTACAGTTAAATGACAGAGTTGTGTCATTTGGTTCAGGTGTGTTTTAGCATTTAGTGAGTTTATTGAATATTGTATATGAAACTGATGAGGCCCTGTAAAAACAAAGCATTTCACTGCATTTGACTATGAGAGTTATTCAATATTCAATACTCAATACTCACTGTGAGACATCACAGCCTTTTCAAGCTCCTGTTCTCTCTCCTTCTCTCCCTCCTTCTCTCTCCTTCTCTCTCATTCTCTCTCCTGTTCTCTCACCTTCTCTCTCCTGTTCTCTCTCCTTCTCTCTCCTTCTCTCTCTCCCGTTCTCTCTCCTTCTCTCTCCTGTTCTCTCTCCTTCTCTCTCCTTCTCTCTCTCCCGTTCTCTCTCCTTCTCTCCCCTGCTCTCCCTCCTTCTCTCCCCTGCTCTCCCTCCTTCTCTCTCCTTCTCTCTCCTTCTCCCTCCTTCTCTCTCCTTCTCCCTCCTTCTCTCTCCTGCCCTCCCTCCTTCTCTCTCTCGTGTTGAGGAAGTCTCACTAGAACTAGAATGGAATGGATCTGCACTCTAAAACCCAAACAACTGTTTGCTTCTGTTTCTCAAGCACTGTGGCTGCTGCCATCACCTATTTTCATAGGAGGTCTTATTTGATGATTGTGATATATAGTTGTTTCATTATCTTTGATTCAGTCATCTTTTGCTTTCAGATGCAAAGCAGATCAAACAGCCTTCCTACCCGAAAGGGATAGTTCACCCAAATGACAGAAACGCCTGTTTGGTTCCTTACCCTGAAATGAGTCTATGGACGAGGACAGACTTCAATCAAGCTTTGGTTCTGTTTATCTGGGCACTGTCACTGGCAGCTAACTGTTAGCATGTTTCACCAAAACTCAATGCAAGTCATGTAAGTTAGCAAGGCTGGTTAGGAAGGCTGGTTAGGAAGGCTGGTTAGGAAGGCTGGTTAGGAAGGCTGTTTGATCTGACTGATTCAAAGATAATGACTGATTCTATCAGAGAGTCACCAACAAGTAGCTCTGGTTCTTACCTGTTCTTACCTGTGTCTTAGTCCTTTCTGCTGCGGCTGATTCTTCATCTTGGGCTTCATGTTAACAGATAACAGAGGCACTCCTGACGAGTACAACAGAAAATCTCTGTCCAATTCTCTGACTTTGAACCACACGAGGAGAGAGGAGAGCTCTTCTATCAGGAGGAGAGAGGAGAGCTCTTCTATCACGAGGAGGGAGGAGAGAGGAGAGAGGAGAGCTCTTCTATCAGGAGGAGAGTGGAGAGAGGAGAGCTCTTCTATCAGGAGGAGAGAGGAGAGCTCTTCTATCAGGAGGAGAGAGGAGAGCTCTTCTATCAGGAGGAGAGAGGAGAGCTCTTCTATCAGGAGGAGAGAGGAGAGCTCTTCTATCAGGAGGAGAGAGGAGAGCTCTTCTATCACGGCCTTTATGTTAATCTCTGGACAGGAGATCTTCTGGTGGGACATTTGTTTTGGGCCAAAGTGAGCTGGGCAAAATTACACAAAAATGAAGTGAGGTGCAGTCCATTTTGTGTAAAGTTTGCCTGTGTCACCTGAAACCACTTCCATTTCTCAGTGGGGCTGAGGAGTGGCCCGATTGGACCAGCCAGCACACATTTGTTTGGCCGTCAGTGTTTACGAAAATCAGACAACAGTTTGCTTTGTTTTACTGTATTCATGTTTGTTCACATGTTCCATTTCAGGCCATATTGTAATGATAATGTGTCGTGACAGAGAGGCCAGGACGGGCCTGGGCTGCCGGGCGATGCAAAAGTCACGGCTTGGAAACGGACGCGCATCAGAAGGCCAGATACGGTATACTGTTGGTAGGGTACACAGCCTGCTCGCTCAGGTTTGGAAGGCTGATGATTCATTCTAGCTTCACAAGTGACTGTCATTCATCTGTCTCTCAATTTCAGCATCATTTACCACATGGCCGTATGGGGCAGCCTGCTAGCCTGATAGCACCAGAGAACGAGGCTGTGCTTTACTGCCACAAGGCAACAGGCCTCCATTACATTAGACTGAATTCAACAGGCCTCCATTACATCAGATTGAATTCAACAGGCCTCCATTACATCAGATTGAATTCAACAGGCCTCCATTACATCAGATTGAATTCAACAGGCCTCCATTACATCAGATTGAATTCAACAGCCCTCCATTACAGGGGATCTATCTACAGTATGTACCTTTTAGATCATCAGGTTTCTGTTCATCCTCTAGAATCTCGAGGAGCGTCCTTGAGTGTCCTTCCCTCCGGGGATTAGGACCTCATGCAGTAGCAGCCTCATCTGTTTCTGAGGCGTTCTCTCAACTTTGATCAGGCTGTCCTACATCTCCTGATTGATCAGGCTGTCCTACATCTCCTGATTGATCAGGCTGTCCTATATATATTGTAACGAACGGCGGGGTAGAGTAGCTTGCCTTAAGCGGGTATCGAACTCGCAACCTTCCGCTTACAAACCGGCCGCGCTAGCCACAACACCAAGAGAGTTAACTCCCTTGGCGGAGCTGCTAACGGGCCTTACACAGGGTCGTTACAATATTCTATAAATATAGAATTCAATTCACATAATATTATGTCAGTTTATATATATACATATTTTAGTTACTATTATATTTTAATTCCTTGTCCTCTTTCTCAAGGCCAGATCTCCAATACTGAAATGGAATGTGAATATAGGCCCGACAGTAGAAAAGTCGACGGCTTTGGTTTCGGCGAGTGGAAGCAGGGGCGGGACTTGTGGTCAACTGGCCCACAGCGATAGGCCGAGGCCTTTTAAATGACAAGAGAATCCACCTGTTACTTGTCTGTCACAGCGAGAGACGAGTGGCGATTGGCTGAAATACCAGCAGAGCGTTCGTGTTCAGAAAGGAGACGTTTTCGTGGTCAAAGGTGTGACCCTGAGGAAAGCAACCACACAACTGTTACTACAAGTTACAAATACTGCAATGGAAATGACACATCTATTCAGTTGGAACATTATAATCTAATCTAATGGCTAGAAAATGATGCAGGAAATATTTATCACTGTTTATTATGTTGTGATTATTGTCATTATTACAGACTTGATTAACACTGAGATTTTGATAATAGTCATATCTAATTGATGTTATATAGATCATAGTAATACTTACGTTTGGTGTCACATAACCAGTTTGTAGACCTGTATCTGATTGTTAAATGTCTTGGTCTTTGTGAATACGGTAATATAACAGCGTGACATCAACAGTCAAAGGGTTTGAACATGAACAACGTTTACATCCTGGGATGTAAACATTATTTATATTTATATATATATGCGCTCCAACATTATTCTCTGCCGCTGACGTACGTTCCTCTATCCTGCCGCCAGGCGGCACAAGTAGATCTTCTGACTTCTGGGAAACAGAAACGTCGGAGAGGAGGCAGAGAGGAACTCCCGACCACGGGGGACGTACTGTAGACGTACTGTAAACATCTGAGTTAACATGATCATTTAGTTTGATCCTTTACAATATATTGTACATATAAACACAACATGAATGTGTCTTAAAAAGCCTCCTAGAGAAATATAAAACCAAATGGACAAATGTGAGAAAGGGTGCACTATCCAGAACACGTTGTTGTCCAATATCTCCCTATCAAATAAAACATACATTATTATCATAGAGGCTTTTTATACGTGTGTGCGTGCGTGTGTGTGTGCCTGTGCATGCACGCGTGTGCCTGTGTGTGTGCTTGCGTGTGTGTGTGTGCCTGTCTGTGTGTGTGTGTGTGTGTGTGAGTGCCTGTGTGTGTGTGTGAGTGCCTGTGCGTGTGTGTGCCTGTGTGTGTGTGTGTGTGTGTGTGTGCATGTACGCACGCATGCACACACACACTGACCCACACACACGCACCCACACATACACACACCCTAACCCCCCCCCCCCACACACACACACACACACACACACTGACCCCCAAAAGCACAGTCAATTTTACTAGGGTTACGTCAGGGTTAGGGTTAGGTCTGGGTTAGGGTTAGGCTTAAGTCAGGGCTAGGGTTAGGATTAGGTCAGGGTTAGGATTAGGTCAGGGTTAGGGTTAGGTTAGGCTTAGGTCAGAGCTAGGGTTAGGTTAGGCTTAGGTCAGAGCTAGGGTTAGGTCAGGGCTAGGGTTAGGTCTGGGTTAGGGTTAGGTCAGAGCTAGGGTTAGGTTAGGCTTAGGTCAGAGAAGGGGTTAGGTCAGGGCTAGGGTTAGGTCTGGGTTAGGGTTAGGTCAGAGCTAGGGTTAGGTTAGGCTTAGGTCAGGGCTAGGGTTAGGTCAGGGCTAGGGTTAGGTCAGGGCTAGGGTTAGGTCTGGGTTAGGGTTAGGTCAGGGCTAGGGTTAGGTCAGGGCTAGGGTTAGGTCTGGGTTAGGGTTAGGTCAGGGCTAGGGTTAGGTCAGGGCTAGGGTTAGGTCTGGGTTAGGGTTAGGTCAGGGCTAGGGTTAGGTCTGGGTTAGGGTTAGGTCAGGGCTAGGGTTAGGTCAGGGCTAGGGTTAGGTCTGGGTTAGGGTTAGGTTAAGGTTGGGGTTAAGTTAAGTGTTAGAGCTGAGTTAGAGCCAAGTTAAGGGTTAGACTAATGGTTAGGGTTATGGTCAGGGTTAGGGTTAAGGTCAGGGTTAGGGCTAAATTAAGGTTAGGGTTAAGGTCAGGGTTAGAGCTAAATAAAGGTTAAGGTTAAGGTCAGGGTTAGTGCTAAATTATGGTCAGGGTTAGGGTTAAGGTCAGGGTAAGGGTTGAGGTCAGGGTTAGGGCTAAACGTAGGCCATCCCAAGGATCCCATTTAGCATCTGTCCTGCCAAATGCCAGTTGTGTAGTCAGACAGAGATTAGAATAGTCACATGATTTCCTTTAACAGCACCAAGGATGTATAATACAACCTTCCACCTGTAGAGGGCGCTGTGACCACAGAGATGCACCACGGTTCTGTGTGTGCATGAGTGTGTTTGTGTGTGTGTGTGTGTGTGTGTGTGTGTGTGTGTGTGTTGCTTCTCACCAGGGGACTTTCCAGTCCTTGACTCATCACCTGATAACTGTACTTGTTGTGGTCTTCCCCTCCATACACACATACCAACACACTCTGACAGGAGGTTTATTCATGTTATGTTGATGAACGTGTTTGTTGTTTATATGATGTAACGCGTGTTGAGAAATGCACTTTAAAACTAAATAAACCTGAAAGTTGAAACTTGGGTTAGAGTTAGGGACCAGACAACAAGGCTTCACAGGAGAGCCGGGAGGACCATGACATCATAGTAGCTCCCATGGTTGGTCCTGGAGAGAAATGTAATCTCATCTAATCTAAGTTTATTCATCATATACACATTCATCCTACAGCCGTAGACGGTGTAATGGAATGCTTTGGGCAGCTAGCTCCTCAACAACGCAACAACGTAGTCAAACAATAAAAACAACCACATCGGTAGAACAGTAGGAAGAGGTGAAGTCAAGCTTTATTCAGTGTTTTTCACGGGAGAACATTTCTATGAAAATGTATGAAAATGAAACGAACAAAGAATAATAAAACTCAATGTCATACATCCCACAGCAACATGGATCTGACCAATCAGGTGGGAGCGCTGTGTGTGTGTGTCGGCCATGTCAGGAGGACTGGGAGATGAAGACACAAAATGGCGGCCTGGGTTTACAGTCTCTCAACAGCATGTCGTCTCCTCCCCCACCCTAGTGTGTGTGTGTGTGTGTGTGTGTGTGTGTGTGTGTGTGTGTGTGTGTGTGTGTTTTGTCACACTGAGCGTGTTTTGGGTTGTGATTGTATAAAAGTATTTCTTATCAGGAGGAGAAGCACCTCCTTCAGCGTGTTATCAAAGCCATCATCAGAGTGATTCCAGTCTGAGAAGGACGGGGAACTCTGGATGTTTGCTGCCAGGCCGACCTGGACACACCTCCACCTCCACTGACCTTCGCCCAGACTCCAGGCTACTGTCCATGGACGCTATTGACTAAACGTCAACCTTAAAGGGGCAACCTGTAATTGGTACATCCATATTTTGACTTTTAAATTAATTATATATAGCCATTGATTCTGGAAGAATAGAATGTAGTCATGCCTCTCATGATCTTAGTTCAACTGTCTTACCCAATCAGAACCCAACAGAAAGGTGTGTTTTATTCCATTGTTTTTAAACAATGCAGGTGTAAACAAAGACTTTATAGCTTCAAAACAGACTGAAAACTATCATGTTGATCTCATGGATGGTGAGGGTTAGGGTTAGGGTGAGGGTGAGGGTGAGGGTGAGGGTGAGGGTGAGGGTTAGGGTGAGGGTGAGGGTTAGGGTTAGGGTGAGGGTGAGGGTGGAAACTACCATGTTGATCTCATGGATGGTTAGGGTTAGGGTTAGGGTGGAAACTACCATGTTGATCTCATGGATGGTTAGGGTTAGGGTGAGGGTGAGGGTGAGGGTGAGGGTGAGGGTGAGGGTTAGGGTTAGGGTGGAAACTATCATGTTGATCTCATGGATGGTTGGTCCTTAAATCCGTGGCTCCGTCTCTGAATATGAGAGTGATGACATTCCTCCAGCTCCGTCCCTCGGCTGTTTACCAAGAACGTGGCGGGGAGCCGCTTTGTTGTTGTTTGAATGACAGATTTATTATTTGACCCTTTAAGTCTCTTTTCAGATCTAAGAGAGTCCCATGTGCATATAACACCATCATCAGGGTTAGGGTGAGGGTGAGGGTTAGGGTGAGGGTGAGGGTTAGGGTCAGGGTTAGGGTTAGCTCAGAGCTAAGAGAGTCCCATGTGCATATAACACCATCATCAGGGTCAGGGTTAGGGCACCATCAGTAGAAACAGTCTGATCAGGGGTCCACGCCCTTATTTGACCCTGAAACTAATATGTTGTGTGTTTTCATGGTTTTTCAAATGGTAAAAACACACACTCCTCCTTGCAGTCTGTGTTGGTGGTGGTGGTTATACGACCACCCTAACCCTCGCCCCGCAGATCAACTTACCTTGAACATGAATGATGACTCAGTCATAGTGAAAGCCGACCACTCAGCTCAGCAGAGAAGCCAAGCTGTTTGGACTCTGTTGAGACACCTGACCTCGCTGTTGCAGGTACACAGCTGGGATGAGGAACAGAGTCATGACTGACTGACTCTCAACACTGAACTGGTTACATTATCAGCACTGGTCACACACTGGAAGTTACATCTGGCAAAGGTGGACATTCATGCTTTAGTGATGGTTGATGTGTAGTGATCTTGGTGCCTGCCTAATAGTGAGCTTAGTGATCCTATCAATGCCTAATAGTGATCTTAGTGATCCTATGGATGCCTAATAGTGATCTTAGTGATCCTATCGATGCCTAATAGTGATCTTAGTGATCCTATTGATGCCTAATAGTGATCTTAGTGATCCTATCGATGCATAATAGTGATCTTAGTGATCCTATGGCTGCCTAATAGTGTTCTTAATGATCCTATGGCTGCCTAATAGTGATCTTAGTGATCCTATGGATGCCTAATAGTGATCTTAGTGATCCTATGGATGACTAATAGTGATCTTAGTGATCCTATGGATGCCTAATAGTGATCTTAGTGATCCTATGGATGCCTAATAGTGATCTTAGTGATCTTATGGATGACTAATAGTGATCTTAGTGATCCTATGGATGCCTAATAGTGATCTTAGTGATCTTATGGATGCCTAATAGTGATCTTAGTGATCTTATGGATGCCCTGGTGTCAATGCAGTAGAAATCCACTTACAATCGGCTGCACCCCATGATACAGACAGTTGAAGTTGAAGTTGATTTGATTTTTAAATGTCGGCTCACTAAAACATAACTCATATGTTGAGAAGACCTACCAAACGTCTAAATGACGTTATTAATGGTCAATATTCTGCGCCAGGCCAACCGGCCAAGTCCTTTCAGTTTCGAGTGACAACCTCAGTGGCTCCGTCCTGCCTGGTTTCTGATGACGTAGGTGCCTTTATTTGATTTCTATTGGTTGAACAGATCCCGTGTGCGCTCCTCGGGTATTACGGTACAGCCGTCGGAGCTCCGCCGCAGCGACAGACGCGCTTTTCTGACAATCTTCACCTTCCTTTCACTGACGAACCAACATGAAGGCCGTTCTGGCGCTGCTCCTCTGCGTTCACACCGCATCTGCAGGTAAACGAGCTGCAGGACCTTTAATCCAGGGAAACTGCTGTTGTTTTCAACTTGTTTTACCTCCTTCACTTAAGACGCACTTTAGGTTATTCTCTCGATAAAACTACGTTAAAACTACCTCATAACGACGTTAAAACTACCTCATAACTACGTTAAAACTACCTCATAACTACGTTAAAACTACCTTAAAACTACCTCATAACTACCTCATAACTACGTTAAAACTACCTTATATCTACGTTAAAACTACCTCATAACTACGTTAAAACTACCTTATATCTACGTTTCGATGATGTTTGGTGGATCAAATCATGGGAAATTCAGTCAAAAAAAAAAAAAAGTAATCAGTCAAATTGAATTAAAACGTGTTTCTGTGTCTCGTCCATTTGATTGATTCTCCTCAATCTTTGAGTTCAGACAAATGTTGTTATTTTAAGTCTCTTTGGATAAAAGCGTCGTCTGCTAAATGACAGAAATGTCAATAGAAAATGTTCCTTTCCTGGAAATCAATTCAGGACTTTTATTACCGAGTGGTCGTCGGTTTAATGACAGTTGATCAAACTATCTGAGACATGTTTGATATCCTGTTGTATTTGTTACGACCTTCATGTCTTGTAATTATCACATAAGATTAGTTGAATGTTGTATAGTTCAGTAGATAACTAGTTGTGTAGTTCAGTAGATAACTAGTTGTGTAGTTCAGTAGATAACTAGTTGTGTAGTTCAGTAGATAACTAGTTGTGTAGTTCAGTAGATAACTAGTTGTATGGTTCAGTAGATAACTAGTTGTATAGTTCAGTAGATAACTAGTTGTATAGTTCAGTAGATAACTAGTTGTATGGTTCAGTAGATAACTAGTTGTATTGTTCAGTAGATAACTAGTTGTATAGTTCAGTAGATAACTAGTTGTATAGTTCAGTACATAACTAGTTGAATGTTGTATAATTCAGTAGATAACTAGTTGTATAGTTCAGTAGATAACTAGTTGTATAGTTCAGTACATAACTAGTTGAATGTTGTATAATTCAGTAGATAACTAGTTGTGTAGTTCAGTAGATAACTAGTTGTGTAGCTCAGTAGATAACTAGTTGTATAGTTGTATATTATTATTAATAAAAGGCATGTGCTGTAGAAGCTGGGCTGTTGGTGGGAGAGTGCAGAGCTTCTCTGGCTGGGGGGGTTCAGACAGTCTCTCCACCAACAACAGTTCAGAGGTTTTATCATGTATTGATGTCTGTGTTTAACTGTGTTGTTGTTGATGTGTTGTTTTATAAGTGTAGAGATATTGATGACAGGGTGCTCCTGTAGAAGAGGCCTTGGTCTCAGTGTGTTTCTGTAGAAGAGGCCTTGGTCTCAGTGTGCTCCTGTAGAAGAGGCCTTGGTCTCAGTGTGTTTCTGTAGAAGAGGCCTTGGTCTCAGTGTGTTTCTGTAGAAGAGGCCTTGGTCTCAGTGTGTTTCTGTAGAAGAGGCCTTGGTCTCAGTGTGCTCCTGTAGAAGAGGCCTTGGTCTCAGTGTGTTTCTGTAGAAGAGGCCTTGGTCTCAGTGTGTTCCTGTCGAAGAGGCCTTGGTCTCAGTGTGTTCCTGTAGAAGAGGCCTTGGTCTCAGTGTGTTTCTGTAGAAGAGGCCTTGGTCTCAGTGTGTTTCTGTAGAAGAGGCCTTGGTCTCAGTGTGTTTCTGTAGAAGAGGCCTTGGTCTCAGTGTGTTTCTGTAGGAGAGGCCTTGGTCTCAGTGTGTTGTAAATTCAGATGAGTTGTCTTTCCGATAGAAACACCTGTCAGAGTTGGAATGTCGTGGTGTCTGTGAGAATGCAGGTGAAAAAGGTTGGAAGAAGAATTCTGTGAAACGAGTCGCTTGACTGGTAAAGAAACATGCTGTAGAACACACACACACACACACACACACACACACACACACATACACACACACGCACATACACCCACACACACACACACACACACACACACACATACACACACACACACACACACACACACACACACACACACATACACAAACGCACACGCACGCACATACACCCACACCCACACACACTCTGCCACTGGGATGGTTGGGACTGATGTCGCCCCACTGAAGATTAAATGTACGATTACAGTCAGGGTTAGGGTTAGTTCAGGGTTAGGGTTAGTTCAGGGTTAGGGCTAGGGTTATAGTTAGGTTAGGCTTAGGTCAGGGTTAGAGGTAGGTCAGGATTAGGGCTAGGGTTAGAGTTAGGTCAGGGTTAGGCTTAGGTCAGGGTTAGAGTTAGAGTTAGGTCAGGATTAGGGCTAGGGTTAGGCTTCGGTCAGAGTTAGAGTTAGGTCAGGGCTAGGTGACAGTTAGGTCAGGGTTAGGGTGAGGTCAGGGTTAGGGTTCGGCTTAGGTTAGGGTTTGGACTAGAGCTAGGGTCAGAGTTAGGTTAGGGTTAAGGTTGGGGTTAAGTTAAGGGTGAGGGCTGAGTTAAGTCTGGGTTAGGGCCAAGTTAAGGGTTAGACTAATGGTTAGGGTTAAGGTTAGGGTTAAGGTCAGGGTTAGTGCTAAATTAAGGTTAGGGTTAAGGTCAGGGTTAGTGCTAAATTAAGGTTAGGGTTAAGGTCAGGGTTGAGGTCAGGGTTAGGGCTAAGTTAAGGTTAGGGTTAAGGTCAGGGTTAGGGCTAAACGTAGGCCATCCCAAGGATCCCATTTAGCATCTGTCCTGCCAAATGCCAGTTGTGTCTTCAAACAGATTAGAATAGTCACATGATTTCCTTTAACAGCATCAAGGATGTATAATACAACCTTCCACCTGTAGAGGGCGCTGGGACCACAGAAATACACCACGGTTCTGTGTGTGTGTGTGTGTGTGTGTGTGTGTGTGTGTGTGTGTGTGTGTGTGTGTGTGTGTGTGTTTGTGTGGTACTTTCCAATGCTTTCACACTGTGTGGTGTTCTGAGCGTGTTTTGGGTTGTGATTGTATAAAAGTATTTCTTATCAGGAGGAGAAGCACCTCCTTCAGCGTGTTATCAAAGCCATCATCAGAGTGATTCCAGTCTGAGAAGGACGGGGAACTCTGGATGTTTGCTGCCAGGCCGACCTGGACACACCTCCACCTCCACTGACCTTCACCCAGACTCCAGGCTCGTGTCCATGGACGCTATTGACTAAACGTCAACCTTAAAGGGGCAACCTGTAATTGGTACATCCATATTTTGACTTTTAAATGAATTATATATAGCCATTGATTCTGGAAGAATAGAATTTAGTCATGCCTCTCATGAGCTTAGTTCAACTGTGTTAGGCTTAGGGTTAGGGTTTGGGTGAGGGTTAGGGTTTGGGTGAGGGTGAGGGTTAGGGCTAGGGCTAGGGTGGAAACTATCATGTTGATCTCATGGATGGTTAGGGTGAGGGTGAGGGTTAGGGTGGAAACTATCATGTTGATCTCATGGATGGTTAGGGTTAGGGTGAGTGTAAGAGAGTGTAAGAGAGTCCCATGTGCATATAACACCATCATCAGGGTCAGGGTTAGGGTTAGGGTTAGGGTTAGCTCAGAGCTAAGAGAGTCCCATGTGCATATAACACCATCATCAGGGTCAGGGTTAGGGTTAGGGTTAGGGTTAGCTCAGAGCTAAGAGAGTCCCATGTGCATATAACACCATCATCAGGGTCAGGGTTAGGGTGAGGGTGAGGGTTAGGGTGAGGGTGAGGGTTAGGGTCAGGGTTAGGGTTAGCTCAGAGCTAAGAGAGTCCCATGTGCATATAACACCATCATCAGGGTCAGGGTTAGGGCACCATCAGTAGAAACAGTCTGATCAGGGGTCCACGCCCTTATTTGACCCTGAAACTAATATGTTGTGTGTTGTCATGGTTTTTCAAATGGTAAAAACACACACTCCTCCTTGCAGTCTGTGTTGGTGGTGGTGGTTATACGACCACCCTAACCCTCGCCCCGCAGATCAACTTACCTTGAACATGAATGATGACTCAGTCATAGTGAAAGCCGACCACTCAGCTCAGCAGAGAAGCCAAGCTGTTTGGACTCTGTTGAGACACCTGACCTCGCTGTTGCAGGTACACAGCTGGGATGAGGAACAGAGTCATGACTGACTGACTCTCAACACTGAACTGGTTACATTATCAGCACTGGTCACACACTGGAAGTTACATCTGGCAAAGGTGGACATTCATGCTTTAGTGATGGTTGATGTGTAGTGATCTTATGCTCACTAAAACATAACCAAACGTGTAAATGACGTTATTAATGATCAATATTCTGCGCCAGGCCAACCGGCCAAGTCCTTTCAGTTTCGAGTGACAACCTCAGTGGCTCCGTCCTGCCTGGTTTCTGATGACGTAGGTGCCTTTATTTGATTTCTATTGGTTGAACAGATCCCGTGTGCGCTCCTCGGGTATTACGGTACAGCCGTCGGAGCTCCGCCGCAGCGACAGACGCGCTTTTCTGACAATCTTCACCTTCCTTTCACTGACGAACCAACATGAAGGCCGTTCTGGCGCTGCTCCTCTGCGTTCACACCGCATCTGCAGGTAAACGAGCTGCAGGACCTTTAATCCAGGGAAACTGCTGTTGTTTTCAACTTGTTTTACCTCCTTCACTTAAGACGCACTTTAGGTTATTCTCTCGATAAAACTACGTTAAAACTACCTCATAACTACGTTAAAACTACCTCATAACTACGTTAAAACTACCTCATAACAACGTTAAAACTACCTTATAACTACGTTAAAACTACCTCATAACTACGTTAAAACTACCTCATAACTACGTTAAAACTACCTCAGAACTACGTTAAAACTACCTCCTAACTAACTCATAACTACGTTAAAACTACCTCATAACTAACTCATAACTACGTTAAAACTACCTTATAACTACGTTAAAACTACCTCATAACTAACTCATAACTACGTTAAAACTACGTTTCGATGATGTTTGGTGGATCAAATCATGGGGTGTTTGACCTTCATTAAATTATTTAAACAATGAAATTCAGTCAAATTAAAATAAAACGTGTTTCTGTGTCACATCCATTTGATTGATTCTCCTCAATCTTTGAGTTCAGACAAATGTTGTTATTTTAAGTCTCTTTGGATAAAAGCGTCGTCTGCTAAATGACAGAAATGTCAATAGAAAATGTTCCTTTCCTGGAAATCAATTCAGGACTTTTATTACCGAGTGGTCGTCGGTTTAATGACAGTTGATCAAACTATCTGAGACATGTTTGATATCCTGTTGTATTTGTTACGACCTTCATGTCTTGTAATTATCACATAAGATTAGTTGAATGTTGTATAGTTCAGTAGATAACTAGTTGTGTAGTTCAGTAGATAACTAGTTGTATAGTTCAGTAGATAACTAGTTGAATAGTTCAGTAGATAACTAGTTGAATGTTGTATAGTTCAGTAGATAACTAGTTGTATAGTTCAGTAGATAACTAGTTGTGTAGTTCAGTAGATAACTAGTTGTGTAGTTCAGTAGATAACTAGTTGAATAGTTCAGTAGATAACTAGTTGAATGTTGTATAGTTCAGTAGATAACTAGTTGTATAGTTCAGTAGATAACTAGTTGAATGTTGTATAGTTCAGTAGATAACTAGTTGTATAGTTCAGTAGATAACTAGTTGAATGTTGTGTAGTTCAGTAGATAACTAGTTGTATAGTTCAGTAGATAACTAGTTGTATAGTTCAGTAGATAACTAGTTGAATGTTGTATAGTTCAGTAGATAACTAGTTGTATAGTTCAGTAGATAACTAGTTGAATGTTGTATAGTTCAGTAGATAACTAGTTGTATAGTTCAGTAGATAACTAGTTGAATGTTGTATAGTTCAGTAGATAACTAGTTGTATAGTTCAGTAGATAACTAGTTGAATGTTGTATAATTCAGTAGATAACTAGTTGTATAGTTCAGTAGATAACTAGTTGTATAGTTCAGTAGATAACTAGTTGTGTAGTTCAGTAGATAACTAGTTGTGTAGTTCAGTAGATAACTAGTTGTATAGTTCAGTAGATAACTAGTTGTATAGTTCAGTAGATAACTAGTTGTGTAGTTCAGTAGATAACTAGTTGTATAGTTCAGTACATAACTAGTTGAATGTTGTATAATTCAGTAGATAACTAGTTGTATAGTTCAGTAGATAACTAGTTGTATAGTTCAGTAGATAACTAGTTGTGTAGTTCAGTAGATAACTAGTTGTGTAGTTCAGTAGATAACTAGTTGTGTAGTTCAGTAGATAACTAGTTGTATAGTTCAGTAGATAACTAGTTGTATAGTTCAGTAGATAACTAGTTGTGTAGTTCAGTAGATAACTAGTTGTGTAGTTCAGTAGATAACTAGTTGTGTAGTTCAGTAGATAACTAGTTGTATAGTTCAGTAGATAACTAGTTGTATAGTTCAGTAGATAACTAGTTGTATAGTTCAGTAGATAACTAGTTGTATAGTTCAGTAGATAACTAGTTGTATAGTTCAGTAGATAACTAGTTGAATGTTGTATAGTTCAGTAGATAACTAGTTGTATAGTTCAGTAGATAACTAGTTGAATGTTGTATAGTTCAGTAGATAACTAGTTGTATAGTTCAGTAGATAACTAGTTGTATAGTTCAGTAGATAACTAGTTGTGTAGTTCAGTACATAACTAGTTGTATAGTTCAGTACATAACTAGTTGTGTAGTTCAGTACATAACTAGTTGAATATTGTATAGTTCAGTAGATAACTAGTTGTATAGTTCAGTAGATAACTAGTTGTATAGTTCAGTAGATAACTAGTTGTGTAGTTCAGTAGATAACTAGTTGTATAGTTCAGTAGATAACTAGTTGTATAGTTCAGTAGATAACTAGTTGTGTAGTTCAGTAGATAACTAGTTGTATAGTTCAGTAGATAACTAGTTGTATAGTTCAGTAGATAACTAGTTGTATAGTTCAGTAGATAACTAGTTGTGTAGTTCAGTAGATAACTAGTTGTATAGTTCAGTACATAACTAGTTGTGTAGTTCAGTAGATAACTAGTTGTGTAGTTCAGTAGATAACTAGTTGTATAGTTCAGTAGATAACTAGTTGTATAGTTCAGTAGATAACTAGTTGTGTAGTTCAGTAGATAACTAGTTGTATAGTTCAGTACATAACTAGTTGTATAGTTCAGTACATAACTAGTTGTATAGTTCAGTAGATAACTAGTTGTGTAGTTCAGTAGATAACTAGTTGTGTAGTTCAGTACATAACTAGTTGTATAGTTCAGTACATAACTAGTTGTATAGTTCAGTAGATAACTAGTTGTATAGTTCAGTAGATAACTAGTTGTGTAGTTCAGTACATAACTAGTTGTATAGTTCAGTAGATAACTAGTTGTATAGTTCAGTAGATAACTAGTTGTATAGTTCAGTAGATAACTAGTTGTATAGTTCAGTAGATAACTAGTTGTATAGTTCAGTAGATAACTAGTTGTATAGTTCAGTAGATAACTAGTTGTGTAGTTCAGTAGATAACTAGTTGTATAATTCAGTAGATAACTAGTTGTATAGTTCAGTAGATAACTAGTTGAATGTTGTATAGTTCAGTAGATAACTAGTTGTATAATTCAGTAGATAACTAGTTGTATAGTTCAGTAGATAACTAGTTGAATGTTGTATAGTTCAGTAGATAACTAGTTGTATAATTCAGTAGATAACTAGTTGTATAGTTCAGTAGATAACTAGTTGAATGTTGTATAGTTCAGTAGATAACTAGTTGTATAATTCAGTAGATAACTAGTTGTATAGTTCAGTAGATAACTAGTTGAATGTTGTATAGTTCAGTAGATAACTAGTTGTATAATTCAGTAGATAACTAGTTGTATAGTTCAGTAGATAACTAGTTGTTGATGCGTTTGTAAAATGAAAGCCTTGTTTTCAGGTGTGTTGAAGAGGATGTCAGCTGAGGTCAGCAGAGGAGCAGAGACCTTGTTTTACTTCAACCTGTCTGAACCTGGACCCTGTTAGGCTCCGCTTCATTATCATGATTATGTCAAGTTGATGTATTTACTGTCGATGTGAATCACCTGATCAAAAAGAAAAGAAAATGCATCTCAGTTGTGTGTCTGTGTTGCCGTGGTGCTGAGCCCCTCAATGCCCCAGTCATGACAGTGATGTTAATACCAGCAGTGGCCGGTAGGTGGCGCTGCAGCTCCTCTGGCGCAGCAACCAGCTCCATGCTCAGTGTTCTCGCTGTGTGTTGCTGTCTGACTGACATGATATGAGGTTTAGAAAAGGGGTTCATTAAGGTATTTCATGTTGAAAGCTGCAGTATTCCAACCCTCGTTAAAGAGAGTCATGACTGATAAATTTCCCCTGAAATGTTACAACAGTAAAAACAGACTTTTCATCATGTTGCCACGGTTCCTCACCACCGACAAACGTGTTCAGTTCATGACAAACTAACTGGTGCTGCTGTCATTTCACTTCATGCTTTGTCACACATTTAAAGTCACTGAGCAGAATTGTCCTTATTGTCACCTTGTCCTGCCAACCGCGACCGCTGGTCTTAGAGGGCATTGGAGGAACGTACGGAGGATGCATGACATCACAGTTCTGTCAGGCCTGAAACAACAGTAATAGTATGACAGTTATGAGCATCATCTGACTCATCTGTCATGCAGGCTCTGTCAGGAAGGGAAACATGTATTTGATATCATAACGGCCATTTAGCTTGTTCACTCCAGACTGCACTACTGATGTCCTGTGACATTGTGATGTGGTACACATGAATCCTGTGTGTGTGGTGACATAGTACACAAACGACGACTCCACCAATGACAGAGAGCCTTTCTGTCTCAGGGGGGCTGGGAGAGCCTTTATGTCTCAGGGGGGCTGGGAGAGCCTTTCTGTCTCAGGGGGGCTGGGAGAGCCTTTCTGTCTCAGGGGGGCTGGGAGAGCCTTTCTGTCTCAGGGGGGCTGGGAGAGCCTTTCTGTCTCAGGGGGCCTGGGAGAGCCTTTCTGTCTCAGGGGGGCTGGGAGAGCCTTTATGTCTCAGGGGGGCTGGGAGAGCCTTTATGTCTCAGGGGGCCTGGGAGAGCCTTTCTGTCTCAGGGAGGCTGGGAGAGCCTTTATGTCTCAGGGGGGCTGGGAGAGCCTTGTTGTCTCAGGGGGGCTGGGAGAGCCTTTATGTCTCAGGGGGGCTGGGAGAGCCTTTATGTCTCAGGGGGGCTGGGAGAGCCTTGTTGTATCAGGGGGGCTGGGAGAGCCTTTATGTCTCAGGGGGGCTGGGAGAGCCTTTCTGTCTCAGGGGGGCTGGGAGAGCCTTTCTGTCTCAGGGGGCCTGGGAGAGCCTTTCTGTCTCAGGGGGGCTGGGAGAGCCTTTCTGTCTCAGGGGGGCTGGGAGAGCCTTTCTGTCTCAGGGGGGCTGGGAGAGCCTTTATGTCTCAGGGGGGCTGGGAGAGCCTTTCTGTCTCAAGGGGGCTGGGAGAGCCTTTATGTCTCAGGGGGGCTGGGAGAGCCTTTCTGTCTCAGGGGGGCTGGGAGAGCCTTTATGTCTCAGGGGGGCTGGGAGAGCTGGCCAGGACTCCTGGAACAGATTCACATCTCATCTAGAAACACAACACAGCTACGACATGTTGACATGATGGATTCTGTTATAACTTAGACAGTATAAGGAGACGGGTCTTAAGGCTGCCTTCAACACATTCATTTACATTGTTACAACCCGGCTCGCGAGGGGAAAGGGAAGCAACATAAAACCAGGTGGATTTGGTCAATTATAGTTATTTTATTAACAAGGAACTGAGATAGTTTTATAAAGGTAACAAGGGTCATCAGAATCGGCGACTACTACAAAGGAAAAAGGGCCGGCAGGGGCTGTTCAACTCAAACTAACAGAACCAAAGAGAGCTCCTAAAAGACAGCAAAACCTAAACCTTCATGGTTTAAACTAAACCTCACTGGCCGAATGCAGCGGACAAAACTTAAATACAGGCAAGAACAGCCGCCTCTACTCCTCCAGCGTCTAAACAAGAGTCCACACCGTGGTGCAGATCAGTACAAAACTACACTTGGCCCAACTTTCTAGAACAATAACACATAATAGTCGAGTGCGTTATGCACCGTATCACAATACAAACACAAGTGTCTCTACCAAGTCTATCAAGGGAACTGTTCAAACACACACAGCCCCTGACTGACAAGCTGGCCCCACTTTTCTACGCCCCGCGCCGGGTCCTGATAGGTTACGGGCGTAACAACAACAACAACAACAACAACAACATATTATTATTATTATTATTATTATTATTATTATTATTATAGAGATACAACAGAGCTGAAGGGTCTTGATGAATCCAGGATACAAATAGAAACACATCAGAGCTACTGGAGGATGATGTTCTAGACTGTTATATTTATATTTAATAAATTGTAAATAGTTTCTGCCTACATGAATGTGTTTAGTTGTGGAGAAAGAAAACAAGTTGTTCGGTTTTTCTATTTTTTCTCCAAAGTTCAAGTAAAGTATGATAGAGGATGATAGAGGATGAGAGGTCTGAGGAGGAGGAGAGGAGAGGAGGATGATAGAGGGTGAGGTATGATAGGATGATAGACGATGAGGAGGAGGAGAGGAGAGGAGAGGGGGATGACAGAGGGTGTTAGGGGATGAGGAGGAGGAGTGGAGAGGGGATGATAGACGGTGTTAGGGGATGAGGAGAGGAGAGGGGATGATAGAGGGTGTTAGGGGATGAGGAAGAGAGGAGAGGGGGATGATAGAGGGTGTTAGGGGATGAGGAGGAGAGGGGGATGATAGAGGGTGTTAGGGGATGAGGAGGAGGAGGAGAGGGGATGATAGAGGGTGTTAGGGGATGAGGAGGAGGAGGAGAGGGGATGATAGAGGGTGTTAGGGGATGAGGAGGAGGAGAGGGGATGATAGAGGGTGTTAGGGGATGAGGAGAGGAGAGGGGGATGATAGAGGGTGTTAAGGGATGAGGAGAGGAGAGGGGGATGATAGAGGGTGTTAGGGGATGAGGAGAGGAGGGGGATGATAGAGGGTGTTAGGGGATGAGGAGGAGAGGGGGATGATAGAGGGTGTTAGGGGATGAGGAGGAGAGGGGGATGATAGAGGGTGTTAGGGGATGAGGAGGAGGAGGAGAGGGGATGATAGAGGGTGTTAGGGGATGAGGAGGAGGAGGAGAGGGGATGATAGAGGGTGTTAGGGGATGAGGAGGAGAGGGGGATGATAGAGGGTGTTAGGGGATGAGGAGAGGAGAGGGGATGATAGAGGGTAGAACAAACACAATGCTCTCCTGTGTTTTTGGTCGACTGAAGAACAAGAAAACTGGTCCTTTTCTAGAGTTTGTGAAACACTTTTTCATTCATCCTTTCATTCCTGTTTCTTCTAGTGACTCACTCCCTGCAGTACTTCTACACTGCATCCTCTGGAGTTCCAGACCTCCCAGAGTTTGTGACTGTGGGGATGGTGGACGGTGTTCAGATATCTCACTATGACAGCAACACCAAGAGAGAGGTGCCCAAACAGGACTGGATGAACCAGGTCACTGCAGGCGAACCACAGTACTGGGAGAGGAACACTCAGGTTTCCATGGGCTCCCAGCAGACCTTCAAAGTAAACCTTGGTATTGCAAAGCAGCGTTTCAACCAGACTGGAGGTGAGAGACAGAACTTCTCACCACGGTTACGTTCCTTCTGATGATTTGAACCATCGTTGATGTTTACAACTGTTGTTCTCTTGGAAAGTGACGACACAGACTCAAAGACTTACACACTCACATGCACTCAATGAGACACACACACACACACACACACACACGCACTCAATGAGACACACACACACACACCTACACGCACACACTCATACGTACCCACGCACACATAGGCACGCAGACACACATGCACACTCACATTCACACACGCACGTAGGCACGCACAAACACGCTCGCACATGCACAAAGACACAAGCACACACACACAGAGTCACACGCTCACACACGCACGCACACACACACACACACACACACACACACACACACACACACACACACACACACACACACACACACAGAGAGGCACACACACACGCTCACGCACGTAGGCACACACACACACACACACACACACTCATACTTACAGACACACAAACACACACACACACTTACGCACACAGACACATACACACACACACACGCACACTCACCCACGCACGCAGACACACACACACACACATGCACGCACACACACACACACACACATGCACACGCACACACACACGCGCTCTCACAGACACACACGCACACACACGCTCTCACACACACATACGCACACACTCACGCACGCAAGCAGACACACTCACGCACACACACACACCTACACGCACACACACTCATACGTACCCATGCACACTCACACACGCACACATACGCACGCACACACACACTCACACTCACGCACGTAGGCACACACACACTCACACTTACAAACACACACGCACACACAGACACACGCACGCACGCATGCACACACACAGACAGACTCACACGCTCACACACACACACACACATACACGCTCACGCACACACACACACACTTACACACAGACTTACGCACACAGACATACACACACTCACATGCATACATGAACGCACACAGACACACACATGCACACACACACACGCACACTCACCCACGCACGCAGACACACACGCACGCACGCACACACACACACGCACACACACAGAGTCACACGCACGCACACACGTGCACACGCACACACACACATACTCACGCGCACGCACACACAGAGTCACACGCACACACACACACATGCACACGCACACACACGCGCGCTCTCACAGACACACACGCACACACACGCTCTCACACACACATACGCACACACTCACGCACGCAAGCAGACACTCACGCACACACACACACCTACACGCACACACACTCATACGTACCCACGCACACTCACACACGCACACATACGCACGCACACACACACACTCACGCACGTAGGCACACACACACTCACACTTACAGACACACAAACACACACGCACACACAGACACACACACTAACACGCACGCACGCATGCACACACACAGACAGACTCACACGCTCACACACACACACACACACATGCACACACACACACGCTCACACACTCACGCACACACACACACACTTACACACAGACTTACGCACACAGACATACACACACTCACATGCATACATGAACGCACGCAGACACACACACACACACACATGCACACACACACACACGCTCACACACTCACGCACACACACACACACTTACACACAGACTTACGCACACAGACATACACACACTCACATGCATACATACACGCACGCACACACACACACACACACATGCACACACACACAGAGTCACACGCTCACACGCACTCTCACACTTACGGACACACAAACACACACACGCACACATGAACGCACGCAGACACACACATGCACACACACCGGCACTCACACACACGCACGCAGACACACACACACACGCACACACACACATGCACACACACAGACACACACGCATACAGACTCGCACACACACTCACGCACACGTACGCACGCAGACACACACACTCACACACGTAGGCACACACACACTCACACTTACAGACACACAAACACACACACACACTTACACACGCACACACAGACACACACACTTACACACAGACTTACGCACGCAGACACATGCACACACTCACATGCACACATGAACGCACGCAGACACACACATGCACACTCACCGGCACTCACACACACGCACACTCACCCACGCACGCAGACACACACACACACACACACACACACACACACACAGACTCACACGCTCACACACACACACGCACATGCACACACACACGCATACAGACTCACACGCACACACACACACGCATGCATGCACACACGCACACACACACACACTCACGCACGCATGCAGACACACACATGCACACACACACACCTACACGCACACACACTCATAAGTACCCACGCACACTCACACACGCACACACATACGCACGCACACTCACATTCACACACACACACACATACGCATGCACACTCACATTCACACACACACACACACACATACACATACGCACGCACACTCACATTCACACACACACACACACACATACGCACGCACACTCACATTCACACACGCACGCACACTCACGCACGTAGGCACACACACACATGCACACACACTCACACACTTACAGACACACAAACACACACTTACGCACGCACGCACGCACACACACACACACACACACATGCACAGACACACATGCACACACATGCACTCACACACACACACACACTTACACACGCAGACACATGCACACACTCACATGCACACACACGCACGCAGACACACACATGCACGCACACACATGCACACAGGCTCACATGTTCACACACTCACTCACACATTCACACACATACTCACACACGCACGCACGCACACACACACAGACTCGCACGCGCACACACACACACACACGCTCACAGGCACGCAGACACACACACACATGCTCACATACACATGCGCACTCACACACACACACACACACACACATACACATGCGCACTCTCACACACACACACACACACTCTCTCTCTCTGAATCCACATGAACTGTGTCTGTCTCTGGAGTGAAGGTGTGACATCACTCTGTTTTATTACTGCTGATAGACGATGATAGAAAACCCTGAACCTGTCTGTCTCTCTGTCTGTCTGTCTGTCTGCCTGTCTGTCTGTCTGCCTGTCTGTCTGTCTGCCTGCCTGTCTGTCTGTCTGTCTGTCTGTCTGTCTGTCTGCCTGTCTGTCTGTCTGCCTGTCTGTCTGTCTGTCTGCCTGTCTGTCTGTCTGTCTCTCTGTCTGTCTGTCTCTCTCTGTCTTTCTGTCTCTCTGTCTGTCTGTCTCTCTCTCTCTGTCTGTCTGTATGTCTGTCTGTCTGTCTGTCTGTCTGTCTGTCTGTCTCTCTGTCTGTCTGTCTGTGTGTCTGTCTGTCTGTCTGTCTGTCTCTCTCTCTCTCTCTCAGATGGACATATTTACCAGAGGATGTATGGCTGTAGTTGGGATGAGGAGACTGGAGTCAGAGAGGGGTTTGATCAGTATGGTTATGATGGAGAGGACTTCATTGCATTTGACCTGCAGACGTCTACATGGATCGCTCCAACGCCACAGGCCTTCATCACCAAACAGAAGTGGGACAGAGATCAAGTCTATAATGAGAACAATAAGCACTACTACACCCAGACCTGCATTGAGTGGGTGAAGAAGTACCTGCAGTTGGGGGAGAAAACTCTGAAGAGGACAGGTACAGACACACTGACATCACCTCACACCACATCATCACATTCAAATACTTTGAAGTGGAACAATTACATTCCTTTGATTTCCTGCTCTTTTTTTTCCTGCTGTCATTTCCCTCCCTCTCTCTTCCTCTCCCTCTCTCCCTCTCCCTCTCTCCCCCTCCCTCTTCCCCCTCCCTCCCTCTCTCTCTTCCCCTCTCTCTTCATCTCTCCCCCTCCCTCTCTCTCTCCCCTTCCCTCTCTCCCCCCCTCTCTTCCCGCCTTTCTTGCCCTCCCTCTCTGCTTCCCTTCCTCCCTCTCTCCCCTCCCTCTCTCTCCCCCTCTTCCTCCCTCCCTATTGCTCTCTCTCCCCCTCCCCTCCCTCCCTCTCTCTCTCCCCTCTCTCCCCCTCCCTGTCTCTCTCTCTCCCCCTTTCTCTTTCTCACCCCCTCTCTCTCTCTTCCCCCTCTCTACTCCTCCCCTACCTCTCTCTCCCTCTCTCCCCCTTCCTCCCCCCCTCTCTCTCCCCCTCCCTCTCTTCCCCTCTCTCTCTCCCCCTCCCTTTCTCTCTCTCTTCCCCCCTTCCCCCCTCTCTCCCCTCTCTCTCTCTCTCCCCCTTTCTCTCCCCCCTCCCTCCCTCTCTCTCTTCCCCTCTCCCCCCCTCTCTCTCCCCCTCTCCCCCTCCTCCCTCTCTTCCCCTCTCTCTCCCTCCCTTTCTCTCCCCCTCCCTCTCCCCACCTCTCTCTCTCCCCTCTCTACTTCTCGACCTCCCTCTACCTCCCTCCCTCTCTCTCTCTCTCCCCTCCCTTTCTCTCTCCCCCCTTCCTCCCTCCCTCCCTCCCTCCCCGCCTCCCTCTCTCTCTCTCCCCCTTTCTCTTTCTTCCCCCCTCTGTTCCCCCCTTTCTCGCCCTCCCCCCCTCTCTCCCCCTTCCTCTCTCTCTCTCCCCCCCTCCCTCCTTCTCCCCCTCTCTCTCTCCCCTCCGTCTCCCTACCTCTCTCCCCCTCCCTCCCTCCTCCCCCCCAGTCCCTCCCTCAGTGTCTCTGCTCCAGAAGACCCCCTCCTCTCCAGTCACCTGCCACGCTACAGGTTTCTACCCCAGTGGAGTGATGGTGTTCTGGAGGAGAGATGGACAGGAGGTGTTTGAGGATGTGGAGCACGGAGAGGTTCTCCCCAACGACGACGGAACCTTCCAGAAGAGCACTCGCCTCACTCTGAAGCCTGAGGACTGGGAGAAGAACCAGTATGACTGTGTGGTTCAGCTCTCTGGGATGAAGGACGACATCGTCATCAAACTGGAGCGCTCCGTGATAAAGACCAACAGAGGTAAGAAGATCCAACGTGATCATTCTCAGTGAGTCAAAGTACCTCCAGCAGAGCACCATCGTCTCCCTCACTGAAGGTCCTCATGTTCTCCATCTCTCAGTGGCCCTGGTCAGTGTACCCCTCTCTGACAACATGTTCACTCTTCACATTCACAAAGTCACTTCAGGAACTCTTCCTGAGTGACAGAGGAAGTGGGTTGGTTGAGAGGAAACCAAACTGTGACCTCAGTTCCAGTCTGACTGTCTGTGTTGGTTACAGGTACCACTGACCCCGCCCCCCTGGGCCTCATCATTGGAGCTGTGGTCGGACTCCTCCTCCTGGCCTCCATCATCATCACTGTGTTCTTCATCATGAAGAAGAAGAGGAGCAAGAAAGGTGAGAAACGCCTCCTCTTCATCATATCATCACTGAGGTGTTGTTGTCAGGATCTTAGCAGTGATGAACTAGTCTGGATTGGTCAGTTTTAGTGGAGTTGGTAGATGGAGATGTTTCACCAGGAATAGTGTTGTGATGTGAAGTCAGGGCTGTAGAAGTCGTGCCTCTAAGGATTCTAAAGTGAACACAGACGTGTTATCAGGTTTGATCCTGTCAGGAATACCATATACACTAGAAATACAGGATGTGACATGTAGTTAGTAAAGTCTCATACATGTTGTTTAATTAGTAAAGTCTCATACATGTTGTTTAGTTAGTAAAGTCTCATACATGTTGTTTAGTTGTAATATTCTACTAAACTATAAGAGTCAGTAATATCTTCATGTCCACCTCTGTGTTTCAGGCTTCTCCCAAGCTAGCAGTAAGTATTCTACACCTTCATGTTGTATTTACAAATGTACACTGAACTGAATGACAATCATGTGTGGCTGTTCACCTTGTTTCTTTTACTAGAAACCTGAAAACTGAAATATTGACCTGCTTCAACAGCTAATTTAATATTGTGTCTATTTGGTTGTTTGGTTGTTGTTGTATTTGATACTGTGTGAATGTTAATCTGCTATGGTGTGTCTTGGCCAGGACTCCCTGGAAAAAGAGATTCATATCTCAATGGGACCTGGATAAATAAAGCATTAATAAATCCATGTAAATGTTGTTGAGGTGTCATGTGACTGGTTCCATGTCAGAATGTAGTTGTGTGTTCCTCGTTAGTTGAACTGGCGTTGTCTTGTTTCCTCGTAGCTTCTGACGATAGTTCCAACAACTCTGCACCCAAAGCATGAGGTTTCTCTGCACTGATCAACCAGGTGAGATTCTAGTTCTGGAAACAGACTTCAAACATGCATCTGACACTAGTCCTCTGTTGACATGAGTCAGTGATTTAGGGCCGACATGTTAGGCAGTTCTAGAGTAGGTGGGTCTCTCAAGTCTGGTCTCTTTGACCTTCAGAGGAATACGTTACCTCACTTACATCACTGAACTCAGTATTGACCTTGGCTTTCCGTGTGTGTGTGTGTGTGTGTGTGTGTGTGTGTGTGTGTGTGTGTGTGTGGGTGTGTCCTCACAGGAGAGAAGCAGAGACTGCAGGAGGATATGAAGTCATCTCCACAGCATTTAATCTGATTATAATTCATATTGTTACTGTACTTGATTAGCCGATGGCAAAAATATACAGTCACAAAAATCATGTTTTGAACTTCATATATTTTAGGTTTTCTAGGATTTCATCCTAATTCACACATACTTCCTTCATATAAATCAATATCTGAAATCATTAAAGTTTGTGTTTGAGATTATCTGCGCTCTGCTACAACCTGGACACCTGCAAACTTGTTTTTTATCTGTGTTGTTAAAATATGAACAGAAATATGATCGGTATCAAACTATTTTGGTCCAACAAATTCCCTGTGACGGTGTTGCTGCTGACTCCTCGGGGTCCAGTGATGCTCTGCTCTGTCATTGGATAGTCGTTATGTTCACGGTGTAAAAATCATCATCTCCAATCTTTACAGTTTCATAGTCATGAGGGAGAGGGTTATTTTAGTGTGTTTTGTGTGATTCTATTGTTTCTGTATCAGTAGGGAGAGAAGCTGTTCTTGGGAAATAAATTGTGTGTAAATCAGGTTTATTTTGATGAATAAAATGGGGTTGAAAACAAACTAATGTGTGTCTGAGCTGCTGTTGTTAACAGGCTTCAGGGAGCCTCAACCAGAACCCAGCACACTGCAGCCTCCTCACGGCCTCCAGCCTCTAATCTGCTCCTGTAGAACCTCCAACCTCTAATATGGTCCTGTAGAGCCTCCAGCCTCTAATCTGCTCCTGTAGAGCCTCCAGCCTCTAATCTGGTCCTATAGAGCCTCCAGCCTCTAAACTGCTCCTGTAGAGCCTCCAGCCTCTAATCTGGTCCTGTAGAGCCTCTAGCCTCTAAAGTGGTCCTGTAGAGCCTCCAGCTTCTATTCTGGTCATATACAAACTCCAGCCTCTAATCTGCTCCGGTAGAGCCTCCAACCTCTAATCTGGTCCTGTAGAGCCTCCAGCCTGGTCCTGTAGAGCCTCCAGCCTCTAATCTGCTCCTGTAGAGCCTCCAGCCTCTAATTCGGTCCTGTAGAGCCTCCAGCCTCTAATCTGGTCCTGTAGAGCCTCCAGCCTCTAATGTGGTCCTGGAGAGCTGTAGTCCTGTGTTTTGTAAATTGTGAGCTGCAGTTAAGACAGATGAAACACTGCGTTGACACAGTAGCAGTAGAACATCTCTTCTAGGGGGTCGCTGTCAAAGGAGTGAGAGCAGCAGCAGAGGGAGCAGCAGAGGGAGCAGCAGCACAGGGAGCAGCAGAGGGAGCAGCAGCACTGGGAGCAGCAGAGGGAGCAGCAGCAGAGGCAGCAGCAGAGGGAGCAGCAGAGGGAGCAGCAGAGGCAGCAGCAGAGGGAGCAGCAGAGGGAGCAGCAGCAGAGGCAGCAGCAGAGGGAGCAGCAGAGGGAGCAGCAGAGGGAGCAGCAGAGGGAGCAGCTAAGGTACGTTTCTAAATGATCTCATATATCTGACAGCATCAAATCCAAATGACAGCATTTCTTCTCTGCATAAAGGATCGCTGAAATAACGTGTTCCAGTTAAGATGACGAGAACACGGACCGTTCATAGCTACATAGAATGTGATGTTGACCAGAGGAATGGACCTGCAGGTTAAGTCCTGTCTGAATGTGTGTGATGTTGAATGGACCTGCAGGTTAAGTCCTGTCTGAATGTGTGTGATGTTGAATGGACCTGCAGGTTAAGTCCTGTCTGAATGTGTGTGATGTTGAATGGACCTGCAGGTTAAGTCCTGTCTGAATGTGTGTGATGTTGAATGGACCTGCAGGTTAAGTCCTGTCTGAATGTGTGTGATGTTGAATGGACCTGCAGGTTAAGTCCTGTCTGAATGTGTGTGATGTTGAATGGACCTGCAGGTTAAGTCCTGTCTGAATGTGTGTGATGTTGACCAGAGGAATGGACCTGCAGGTTAAGTCCTGTCTGAATGTGTGTGATGTTGAATGGACCTGCAGGTTAAGTCCTGTCTGAATGTGTGTGATGTTGAATGGACCTGCAGGTTAAGTCCTGTCTGAATGTGTGTGATGTTGAATGGACCTGCAGGTTAAGTCCTGTCTGAATGTGTGTGATGTTGAATGGACCTGCAGGTTAAGTCCTGTCTGAATGTGTGTGATGTTGACCAGAGGAATGGACCTGCAGGTTAAGTCCTGTCTGAATGTGTGTGATGTTGAATGGACCTGCAGGTTAAGTCCTGTCTGAATGTGTGTGATGTTGAATGGACCTGCAGGTTAAGTCCTGTCTGAATGTGTGTGATGTTGAATGGACCTGCAGGTTAAGTCCTGTCTGAATGTGTGTGATGTTGAATGGACCTGCAGGTTAAGTCCTGTCTGAATGTGTGTGATGTTGAATGGACCTGCAGGTTAAGTCCTGTCTGAATGTGTGTGATGTTGAATGGACCTGCAGGTAAACCTGGGGTTTTTAATTTAAATATTTAACTTGCATCTAAGATTTACACTTTGCCAGATTAAATAAAACTGATGGTAAAGTTTCAATATTTAAATGTGTTCATTTGAGATATATATATTAAATCAGCTAAAAAGGGGATATATTTATTTTGACCAGATTTATAAGTGTAGTCAGATCTATAAGTACATGTGACAGCCCATTGGAGCCAAACCCATTTTCATTTTTGAAATTTTGATTTTTTTTTGATGAATTAAAAAAAGAAGAAAAAAATGAAATACAAATAAAATACAAAAACTGTAAAACTCCTCGATTCTGCAAGACGCACTCAAACAGCTCACACAGACCTTCTATCAGAGAGGTCGTCTCAACAGTGGTCCCACCTGGCTGAACGTGGTAACTGCAGGTTGAATGGATTCATTGGGTGATATTTGATACTTTAGAATCTCAGACCAAATATGGCAACGCACGTCCTGACCAACCAATCAGAGGATAGCTGGTCCTCTCTGACTGTAAGTGTGGGTGTCTTTCTGGCGCAAGATTTTGGAGAAAGAGAGATGAGATGAGATGAGATGAGAGATGAGATGAGATGAGATGAGATGAGAGATGAGATGAGAGATGAGATGAGATGAGATGAGATGAGATGAGATGAGATGAGATGAGAGATGAGATGAGATGAGATGAGAGATGAGATGAGAGATGAGATGAGATGAGAGATGAGAGCACTTTTGATGGTTGCCTTGTCTTTCGTGACTCTACTTCTTCAATGTGATTGGCCTCTGGCTTTTTCTGCACCTTTTCCACCTGAAGATGAACAGAGATTTTCTACTATGGGTGGTTTGTTCATTTGAAATGAATAATGTTTTTGGTATTATTACTCCAAATAAATGACAATACAATGTTCATTAAAACCATCATCTTCAACGTGTGTATTCATCTTGAGAACAGTATCGATCTGACCATCATTTCACAGACCAATCTGATGAGTATGATTATGATTATATGATAATAAATAAACCCTGATAATGTTGTTGCTGGTTCAGATGGACGTCAATGTGTTCCAGGGTGATATCACCATAACAACCATATCACCATAACAACAGACCCAGGATCAACATTCCCTCCTAAGGCATCCTCCCTTCCTCAAAGTAATTACTGATCTACCATGATTAGATTGGTCAAAGCCAATTTTCCACTGCATTGCCAATCAAGTCATGTTAGATTCCTTCAAGGGAGGGAGGAAGGATGCATGTGTGAGTTCAAACTGGGCCTTTACCTCAACCATGAACAGTTCAACAACAACAACAACAACAGGCCCTGAATGTCACAGCGTGTTCATATAGAAATGTATCCCATAGAACCTACACCATTCTCTCATGTAATACACATACTGGTGTTTTCTATCTGTGATGTTCTACATCATTCTCTCATGTAATACACATACTGGTGTTCTCTATCTGTGATGTTCTACATCATTCTCTCATGTAATACACATACTGGTGCTTTCTATCTGCAATGTTCTACATCATTCTACCTCACTGGACAACCCCAGTGCTCCCCCTCCACCTCTCCCTGTCAATGTCATTGGCTGTTGAGGATGTCCGTCAGGCCCAGTAGCCAATGATGAAGACGGCGACGGAGAGGCAGATGATGAGGTTGGCGTTGACCAGGTGGCGGAGGCGTGGCTCCTCCTCCAGGGAGCAGGCGTTGGGCGGGGGTGTGGGGGGAGGGGCGATCTCACTCTCCTTCTGGCTCTTCATGCCACACAGCCAGTAGAGGGCAGACATCAGCCTGGACTGACTACTCACACTGGACACTGAGGAGATGGAGTCTGGGGAGAGAAGAGAGAGAGAGAGAGGAGGGAGGGGGAGAGGAGGGAGAGAGAGAGAGAGGAGGGAGGGGGAGAGAGAGAGAGAGGAGGGAGGGAGAGAGAGAGAGAGAGGAGGGAGAGAGAGAGAGAGAGAGGAGGGAGGGAGAGAGAGAGAGGAGGGGGAGAGAGAGAGAGTGTGAGTGTGTGAATGAGAGAAAGAGAGGGATTTCTATGTGAACATCACAGATGACAACTACCCACCTTTCCTGGGATGTTGTTCCTCTCCGTTGGTCTTCTCCTGCTCTGCCTCGGTGCTCCTCTCCGCAGGCTCCTCCTCCTCAACCTTCTCTTCCGCTGGGTCAAACCTCGTGGACCAGGTGAGGCGTCTGATCTGCTCCAACACAAGCAGCAGGGATTAGAGCCCTTTCTGCTAGATTAGTTTGACTGTTGAATCGGAATCTAGCATGTAGAACATCAGAATCTGAAAGATACATCTTGTCTCTCTGTGATACGTTAAGCAGAGACCAATGGAGTAGTTGTGGTTAGTTCCTCTGTCCTCCCCAGCCTCCCCCTCTGAAGCCCTCTGTCCCCCCCAGCCTCCCCCCCTGTCAGCCCTTCTGTCCTCCCCAGCCTCCCCCTCTGAAGCCCTCTGTCCCCCCCTGTCAGCCCTTCTGTCCTCCCCAGCCTCCCCCTCTGTCCCCCCAGCCTCCTCCTCTGTCCCCCCCAGCCTCCCCCTCTGTCCTCCCCAGCCTCCCCCCCTGTCAGCCCTTCTGTCCCCCCCAGCCTCCTCCTCTGTCCCCCCCAGCCTCCTCCTCTGTCCCCCCAGCCTCCTCCTCTGTCCCCCCCAGCCTCCTCCTCTGTCCCCCCCAGCCTCCTCCTCTGTCCCCCCAGCCTCCTCCTCTGTCCCCCCCAGCCTCCCCCTCTGTCCCCCCAGCCTCCTCCTCTGTCCCCCCCAGCCTCCCCCTCTGTCCCCCCCAGCCTCCCCCCCTGTCAGCCCTTCTGTCCCCCCCAGCCTCCCCCTCTGAAGCCCTCTGTCCCCCCCAGCCTCCTCCTCTGTCCCCCCAGCCTCCTCCTCTGTCCCCCCCAGCCTCCCCCTCTGTCCCCCCCAGCCTCCCCCCCTGTCAGCCCTTCTGTCCCCCCCAGCCTCCCCCTCTGAAGCCCTCTGTCCCCCCCAGCCTCCTCCTCTGTCCCCCCAGCCTCCTCCTCTGTCCCCCCCAGCCTCCCCCTCTGTCCCCCCCAGCCTCCCCTCACCTGCTCTGGGCTGGGTTTGTCCGTGGCCAGGCTGACCCCCACCACCACCACCGTGGTGAGCACAGACAGCATGGTGGAGAAGTAGAGGTAGTGGACGTCTTTGACCACGGCAGGCCTGCTGTCCTCCTCGTAGCACAGAGGGACGGGGTAGATGAAGTCCAGAGCCATCCTCACACAGCCCACCAGGAGACCCAGGAACAGACCCCAGAACGCTCCCTGTGTGGAGAGAACGGGGATATATGAACGTGTGTGTGAACACACATGCAGGCACACACACACACACACACACACACACACACATAGGTGGCAGGTAGCTGAGAGGTTAGAGGTTAGAGATTAGAGGTTAGAGGTTAGAGAGGCCGGCCAGTAATCGGCAGGTCGCTGGTTGGATCCCCCCCAGGAGGGAGGTGGATGTGAGCTGGTGACTGGAGGGTTACTGGCATCATATATCTATATATCTGTAATTACACATATAATATATCTGTAATATATCTATATATCTGTAATTACAGGTATAATATATCTGTAATATATGTGATATAATATAACTAATGTACCATGAGTACACAGGGGAGTCGATCTGAGGTCACATTTCACCACAATACAGAGACACAAAGGCTGTCTTTACTACCACAGAATGACCTGGTTTTAGTTCTTTATTTATAGTTTTTGTTTATTTTTTTTAGGGCATTTCTGCTTCATTGGGATCGAGACAGTAGAGGTTGACAGGAAGGATGGGAGAGAGAGAGAGAGAGAGAGAGAGAGAGAGAGGAGGGGGGACAGGAGGGAAGGATGGGAGAGAGAGAGAGAGAGAGGAGGGGGGACAGGAGGGAAGGATGGGAGAGAGAGAGAGAGAGAGGAGGGGGGACAGGAGGGAAGGATGGGAGAGAGGGAGAGGAGGGGGGACAGGAGGGAAGGATGGGAGAGAGAGAGAGAGAGGAGGGGGGGACATGTAAGATACGTCGAGGGTCGGAATAGAACCAGGAACCTTTTTGACTGAACCCGTTACATTCTATGTGCCTAAAACGCGGCGGATATGGTCAGGTGACCAACACACCTTCTCGTTGGTCCTCTTCCAGAAGCATCCGGCCAGGAACACGACAGACACAGGGGGCTGGAGGTAGGTGCTGATTGACTGGATGTAGATGAAGAGCTGCCCCCCCTGACTGGCCTGGACCACTGGGATCCACAACACTGAGACCACCACCAGGACCAACACAAACATCCTGGTGGGGGGGGACATCCAGGGATACACACACTGAGACCACCACCAGGACCAACACAAACATCCTGGTGGGGGGGGGGACATCCAGGGATACACACACTGAGACCACCACCAGGACCAACACAAACATCCTGGTGGGGGGGGACATCCAGGGATACACACACTGAGACCACCACCAGGACCAACACAAACATCCTGGTGGGGGGGGACATCCAGGGATACACACACTGAGACCACCACCAGGACCAACACAAACATCCTGGTGGGGGGGGGACATCCAGGGATACACACACTGAGACCACCACCAGGACCAACACAAACATCCTGGTGGGGGGGGGGACATCCAGGGATACACACACTGACTATTCACTTAGATCAAACAGCAACTCTTTGTGTAGCTATGTCAGAGCTCTCACACAGCAGAAACACCTCAAACACACTCTGATTTGGAGGGAAATCACCTCAAACACACTCTGATTTGGAGGGAAATCACCTCAAACACACTCTGATTTGGAGGGAAATCAGTCGTTTCGTGACTCTCTTGCTATTTGGACCCATTTCTAAATCAGCCACAGGACAGGAGGAGGTGTCAGGAGGAGGAGGTGTCATGTCCTGTCAGGACAGGAGGAGGTGTCATGTCCTGTCAGGACAGGAGGAGGTGTCATGTCCTGCCAGGACAGGAGGAGGTGTCATGTCCTGCCAGGACAGGAGGAGGTGTCAGGAGGAGGAGGTGTCATGTCCTGCCAGGACAGGAGGAGGTGTCATGTCCTGCCAGGACAGGAGGAGGTGTCAGGAGGAGGAGGTGTCATGTCCTGCCAGGACAGGAGGAGGTGTCATGGTGTGTCTGTGCATACCTGCCCACCATCATGAGCTCCCACTCGCTGGCGGGGGGCCGGAGGTGTCTCCACAGGTCCATGGTGAAGATGGTGCTGGAGCTGTTGAAGATGGAGGTGAGGGAGGACATGAGAGCAGCGATCATCACCGCCATCATCAGACCACGCAGACCTGGAACACACACACACACACACACACACACACACACACACACACACACACACACACACACACACACACACACACACACACACACACACACACAGATAGAAAGGGGACAGAGGGGGTAACAGGTGGTAACAGGTGGTAACAGAGGGGGTAACAGAGGGGGTAACAGAGGGTAACAGAGGGGGTAACAGAGGGGGACTTTCCTCACCTGAGGGCAGGAGCTCCATGACCAGTTTTGCGTAGGCGATGTCTGAGCAGCCCGCTGTGTTACCACACACCTCCACACACACCTCCGG
>NC_139663.1:23405929-23410929 GCF_951799395.1 Argentina silus | reverse complement strand
ATCCATCAATCAATCAGTCAATCAATCCATCAATCAATCAGTCAATCAATCAATCAATCCATCAATCCATCAGTCAATCAGTCAATCAATCAATCAATCAAATGTATTTGTATTGCTCATTTTTACAGAGACAGATGTCACAAAGTGCTTCACAATGAAAACAATACTAAATAATAAATACAATACAAACAATATGATCTAACACCAAATCATAGACACCCAAAAGCAAGCCAAGGAAAAAACATAGGAAAAGGAAAAACATAGGGCCCGGTGGCAAGGAAAAACTCCCTGGGAGGAACTGTGGGGGAATAATACATTCAACTCAAATTTGGCCTTGCATTCAGTATATCAAAAGGAACAACATATTTAAGTCCCTGAAAGAGTGTCATAACATAGTCATAACATAGTCATAACATGATACAGGGTTAGTGATCACTGAATGCAAAAAACCCCCAAAAATGAAGCATTTATGTCAGTATCAAGGCTGTGTACTAATTAGGTTTCAAGGTTACGTTTCTTACCAACTGGATGCTACACTTGCTCTACGTCATCTAATGACAGATCAGTGAATACCTCAAGACAGGGAGGGAAGGAAAGGCAGCATATTAGAAGTGTTGGGACAGGTCCCAGGTGTGTCCTTGCTTACCCAGAGGCCCACAGCCAGCACTAGTAGGAAGTAAACCACCAGCACCACGATATCAACAGTGACCAGGGTGGGCTGTGCCCCCGGCCCCCCCGGGGAGGGGGAGGGGGAGGGGGGGACGCTGGTTCCCTGGGTGGGCGCCATCCGGTCAAAGGTCACCAGAGATCTCAGGAAGCGATAGTGTCTCCTGCTGAGGTGACACATGGAGCCCAGGGCGGTTCTGTCATAAACACACACTCTGATAACACCCTCGTCACACACACGCCACCCCATTGGCCCACGGTAGCCACTCCCACAATGGCGCCCAGGCCATTGTTATGGTTTTCTTCATCTGACCTCCAGGACAGGCAGACGTGAGGCAATGAACAAACATCACAGATATTGTGGTACTTTGTCCTCTGATGAGGCTTGAAAATGTTACGTTTGAAAATGATCTCACATCAGAAAATAACTCAGACTGACTGTTTTAACATCGCCTTTTGTAATATGCCTCAATATCCTAGAAATAATCATCTGAACATTGACAACCAATGCTCCAAAATAGCCAGACACCAAATCCTTGCAAAGACATCTGTTACATCACTTTCCCATCACATACGGTCTGTTAAATCACCAACGGCAAAAGAGTTCCAGAACACTCACCACCCAGAGAGCCGAGTGTTCTATGTGGTGTCTACCTAGCAACAACACTCTGATTGGCTACAAAATGAAGCATTGTAATTGATGAATTTCTGGTGAATAGTCACCCTTGGCCCTCTGGACCGTTTGACCAGTGAATGAGTTAAGTTGCTCCACTCTGTGAAGACATTATGGTTCTCACAGCTTCACTCTGTAAAGACATTATGGTTCTCACAGCTTCACTCTGTGAAGACATTATGGTTCTCACAGCTTCACTCTGTGAAGACATTATGGTTCTCACAGCTTCACTCTGAGAAGACATTATGGTTCTCACAGCTCCACTCTGAGAAGACATTATGGTTCTCACAGCTTCACTCTGTAAAGACATTATGGTTCTCACAGCTTCACTCTGTAAAGACATTATGGTTCTCACAGCTTCACTCTGTAAAGACATTATGGTTCTCACAGCTTCACTCTGAGAAGACATTATGGTTCTCACAGCTCTACTCTGTGAAGACATTATGGTTCTCACAGCTCCACTGTCGAGTCCATGTTTTCATGTCTTCTTTACCGTGACAACAGACTCACATACACTTTAACACTTTTAACACTTTCTGGCTTAATCTTCACCTACTGCAGCATTCTTACTGCTCCAAACCTGCACAGCGGACTGTGAGTGTGTGTGTGTGTGTGTGTGTTTCTGTGTGTGAGTGTGTGTGTGTGTGTGTGTCTTTCTGGTGTGCGTGTGTGTGTGGTGTGTGTGTGTGTGTGTGTGTGTGTGTGTGTGTCTGTGTGTGTGAATGTCGGTGTGTGTTTCTGTGTGTGTGTGGTTTGTGTGTGTGTTGTGTTGCGTGTCTTTCTGGCATGTGTGTGGTGTTTCTGTGTGTGTGTGTTGTGTGTGTATGTGTATGTGTGTGTGGTGTATGTGTGTGTGTGTGTGTGTGTGTGTGTGTGTGTGTGGGGGGAATAGGGCGGTCATGGTACTCACCACTCGGTGTGGTTGTCCAGCTCAGGGGTTCAGTCCAGTTGACCAGCCTTGTGGAAGTTCTCCTGTCCAGTCTCAACACATCTGGCTGAGCGGAGGTCAAACTCCAGGCTGCCTTTATATAAGACAGCAGCGCAGGTTAAAAGTCTGGGTTTTATGGTCTCTGAGCAGCAGTGTTGCCCAACATGTCAGTTAACAGCAGAGGGAATCAGTTGTTGGTTGAGTTGTAAACCTGTCTAAACCAATTACACAGCACAGAGGGAGGTGAAGGTCTTGTATGTCTGAATGGTGTGTCTGTGTGTGTGTGTGTGTGTGTGTGTGTGTGTGTGTGTGTGTGTGTGTGTGTGTGTGTGTGTGTACGTACGTACCTAATACATGTAACAAAAGCTTTGTTACCAATGTAAGCACATAAGGAACTCTTTGTTCTGCCAAAAGTGATTGGGTGCTCCTTGTCCCCCTTATCTGGAGGGCCTGAGACAGACTCTCTGAATATCAGCATTACACACACTCTTGTCCTGTTCTAACCAGGGCATCAGAACACACTCTTGTCCTGTTCTAACCAGGGCATCAGAACACACTCTTGTCCTGTTCTAACCAGGGCATCAGAACACACTCTTGTCCTGTTCTAACCAGGGCATCAGAACACACTCTTGTCCTGTTCTAACCAGGGCATCAGAACACACTCTTGTCGTGTTCTAACCAGGGCATTAGAACACACTCTTGTCCTGTTCTAACCAGGGCATTACATGCATTCAAATACAATGTGTTAAACTGTGGTGCATTAGACTGCAGTGGTGTTTTTGTGCTGTAGATCCATTCAAATCTCTGAGGCCTTAGACATTGTTCCTATACACCCCCTGACCCTGTGCTGTACACCCCCTGACCCTGTGCTCTACACCCCCTGACCCTGTGCTATACACCCCCCGACCCTGTGCTATACACCCCCTGACCCTGTGTAATACACCCCTGACCCTGTGCTATACACCCCCTGACCCTGTGTAATACATCCCCTGACCCTGTGCTATACACCCCCCGACCCTGTGCTAAACACCCCCCGACCCTGTGCTATACACCCCCTGACCCTGTGTAATACACCCCTGACCCTGTGCTCTACACCCCCCGACCCTGTGCTATACACCCCCCTGACCCTGTGCTCTACACCCCCTGACCCTGTGCTCTACACCCCCCGACCCTGTGGTATACACCCCCTGACCCTGTGGTATACACCCCCTGACCCTGTGCTCTACACCCCCTGACCCTGTGCTATACACCCCCCGACCCTGTGCTATACACCCCCCGACCCTGTGTAATACACCCCCTGACCCTGTGGTATACACCCCCTGATCCTGTGCTCTACACCCCCCGACCCTGTGCTATACACCCCCCGACCCTGTGTAATACACCCCCTGACCCTGTGGTATACACCCCCTGACCTTGTGCTATACACCCCCTGACCCCTGACCCTGTGCTATACACCCCCTGATCCTGTGCTATACACCCCCTGACCCCTGACCCTGTGCTATACACCCCCTGACCCTGTGCTATACACCCCCTGATCCTGTGCTATACACCCCCTGACCCCTGACCCTGTGCTATACACCCCCTGCCTCCTCCATCTTCATCACCTCACTAATAATCACACAAACATGTTTGATCTCAGGCTTCAAACGGTGGATTTATTGATGTTCTGCTGAAACAAATGTGTTCATCAACAGAACTGACAGACTGTAGTTATTGTACTGTTTCAGACGTTGGCTCTTACTCAGTACAAACCAGAGGCTTAACTCTGTCTTACCAGACAGTCATTAGATAATAATAACAAATGTCATAATTATTATTATTTTATATAATGAATATAAAAGATAGTAATAGACTTTACAGGACATACAGTAATACTGGAATGAATATCTATTCAACTGACATCCTGAATAAAGAGCTCAGTCATCGTGTTACAAAACAAACAAAGACCTGTAATTACTCATTAATAACATGGTAGGACCTGTAATAACTCATAATAATAACATGGTAGGACCTGTAATAACTCATAATAATAACATGGTAGGACCTGTAATAACTCATTAATAACATGGTAGGACCTGTAATAACTCATATAAATAACATGGTAGGACCTGCAATAACTCATATTAATAACATGGTAGGACCTGTAATAACTCATTAATAACATGGTAGGACCTGTAATAACTCATTAATAACATGGTAGGCAAGTCTTCTTACATTTGCTTTATCTTACTTTAAAATGAGCCACCTTAGATGTATTCTTAAAAATATTCTAATTATGTCATCTTAACTGATGCCTGAAACCTAGTTCACACACAAGGTCATTAATTCATTAATTACTTATTTTAACATAATGTAAAATATCATGTTTGGGTTGAAAAAGGTCCAGTTCAAACATGTCAGTCATGACGTGTGTTAAAGTCCTTCGTCATTAAAAGTCATTTGTCATTAAAAGTCATTTGTCATTAAAAGTCATTTGTCATTAAAAGTTCCTTTGTCATTAAAAGTCCTTTGAGTCACAGCAAAGTGCTGCAACACAGCTGAACATGGCGTCTCATTATTAATTGATGGATGTCTACTGTATTCAAGTGAAGGTTTGACAACATGAGCTGCCATTAAACCACATCACACACTGCCTGTCCAGTGGTCAAGTGTCACTCCTCAATCTGTCGTCCTGCCCACAGTGACACCAACAGAAGAATAACCACCCCAAAACCCGTCACATGTAGAGGAGAG
>NC_139663.1:23380929-23400929 GCF_951799395.1 Argentina silus | reverse complement strand
TGTGGTGCTGAGCTACAGAGAACAGGACAAGAGAATGACACGGACACAGTCGCCATTCAACAGCGCGGATAGGTGGGGTAGGTGGGTGGGGTAGGTGGGGTAAGTGAGGTAGGTGGGGTAGGTGGGGTAAGTGAGGTAGGTGGGGTAGGTGGGGTAAGTGAGGTAGGTGGGGTAGGTGGGTGGGGTAAGTGAGGTAGGTGGGTGGGGTAGGTGAGGTAGGTGGGGTAAGTGAGGTAGGTGAGGTAGGTGGGTGGGGTAGGTGGGGGTGTTTGAACTTAAGGAGTGAGTTTTACCTTCTCACCTCGGTAACATACACAGTGAAGGAAACATAGTAAAAAGGAAAAGTAGCCAGAAGGAGTTTACACCCCCCTGGGTCCCCCCCTACACCCCCTGGGTCCCCCCCTACACCCCCCGGGGTCCCCCCCTACACCCCCCTGGGTCCCCCTCCTACACCCCCCTGGGTCCTCCTCTACACCTCCCAGAAGGAGCTTACACCCCCCTGGGTCCCCCTACACCCCCCTGGGTCCCCCTCCTACACCCCCCTGGGTCCTCCTCTACACCTCCCAGAAGGAGCTTACACCCCCCTGGGTCCCCCTACACCCCCCTGGGTCCCCCTACACCTCCCAGAAGGAGCTCACCCCCCTGGGTCCCTCTCTAGAAGGAGCTCACCCCCCTGGGTCCCTCTCTAGAAGGAGCTCACCCCCCCTGGGTCCCTCTCTAGAAGGAGCTCACCCCCCTGGGTCCCTCTCTAGAAGGAGCTCACCTCGGTGAGGAAGTTGATCTTAAAGCCGGTGGTCTTGTTGGTCTTGGGCTGTCCGTTGTTTAGGTAGTTCCCCATCGCCAAGACAAACTACAGAGCAGCAGACATGAGAGGTTAGGAAGGTTAGGAAGGTTAGGAGGGTTAGGAAGGTTAGGAAGGTTAGGAGGGTTAGGAAGGTTAGGAGGGTTAGGAAGGTTAGGAAGGTTAGGAAGGTTAGGAGGGTTAGGAAGGTTAGGAGGGTTAGGAAGGTTAGGAAGGTTAGGAGGGTTAGGAAGGTTAGGGAGGTTAGGAGGGTTAGGAAGGTTAGGAAGGTTAGGAGGGTTAGGAAGGTTAGGAAGGTTAGGAGGGTTAGGAAGGTTAGGAGGGTTAGGAAGGTTAGGAAGGTTAGGAAGGTTAGGAAGGTTAGGAGGGTTAGGAGGTTAGGAAGGTTAGGAGGGTTAGGGAGGTTAGGAAGGTTAGGAGGGTTAGGAGGTTAGGAAGGTTAGGAGGTTAGGAAGGTTAGGAGGGTTAGGAAGGTTAGGGAGGTTAGGAGGGTTAGGAAGGTTAGGAAGGTTAGGAGGGTTAGGGGGGTTAGGAGGTTAGGAGGGTTAGGAAGGTTAGGAGGGTTAGGAAGGTTAGGAGGGTTAGGAAGGTTAGGAAGGTTAGGAAGGTTAGGAGGGTTAGGAAGGTTAGGAAGGTTAGGAAGGTTAGGAGGGTTAGGAGGGTTAGGAAGGTTAGGAGGGTTAGGGAGGTTAGGAAGGTTAGGAAGGTTAGGAAGGTTAGGAAGGTTAGGAAGGTTAGGAGGGTTAGGAAGGTTAGGAAGGTTAGGAAGGTTAGGAAGGTTAGGAGGGTTAGGAGGGTTAGGAAGGTTAGGAGGGTTAGGGAGGTTAGGAAGACACGGTAACATGACCTGATTCAGAGTCAATGACCGTCATGAAGTTATATCCCCTTATCGTGATTGCACAATCTTCAAGTACAACTCTGGGAAATGTTTGTGTGAGATCGCAAAACATTTTTAAAAGTATCCTGTTTTTACTTATTTTTTTGATGTTGTGAGACTTTGTTATGGTTTTCATCGGATCAGACTCACATGAGGTGTGAAGTCATCAGACTCACATGAGGTGTGAAGTCATCTGACTCACATGAGGTGTGAAGTTGCTCTTCTGGCTGACAGTGAAACAGCAGTTCTGTATTGACAGCAGCTGACAGAGTGGAATGCTCCCTGTGGAAGTCTCTCCCTCACCATGTCAGAGCTGATGACAGTGTTGACTCTTTTAAGACCTTCTTATAAAACACCTGTTCAGGCAGGCTTTTACTGCTTGGGGCTGTATTTTCATATTTTTGACATGTAAAGTGTTTTGAGTCGATGAGAAAGTGCTATACAAATGTAATGTATTATTATTATTATTATTATTATTATTATTATTATGACTGTACGGTACCTCCAGGATCTTGGCCAGCTTCTTGCTGGTCTTCAGCTCCATGGAGGCCTGGTAGATGTAGTCATATCCCCCCCTCATCTCCTCTGTCTTCTCCTTCAGGGTGGTCTTGAAGTGGAGGCTCCTCAGACGAGCCTTGTACTCCGGCACAGACAGCATCTACAGACAACCACAGACGGAGGTAACACACACAGCATGGGTCAGTCCCTCCACAACGCTGACCTTTCACCCTGCGCCCCCCCACCCCCCTCAGCATGGGTCAGTCCCTCCACAATCCTGACCTTTCACCCTGTAGGACAAACTGGTCTGGCTTGCTGAGCTTGGCCGGGTCCTGGCTGTACTGGGTCAGTACCTGCAGGACAAACTGGTCTGGCTCGCTGAGCTTGGCCGGGTCCTGGCTGTACTGGGTCAGTACCTGCAGGACCAACTGGTCTGGCTCGCTGAGCTTGGCCGGGTCCTGGCTGTACTGGGTCAGTACCTGCAGGACAAACTGGTCTGGCTCGCTGAGCTTGGCCGGGTCCTGGCTGTACTGCTCGTACTGCTTGACCTCGTCTGCGTCGGGCGCGTACAGCAGCAGCTGCTTGATGTGCGTGGCGTCCAGCCTCTCCGTTCCCATGGTCACCAGCACCTGGCGCAGCTCGCCCGGGGACAGCTTCAGGTGGGCGATCAGGATGGCTGGGGGGCAAAGGTCAAAGGGTCAAAGAGTCAAGGGTATTAGAAGCGGAGCGAGGCGTCATGAATGACTAATGAAGAGAACAAATCCCCTGGATTACAGGGTAAAATTCTAACCCTAACCCTGGATTACAGGGTAAAATTCTAACCCTAACCCTGGATTACAGGGTAACATTCTAACCCTAACCCTGGATTACAGGGTAAAATTCTAACCCTAACCCTGGATTACAGGGTAACATTCTAACCCTAACCCTGGATTACAGGGTAAAATTCTAACCCTAACCCTGGATTACAGGGTAACATTCTAACCCTAACCCTGGATTACAGGGTAAAATTCTAACCCTAACCCTGGATTACAGGGTAACATTCTAACCCTAACCCTGGATTACAGGGTAAAATTCTAACCCTAACCCTGGATTACAGGGTAACATTCTGCTTCAGGTTAATGTTAGGGCTGGGGTTAGGGTTAATGTTAGGGCTAGGGTTAGGGTTAATGTTAGGGCTAGGGTTAGGGTTAGGGTTAATGTTAGGGCTAGGGTTAATGTTAGGGCTAGGGTTAATGTTAGGGTTAGGGTTAGGGTTAATGTTAGGGCTAGGGTTAGGGTTAATGTTAGGGCTAGGGTTAGGGTTAATGTTAGGGTTAGGGTTAATGTTAGGGCTAGGGTTATGGTTAGGGCTAGGGTTAGGGTTAATGTTAGGGCTAGGGTTAGGGTGTCATACTTACATGCGTTGTAGGCCTTCTTATGTGACAGAATCTCCACCACGTCTTTCTTCTTGAACGTGTCAGGTTGAGGCGCCGGCTCTGGAAGAGACACTGACACATCACACCAGAGAGGGAGGGAGGGAGAGAGAGAGGGGGAGAGAGGGAGGGAGGGAGAGACAGAGAGAGAGAGAGAGTGAGGGAGAGAGAGAGTGTGAGGGAGTGAGGGAGAGAGAGAGACTTGGGTGAGAGAGAAGGGACGCCTCGACTGGCAGAAAGCGTCTGGATGTGTTCAGAAACATGTGGTTGTAATCTGGGTGTAAAGTGGGTCAGTGAAGAGCCGGTGGCAGCGATGTAGCTGTCACCCGTCACAGGGACCACGAATCAGAAGCAATGGTGGGCTTCACACACACACACACACACACACACAATGTATTCACACAGGGCAGAATACAAAGGGGCTGACTGACTCACTGGTGTGTGTGTGTGTGTGTGTGTGTGTGTGTGTGTGTGTGTGTGTGTGTGTTCACATGTACCCACCCACACATACACACACTTTTACAGCATATACTGTATATGCACCCCCACCCACCCACACACACCTGTGGGCACACTATACTCACTGGGGCTCTTCTGGGTCCCAAAGTGCAGTTCTAGATCGAGATACTTCACCATGTCACTAAGTTTGTCATAGTCAGAGTCCTCTCCCAACTACATCACACACAAAACACACAACACACACAAAACACACAACACACACAAAACACAGACATACAAATGAGGAATTCCTTTTCTAAGGCAGAACAACTATATATTACAGCTAACATGCTAGCCTGATATTACAGCTAACATGCTAGCCTGATATTCCATAAGAGCAAAATACATTTGGTGTCATTTAGTGTAGATTTATCTCAGAATCTGTTGAAAAAGCCATACAATTTATCAGCAGCAATCCACCATCTTGGATGAGAAAAAAACTATTGTGCTGCCTGTTTGTCGACTTTGATTGCATAACAGCCCAGAGTGACAGACGCCTGACCTTTGAGTTGAAGGCCAAATATAAACATGCAGTTTTATTTGCTGAGGACAACAGTTCAGGGACTTCTATGACAGCTACACATTGTTAACTGACATACAGTGCTGTTTCCATGTAAAATAGTTAATTAAATTGTACCTTTCATTTGAAAAGTTTTTCAGTCAAAATTCCACAAAACAACCACCTAATTTGACGGGTATTTACTGTACATTAACAATATTGCACAGAACTTAAGGAGAGTGAGTAGTTTACAACATAGAACTCGTTGTGACTGTTCCAACTTTACCCTCCTCTCCCCATGCCCCTGCCCACCTGCCCAGTCCCAGCTCACCTGTCCCCAGATGGTGCCCACCCTGCCCAGTCCCAGCTCACCTGTCCCCAGATGGTGCCCACCCTGCCCAGTCCCAGCTCACCTGTCCCCAGATGGTGCCCACCCTGCCCAGTCCCAGCTCACCTGTCCCCAGATGGTGCCCACCCTGCCCAGTCCCAGCTCACCTGTCCCCAGATGGTGCCCACCCTGCCCAGTCCCAGCTCACCTGTCCCCAGATGGTGCCCACCCTGCCCACCTGCCCAGTCCCAGCTCACCTGTCCCCAGATGGTGCCCACCCTGCCCACCTGCCCAGTCCCAGCTCACCTGTCCCCAGATGGTGCCCACCCTGCCCAGTCCCAGCTCACCTGTCCCCAGATGGTGCCCACCCTGCCCAGTCCCAGCTCACCTGTCCCCAGATGGTGCCCACCCTGCCCAGTCCCAGCTCACCTGTCCCCAGATGGTGCCCACCCTGCCCACCTGCCCAGTCCCAGCTCACCTGTCCCCAGATGGTGCCCTCAGAGTTCTCCACCTGCTCCCAGCGCAGCCTCTTCACACTCATGTGGTTGGAGTCCATCCTCTGAGGGGTGGGGCGGGGTAGGGGGGGCGGGGAGCAGGGAGGGGGGAGGGGCGGAGGGGGAGGGGGCCCCTGGTTGACAGACTGGTCTGAGAGGGAGTGTGGCAGGGACTGGGGCTGGGACTCTGAGGAGGGGGGGTGGTGGTGGTGGTGGTGGTGGTGGAGGGACTGGGACACATGGCGAGGCTGGGACTGGAGGAGGTGGTGCGAGGGCTGGGACTGGGGACGGGCCTGGTTGGAGGGGTGCACCTGGTGCTGGGGGGGGACAGGCTGGAAGGTGGAGAGGGTGGGCTGGTGTGGCTGGAGGGGCTGGAAGGTGGAGAGGGTGGGCTGGGGGTGGTGGGGCTGCTGGGGTGGGTGGATGAGGTGGATCTGGGGGTGCAGCAGCTGCTCCGGTGGCGGGGGCTGCGGGGTCATGTGGTGGATCTGCTGGATGGAGTGGGGGCGTGGGGGGGGCGACGGCAGGCTGGCCTTCTGAGGGTGGGGCTGATGGGGGGTCTGCTGATCTGGGTGACTCTGGTGACCCTTTTGACCTTTCTGACTCTTGTGACGAGCCTCCTTGTTCAGGTGAGCGGGCAGCGAAGCAGGTTCTGCTGGCTGAATCAGATGGGCTTGGTTGAGAAGCTCGGTGGAGGAGTGATGTTGTGGAGGTTGAAGACTCTGGTAGATGCCCTCAGCGTACGGACCCTGCGGACCTGGGGGGTGGTGGGGGGACATGACCAATTGACGACCGGGGTGATGGGGGGACATTGCCAGCTGCCGATCCGGGTGCTGGGGGGACATGGCCAGCTGCTGACCTGGGGGGTGGTGGGGAGACGTGGCCAGCTTCCGATCGGGGGGGTGGTGGGGGGACGGGGCTGAGCGAGATTGGCGTCTGTGGCTTTGGTGAGCCTGCTGTTGTTGTTGTTGTTGGGCCTGGTGCATCTGGTAGAGTGGGTGGCTTTGGAGGGGGTGGGTGGACTCGGGAGAGGGGAGGGGGGGCAGGGACTGGTGGAGCTGCTGGAGGGGGTTTTGAGGATGGGACGTCTGGTGAGAGGGCTGGAGCGGCAGAGACTGGTGGCCCTGGTAGACTTGCTCTAGGTAGGCTTGTTTCTCTAGGTAGGCCTGTTGCTTCTGGAGTGCTTGTTGCTTTTGAAATGCTTGCTGCTTTTGGTACGCTTGTTGTTCCTGGTACGCTTGTTGTTCTTGGAGAGCTAGTTGTTGCTCCTGGAGTGCTTGCTGCTTTTGAAGAGCTAGTTGTTGCTCTTGGTACGCTTGTTGCTCTTCATAGGCTTTCTGCTCTTGGTAGACCTGTTGTTCTTGGTACGCTTGTTGCTCTTGGAGAGCTAGGTGCTGCTCTTGGTATGCTTGCTGCTCTTTGAGAGCTAGTTGCTGCTCTTGGAGAGCTTGATGCTGCTCTTGGAGAGCTTGATGCTGCTCTTGGAGAGCTAGTTGTTGCTCTTGGAAAGCTTGTTGCTCTTCGTAGGCTTTCTGCTCTTGGAGAGCTAGTTGCTGCTCTTGGAGAGCTTGATGCTGCTCTTGGAGAGCTAGTTGCTGCTCTTGGTAGACCTGTTGTTCTTGGTAGGCTTTCTGTTCTTGGTAGACCTGCTGTTCTTGGTAGGCTTTCTGCTCTTGGTAGGCTTTCTGCTCCTGCATCGCTGCATGGACCAGCAGGTCCTCCCGGGTGGGCAGCACCTTGTGTAGCGACTGGCGTTTGGTCGGCGGGTTGGAGCGTGGAGGCGGCGGTGGAGGGGGGCCGGGGTGGCGGCGGAAGGGCAGGTGCATCCTGGGAGAGTGGTCGGGGGTGTAGCTGACGGCAGGTGGTGGAGGAGGAGGAGGAGGAGGGGGGTCGTTGAACTGGACAGGTGGGGGAGGCGGGGGGGTCATGGGGGGAGGGGGGATGTGCTCGGAGGAGGAGGAGTAGGTGAGGGAGGAGGCGTCCCCGCCACTACTGCTCTGACACTCGCTGGGGCTGCTCAGCTCGGGGGGCAGGAAGCCCCCGTCCTCTTCATCCACCCCCACCTCCTCCTCATCGTCATCATCTTCATCTGGGAAGCTCATCTGGACAACATCCTGGCATTAACCACCAACCACATTCACATTAATCCTGCTGCTAGATCCATCTAGATTAGTATTATTGTTTGTTTTGCCCTTGTTGTAAAATCTAAAAATGTTTATTCATTCATTGCTGTTGCTGATGTTGAGCATCGCTCTGCCCAAGGCATTTTGTTGCGTTGTGACATGACTTCAACGTAATGACAAATAAACTAAACTTGAAGTTTAACAGTGAACTGCTGCAGTGTTATAGCCTGAGGCACTCTATGGTAGAATTCATACAAGGAATGTATTTACACTCAAACTCACAAAGATAACAAATCTTAAAGTAATGCAAGAAAATCAGGCAAGGAACTTACTTGTTCTTTGATAAAAGATCTAAATGAAGATCTAAATGAAGCATTCAGTGGTGTAAGCATTAACGTATGGCAGGATGTGCTTCAACAGCAGTCTTCCGTATTCACGAGGATCCCCGCTGAACCCTGTGACCTGAACCCCGAGACCTGAACACCGAGACCTGAGCACCGAGACCTGAACCCCGAGACCTGAGCACCGAGACCTGAACCCCGAGACCTGAACCCCGAAACTTGCTATTTTAAAAGTTGACTCCTCAGACGACCAGAAGAGTGTGGATAACCTTGTTAACGCACCTCCAGTGGCCTCCAGACCATACGACACCTTGGAATTCTGCAATGTGACTATGCCACGTAATTAAGGTCGCTCCCTGCACAGAGGCTGTAAAGTATATATATATATCTGCCATTTAGCTGACGCTTTTATCCAAAGCGACTTACAGTGCAGTGAGTGCATCCATGTCAGTATAGATGTATGCACTGTACCCTATCATCAGTGGACGGGACCCTACCTCCTCATAGATCATTCTGATTGGTTATCGTCCTCCTCATTCTGATTGGCTATCGTCGATGGACAGGAGCCTACCTCCTCATTCTGATTGGCTATCGTCGATGGACAGGAGCCTACCTCCTCATTCTGATTGGCTATCGTCGGTGGACAGGAGCCTACCTCCTCATTCTGATTGACTATCGTCAGTGGACAGGAGCCGACCTCCTCATTCTGATTGGCTATCGTCAGTGGACAGGACCCTACCTCCTCATTCTGATTGGCTATCGTCGGTGGACAGGACCCTACCTCCTCATTCTGATTGGCTATCGTCAGTGGACAGGACCCTACCTCCTCATTCTGATTGGCTATCGTCGGTGGACAGGACCCTACCTCCTCATTCTGATTGGCTATCGTCGGTGGACAGGACCCTACCTCCTCGTAGTCGTTCTCGGGCGACAGGAAGTCGTCGACGATGGCGACCCTCTGGCCCAGCTGCTCACTCAGCGCGTCCAGGAAGCGGTCGGTGTCGGAGGAGCGGGGCGGCCGGGAGAAGGTGTAGCGTCTCTTGCTGCGGTGGGAAGGGGGGCTGGGATGGGAGGGGGGGCTGGGGGGGTAGTCGGGGGGGTCTGGGGGCGAGGGCAGGGGGCTGTCCAGGCTGATGTATGGGTTGGACTCAGCGCTGGTCTGGCTGGTCAGTCCTGGGGGGTAGAACTGGACGGGGGGAGGGGGGGAGGGGAGGGGCTCGGTCCACGAGGCGGGGGGCGGGGGCACCTTACGACCACCTGGAGGAGAGAGGAGGTAATGGCGTCAAGCTCCCGAGGAATATTGGAGATTAATGCTTTGGGGGGGGGGGGGGGGGGGGGGGGTTTTCTACAATCTCTCAGATGTTTACAAGTTCACCTCTGCAAGGACGTGGCATAGCTAGTTACATTAAAATCCTGCCTGAACAAGTGGATTTTTAGCAAGGTCTTAAAAGAGTCAACACCGGCATGGCTAGTTGCCTGTGTTAGCATGGCTAGTTACCTGTGTTAGCATGGCTAGTTACCTGTGTTAGCATGGCCAGTTACCTGTGTTAGCATGGCTAGTTACCTGTGTTAGCATGGCCAGTTACCTGTGTTAGCATGGCCAGTTACCTGTGTTAGCATGGCTAGTTACCTGTGTTAGCATGGCTAGTTACCTGTGTTAGCATGGCTAGTTACCTGTGTTAGCATGGCTAGTTACCTGTGTTAGCATGGCTAGTTACCTGTGTTAGCATGGCTAGTTACCTGTGTTAGCATGGCTAGTTACCCGTGTTAGCATGGCTAGTTACCTGTGTTAGCATGGCTAGTTACCTGTGTTAGCATGGCCAGTTACCTGTGTTAGCATGGCTAGTTACCTGTGTTAGCATGGCCAGTTACCTGTGTTAGCATGCGTAGAGGGGGAGGCAGCATGCGCTCGGGCCTCCAGCTCCACCAGAGTCTCGGGGGCGGGAGGCGCGCGGCTCTTCAGAGACTTGGACCTCTTCCCTGAGTACACGTTCTCGAGCTCTGCGTACACGGCCGACAGCTGCACAGAGGGGGGGGGGGGTTACACCGGACTGAACACCACTCAGTCAGAACACGACTAAAACCTCAACACTAAGACCATTCTATTACAGTCAAAGCATTGTTCAGTTCACAAAGTTTTTTCATCGTTCAAAAACCTGCGGTGTCGCTAAGCTGTCAGTGTCGTGGTCGGAGGGAAATGTGTCCCTGGATTCTCAGGCTGTTACTAACGTTGCACAACATAGTCTCCAACGGAACACGTTCTGGGGGATCGCTTCTGCAGACCAAGGAAATACGGTCTGACTTATTACCTGTCTATACCAGCGTTGACCTCCCGTTGTGATGTAAGATACGGTGCTCAACAGTTCCGTGAATTACGACTTGTGCGCGTGGCGGTTAGGCAGTATTCGGCCTAAACTTCCAGTGACACGTTCACACAGATCGTATTTCCTCGGTCTGCAGAAACGATCCCTCAGAACATATTCCGTTGGAGACTATGTTGTCAAAAACCTACAGTATCTAAGCTTTCATTGTAGTGGTCAGATGGACGTGTGTCCTTGGATTCACAGGCTCAGTCACTAACGTTGCAGTAATGTTTCGGTATGTTGGGTACCCACGTTGGTGAGGTTGTTGGGGGTCTCTGGCAGGGAGGTGCCGTCCCCAGACTGCCTCTCTCCTGGGGCCAGCCTCATCCCCATCATGCTCATCTCTGCTGGTTCTGCTCGGACCCCTGCAGTACAGAAGTGAGACACAGTGCATGTCACGCTTCCGTCTGGCCACCAGAGGGCGCCACAGATCGCCTCCCCAGAGACTAATGGACCACAGGTGTTCCTGATCTCAACTAACTGTACATCCCAACAGCTGTAGGACAGGTACTATCAACACGCCTACATGCATAGAGTCATGCTGCTACACACCACACCACCTTATGTTATTATTATTATCATTATTATTATTATTATACTGCATTACATTGTTTCACTGTTGATCGTCATATTGTTGAAGAGCTAGCTTTGCCCTAAGCATTTTGTTGCATTGATTACCTACGTAATGACAACTACAACTTTGAATTAAATTTTTGAATTGCAATGATAATAATAATGAAGACAAATGAAGGAGGGTACCCATCCCATTCCACCTCCATGCCTCTTCCACCCCTCCCCCCCTTCACCCCCTTCCACCCCTACCCCCCCTTCACCCCTCCCCCCCTTACACCCCTCTTCACCCCCTCCCCCCCTTCACCCCCTTACACCCCTCCCCCTTTCACCCCCTTACACCCCTCCCCCCCTTACACCCCTCCTCCCCTTCACCCCCTTACACCCCTCCCCCCCTTACACCCCTACCCCCCCTTACCCCCTTACACCCCCCTTCACCCCCTACACCACGTGAATCTGAGAAACTGTTGACAATTTACAGAATATCCAATTAAATTCAACGTTTTATTTGTCATATTCATGGTATACAGGGCGTACAACGCTTCAGGCGAGCTGCAACAACACCACAATCAACAGTCTATCAATAATGACGATGATGATGATGACGAAGAGGAATAGAAATAGAAATAAAGTCAGGTACACATGACGAGGTACACACACACACACAGATACAGATATACACACACACGCACACACAGATACAGATATACACACACACACACATGCAGACACAGATACACACGCACACGATGATGATGATGAAGAGTACAGGTGAAGGCAGGTACCCATGCCGAGGTGTGTGCCAATGACCAGGTCGTCGGAGCTCCGCCCCCTCACGCTGCACCTGGTGTAGGTGGTTCCTGTCACTCTCATGCTGCTGCTACGGCGATGGGGCTCGGGGGCGGGGTCAGGCTCTGGGGGAGCGGGGGCTGGAACACACACTCATCAATGTACACACACGTACACACACACACACACAGTCATCAATGTACACACACGTACACACACACACACAGACACACACACAGTCATCAATGTACACACACACACCTGCTGCCTTGTACCCCAGGAAGCGGGAGATCTTGCTCTGGCAGTGCTCCTGCTCCTCGTAGGTCAGCAGCTGGTAGACAAACTGCCAGATGACCTGCTTGGCTGGGGTGTCCAGCACCGGGAACACATCCACGATCAGAGTGTCCACGTTCCTGTAGCCACGGAAACACCCGTTCCACAGAGCACTAATTCACACTCATTACTGACAGTACATTCAATGAAAGGTAAGTGGAGCATGGGAGTTATTATAGTAATTATATATATACGTGCTAATGCTAAGTGCTAATGCTAAGTGCTACTGGCCCCCTATCAATGCTGGTTGAGAACGTGAAGGGATCTGGTGAAGCAGGTGAAGCAGGTGAAGCAGGTGAAGCAGGTGAAGCAGGCAGCTGAGGGTGGAGCTGCTGTCTAGCTTGTGGTAGTCCTTCAGTAGCAGGGACAGACATCACTGCTCCGTCATTACTGCAGTGGCCACTTTGAAGATGGAACTCTTTTAGACTCTCCTCTCTCTCTTCCTCCCTCTCTCTCCTCTCTCTCTTCCTCCCTCTCTCTCTCTCTCCTCCCTCTCTCTCCTCTCTCTCTTCCTCCCTCTCTCTCCTCCTCCCTCTCTCTCCTCTCTCTCTCTTCCTCCCTCTCTCTCCTCTCTCTCTCCTCTCTCTCTTCCTCTCTCTCTCTCCTCTCCTCTCTCTCTTCCTCTCTCTCTCTCTCCTCTCTCTCTCTGTCTCTCTCTTCCTCCCTCTCTCTCCTCTCTCTCTTCCTCCCTCTCTCTCTCTCCTCTCTTCCTCTCTCTCCTCTCTCTCTTCCGGCTTGAACCTGAAGAAATTCTCTCTCTCTCATCTGCATGGTGATCCATCTGTGAGCTTTTAGTGAACTGTCTGTGTGACTTGTTTCCCTGTCTAACTACCCCCTCTCTCTCTAACTACCCCCTCTCTCTCTAACTACCCTCCCCTCTCTCTCTAACTACCCCCTCTCTCTCTAACTACCCTCCCCTCTCTCTCTAACTACCCCCTCTCTCTCTCTAACTACCCCCTCTCTCTCTCTAACTACCCCCTCTCTCTCTAACTACCCTCCCCTCTCTCTCTAACTACCCCCTCTCTCTCTAACTACCCCTCTCTCTCTAACTACCCCCTCTCTCTCTCTAACTACCCCCTCTCTCTCTAACTACCCCTCTCTCTCTCTAACTACCCCTCTCTCTCTCTAACTACCCCCTGTCTCTCTACCCCCTCTCTCTCTCTAACTACCCCCTCTCTCTCTAACTACCCCCTCTCTCTCTAACTACCCTCCCCTCTCTCTCTAACTACCCCCTCTCTCTCTCTAACTACCCCCTCTCTCTCTCTAACTACCCCCTCTCTCTCTAACTACCCCTCTCTCTCTCTAACTACCCCCTGTCTCTCTACCCCCTCTCTCTCTCTAACTACCCCCCCTCTCTCTAACTACCCCTCTCTCTCTCTAACTACCCCCCCCCTCTCTCTAACTACCCCTCTCTCTCACTACCCCCTCTCTCTCGAACTACCCCCCCTCTCTCTCAAACTACCCCCTCTCTCTCTCAAACTACCCCCTCTCTCTCTAACTACCCCCTCTCTTTCCCTATCCTCTGTCGTGTGTGTCTGTCTCTCTCTCTCTCTCTGAAAGAAATTCTTGCAGACAGATGGTATACATCTTCTTTGCTTTCTTTCACTCTCCTCTCCCTCCCTTGCTCTCTCCCCCCACCCTCCCTCTCACCTGTGCTGGAAGAGGTTCTCTCTCCTCCTCCTCCCCCCCCTCCCCCCCTCCCTCTCACCTGTGCTGGAAGAAGTTCTCCAGGGCCTTACAGATGGTGTATCTCTCCTGCAGGGTGAGCAGGTGCTCCAGCTGCTGGCTGAAGGTGCGCCCCTGGACACGGATGCTGGGGGGCAGGATCTCTGCCACCCACTGCAGGGAGCTGAGGGCTGGGGAGCGGGCGCGCGGGGACACCCCCAGCCCCCCCGGCACCCCCCCCTGGTCAGGCTCGGCCAGGCTGAAGGAGGGGGGTCCGTCCTCCACCACCAGGGTGGGCATGGCCCCGCTGCCCTGGAGCATGGACACCACCTTCTCATGGGAGCAGGTCCTGGGGGGGTAGAGGGGAGGTACTGTCAATACGTACGGTCAAGGACTTTACTCTCTCTCTCTCTCCTTCATACACCTCTCTCCATCAGGGGAGGCAGAACACCAGGGGAGGCTGGGGGAGGTAGAAATTGGAGGACGGGCTCATTGTTGGATACCACTCCTCATTACATCCCATGCATAACAATGAGCCCGTCCTCCGATTTCTACCTCCCCCAGCCTCCCCTGGTGTTCTACCTCCCCCAGCCTCCCCTGGTGTTCTACCTCCCCCAGCCTCCCCTGGTGTTCTACCTCCCCCAGCCTCCCCTGGTGTTCTACCTCCCCCAGCCTCCCCTGACTGACAGCAGGTCTGGTTTAAGTCTTAAGCAGCATGATGACATCATGGATGACAACAAGGATGACATTTCCCCCCACACACACACACCTCATGTCCAGCCCATTTAGAAAAAGTATTCTGTCGCCAGATTTGAGGTCTGCCTTCTCTGCTGGGCTCCCTGGAGAAAGAGAGAGAGAGGGAGGGGGGGTAGTTAGAGAGAGGGAGGGGGGGGGGGTAGTTAGAGAGAGGGAGGGGGGGTAGTTAGAGAGAGGGTAGTTAGTCAGAGGGTAGCTAGAGATAGTTAGCTAGGTAGTTAGGGGGTAGTTAGAGAGGGGTAGATAGGGGGTAGTTAGACAGGGATCACCATGCAGCTTTGAAACAAACACAAAAGTGTTGATTGATGCTGTGCCTTTCACACTTCCCCACCATGGTCATCTGTGTGTGTGTGTGTGTGTGTATATATATATATATATATATGTGTGTGTGTGTGTGTGTGTGTGTGTTGCCATACACCATATTGCTCCAACCTTACCTGGGATGACTGAGTCGATCCACACAGGGGCGTGGCCTCGGAGGGTAAACCCAAAACTCAGGTTCCCCTTACACACTCTCACCGTCCTGCAGAGAAACACACACACACACACACACTCTCACCGTCCTGCAGAGAAACACACACACACACACACACACTCTCACCGTCCTGCAGAGAAACACACACACACACACACACACACTCTCACCGTCCTGCAGAGAAACACACACACACACACACTCTCACCGTCCTGCAGAGAAACACACACACACACACACTCTCACCGTCCTGCAGAGAAACACACACACACACTCTCACCGTCCTGCAGAGAAACACACACACACACACACACACACACACTCTCACCGTCCTGCAGAGAAACACACACACACACACACTCTCTCACCGTCCTGCAGAGAAACACACACACACACACACTCAGAGGGAGGGGGACCTGAGACTAACTTCATTAACCCTAACTATCTAACCCTAACCCTTCCCCTAACTCTGACCCTAACAGGGGTGGGCAAACTACAGCCCGCGGGCCACATCCGGCCCATTTGTCTTTTTAATCCGGCCCGCCAAAGATTGGTACAGATTTGAGGGTTGAATATTAATTAAATTACTAAACTGCATTCATTTGACCTTGTCCTGTAATGCCTGGCGTTCCACCAGGTGGCGCACTAAGGGCCAGTGATACATTGACTTGATTTTGCGGAGCCCTTCTGCTACTGTTCTGAACCCATCTGCAACAATGAGTGGGCCAAAGAAAAGAAAAGTTGACAGTGAGTGCCGAGTGTTTAATAAGGAATGGGAAACTAAATACTTTTTTTACTGAAGTCCGGTCAAAGACTGTATGTCTTATTTGCCAAGAAACCGTTGCGGTTTTTCAGCCGTCACTTTTCCACCAAACATGCTAATTACGCTAACAACCAGTCAACGCCAGAACGACAGCTACCGCTTTGAGGTTGGCAGCTAGTCTCAGGCTCAGCAAAACACCTTTATCCGACAAACTGCCATCCAAGAATCAAGCACGAAGGCAAGTTATTTGCTGGCATTCAAATTAGCAAAGACCAGCAAGCCTTTCTCAGAAGGGGAGTTTCTCAGAGACTGCATGGTAGAGACAGCAGGTAAGGGGGGTTTCTCAGAGTGCATGGTAGAGACAGCAGGTATCTTGTGTCCTGAAAGCAAGAACACGTTTGAAAAAATTACCTCATCACGCAGGACAGTGACTCGCCGTGTTGAGCTAATTGACGAAGACTTAGCTAGCAAGCTAAACAAAAAAGCGGAGTCATTTACATTATATTCCTTGGCACAGGACGAAAGTAATGACATAAAGCTCAGCTTGTCATTTTTATCAGAGGGATTAATGACAATTTTGAGATAACAGAGGAGTTTTTGGCCATGGAATCCCTGAGGGGGAAAAGGCGGGGAGAGGACTTGTATGACAGCGTGTTGGGGGTCATCAAGAGGCACAAGCTACCTTGGAGTACACTCGCCAACGTTACCACAGATGGATCGCCAAATCTGACTGGAAAAAACGTCGGGCTGCTCAAAAGAATCCAGGAGAGGGTGAAAGAGGACAACCCTGAGCAGGAGGTCATTTTCCTGCACTGCATAATCCACCAGGAAGCACTGTGTAAATCCGTATTGCAGCTTGACCACGTAGTGTAGCCAGTTGTAAAACTTGTTAACTTTATTCGAGCGAGGGGACTTCAGCATCGTCAGTTTATTATGTTTCTTGAAGAAACTGACGCTGATCACCAGGACTTGCTTTACCACTCTAATGTCCGCTGGTTAAGTTTGGGGAAAGTATGAGTGTGGGAGCTCAAACAGGAGATTATCTCATTTTTGGAGCTACTTGAGAAAGCTGACGATTTTCCTGAACTGAGTGACACAGATTGGCTTTGTGATTTAGCTTTTTCTGTGGATATACTGACACACATGAATGAGCTGATCGTGAAGCTACAAGGGAAAGACCAGTTTGTGCATGAAATGTACACAAACGTCAGAGCCTTCAAAACCAAGCTAGCTTTATTCTCAAAGCAAATGTCAAACAAGTCATTCGCTCATTTCCCCACACTGGCTACGCTGAAAGAGGACCCTCGACATGTGAAAAAATACAGGAAACCACTGGACAACCTGCATGGAGAATTCTACCGTCGGTTCTCTGATTCTAGAAAAATTGACAAGTCACTTCAGCTGGTGTCATGTCCCTTCACACAAGACCCTGAAACGGCGCCACAGGAGTTGCAGTTGGAACTGATTGATCTCCAATGTGACACCGTCTTAAAGGAGAAGTTCAACTCTCTTAAACTGGATGAGTTTTATGCTTCATTAAGCGCAGCCAAATTTCCAAACATCCAGAAGATGGCACAGAGGATGTTGTTTGGCTCTACGTATGTGCGTGAACAGACTTTTAGCGTGATGAACACCAACAAAGCACCCCACAGATCCCAGTTGAGTGATGAACACCTCAGATCTGTTCTGAGAATTGCCACAACAAAACTAACACCAAGACTTCGATGCACTGGTCAAAAAGGGTGATCAACAACACTGTTCCCACTAAAAGTAAATGTAAGTATTAACACTGTAATGCCTTTTTTATGTTTATGTTTGATATGTATGCATCTGGTGCTGGCCCGGCCCGTCTGTCAAATCTGGCATCTGGTCTGTCAAATTTTAAAAGTCAATGTGGCCCCTGAGCCAAAAAGTTTGCCCACCCCTGCCCTAACCTAACCTTCCCCTAACTCTGACCCTAACCTAACCCTAACTCTGACCCTAACCCAAGTTTATTTATCATTATATTTAATTCAAGTCACAATGTAACCAAATGTTTGGGGCAGAGCAGCTCTACAACAACATTAAACAACAATACAATGTAATAAAAGATCATTAAAACACACAATAATGATGAGGAGACGACAGTGTTTTAGTGCAGGGTGCAGTGACAATACGCCACACTCACCACTAAACAACCCTACCTGCTGAAATGGACCCCTTCTCTTTCTCTCTCTCACTCTCTCTCCCTCCCTCTCCCCCTCCCTCTCTGTCACACTCTCTCTCCCCCCCTCCCTCTGTCTGTCTCTCTCCCTCTAAACTACTTCGTCCAGCACACGACAGTCAGTCACTGACAGATGACCAGTCAGTCACTGACAGATGACCAGTCAGTCCGTACGACAGAATCTGAGAAACAGAACAAACAGGTGAGGTGGGAAGACAGGAAGCACTGAGGGAAGAAATAGTTGAGACCTTTGAAGTTCAAGGGCTGGAATAATAGTTATAATAGTTCCATTCCTATTTCTTTATTTGTTTTTGGAGGAAAATAACATGACAGCAGCTCACTACACTGCTACATGGCGAAAAAAAATAGCGATTTATTTTTAACTACCACCAAACTACAGCAAACAGTTGAGCTTAATAGTGAAATACTCCCCAACATTGGACCTCAATGAGTGAAACGCTTTCAGATTCCTGTATGCAGACTGGTCTGTATATACAGACAGTGTACCACCCATCCTGCTCTCATTAAGCATACAGCCCATCCCCAGGAGAGCACCGAAGCTTCATTATTTGTTAAAGTAAGCTGAGGCCATGGGCGAGGTGGGCTTTCCTTGTGGCACTTCCATGGAATATTTATAGTCTGTTCGTCTTGTTGGTATTTTTAGTCTGAATTAATGTTGGTATTGTTGTAACTGTCTAAGCAGCAGGAAGCCAAAACAACAGGATGAAAAGAATATAAAGGCTATCTATTCTTGAGAGAGAGGGGGAGAGAGAGAGAGACAGAGAGAGACAGAGAGAGAGAGAGAGAGAGACAGAGAGAGAGAGAGGGGGAGAGACAGAGAGAGGGAGACAGAGAGAGAGAGAGAGAGAGAGAGACAGAGAGAGAGAGACAGAGAGAGACAGAGAGAGAGAGAGATCCACATCTCTAGTTCGCCCCACTAAGAAAGCAGAGAGAAGAGCAGACGTATCTCTGGTGTTATTCTCTGTTGCCCGACAGTGAAAGGTCTATTCTGGATTATCCACTCCTACACATCCACTCTGACAGGCCAGGCTTGTCCAGATCCACCCGTCACATCACGCTGAAGCTGTTCCAGCTGTGTGGGGTATCACTGGCTGGACCAGACGGTAATCACCGTCTATTTAAAGAGGAGGAATTTCATTGAAGACTAAAAATGACATACTCCAAGACACCTCCAACAAAAATAAAACATTCAACAAACAATATATGTTGGGGAATATATGAGGCTACCACAGATACACGGATGCAATATATCCAAGTAGTGTCTTATGAAATACATCTCCACATATCAGAATCAGGATAGGAAATCAGAACTGATTACATACAGACTCTACGATACCGGCACCAAGGAATCAGTCAGACAGATTTTGATTGGTTCTGACCAGAGAGTGGCTTTTAAAATGATAGTTATTTTATATTCATTATTTTATGACTGTATTTGCATTTGATGGTCACCTTTACAGTTTCAGCATAAACAATGCATTCAATCTGAATTCATCTTGATTTTATAGAAGTACATACACACACACCAGGAAAGAGTAATCCTCACCTGCGATTGGTCAGGGCGGCCCCGGCGTGCCCGGCAATGAGGGAGGTGGTCTTCCTGAGTCCGCGCGCGGGGGCCGCCCCCCCCTCCTCGGCGTGGGTCCGAGGCACAGAGCTGGCCCGTGTGGACACCAGCAGGCGCTCCGGGTGGTCCTCGCTACGACTCCGCCGCAGACGGTTCCGGCTGGGGTCGCTGAAGCTCCGCCCCTTGAGCCGTCCCATCAGGCTCTGGGAGACCACGTCGTCGAAGCGCTCCCGGTGCTTCTTGGGAATGAAGATCCTGGCGAACATGGAGGAGGAGGAGGGACACACGGTTAGTCTCAGGGACGGGGAAGTAGTCCTGGTGGCTTGGGGAGACTGGCTCAGTCGTCTCATTTTGGAAAAGAGAGAGATGATCGTTTTTGTTCGGTTGTGATTATTTGGGTTGTTTTTCGTGGAAGCTGCTCTCCCTGCTCCCCCTGCTCTCCCTGCTCCCCTGCTCTCCCTGCTCTCCCTGCTCCCCTGCTTCCCTGCTCTCCCTGCTCTCCCTGCTCCCCCTGCTCCCCCTGCTCTCCCTGCTCTCCCTGCTCCCCCTGCTCTCCCTGCTCTCCCTGCTCCCCCTGCTCTCCCTGCTCCCCACTGTACTTCAACTTGACCCGTCTCACACTG
>NC_139663.1:23361618-23380729 GCF_951799395.1 Argentina silus | reverse complement strand
CACCCCCCCCCACAACACACAGACACACACACACACACACACACACACACACACACAGATCAGAGCACAGGGTAAGCCGTAGTTTGGCGCCTTGCTCAAGGGCACAACAGCACATCCAGCTCCCTCCTGGGGTGGGGATCGAACCTGCAACCTCCTGGCCGGCCTCTCTAACCTCTACCCTGTAAATGTGCATCATCAACCATTCAATACTCCAACATTTTTAACTCATAACTCTGAATACATGCAGATTCATCCACAACACGGTCTTTTATACTTTCAGACTTTGTTACGTTTTTGTCCTTGTCCTTTGTGTTGTGATTGTGTGTCACTGGTGGCTGCAACATTGTAATTTCCCCTCAGGGGTCAATAAAGTGTCTGTCTCCGTCTGTCTGTCTGTCTGTCTGTCTGTATCTATCTAAAACTCGTCAACATCCTTATATGCACAGAAATCACCGTCAATAATACAGTAGGACACAAAACTGACCATATCTCCAAAATCTACACCAAAGATCACAAGACCAAAAGCAAACCTTTCTCCCTTCCTCCTCTATGTCCTCAACCCTGCCCACCGTGAAGGGAGATCAGACCTGAGATCAGACCTGAGACCTGGGATCAGACCTGAGACCTGGGATCAGACCTGGGATCAGACCTGGGATCAGACCTGAGACCTGGGATCAGACCTGGGATCAGACCTGGGATCAGACCTGGGATCAGACCTGAGATCAGACCTGAGATCAGACCTGGGATCAGACCTGAGATCAGACCTGAGACCTGGGATCAGACCTGGGATCAGACCTGAGACCTGGGATCAGACCTGGGATCAGACCTGAGATCAGACCTGGGATCAGACCTGAGACCTGGGATCAGACCTGGGACCTGGGATCAGACCTGGGACCTGGGATCAGACCTGGGACCTGGGATCAGACCTGGGATCAGACCTGGGACCTGGGATCAGACCTGGGACCTGGGATCAGACCTGGGATCAGACCTGAGATCAGACCTGAGATCAGACATGGGATCAGACCTGGGATCAGACCTGAGACCTGGGATCAGACCTGGGACCTGGGATCAGACCTGGGATCAGACCTGAGATCAGACATGAGATCAGACATGAGATCAGACATGAGATCAGACATGGGATCAGACATGGGATCAGACCTGAGACCTGAGATCAGACCTGAGACCTGGGATCAGACCTGAGATCAGACCTGCGTTTATCTGTGCTTGATTGAGTTTGCCTGGCACTCTGGGCAGGCTCAAGCCAACTCTCAAAGTATTTCAAATACTTTTCGACCCATATCTGTGAACAGCAGGCCTATTGCACAAATAGCCAGCTAGACACCACTTTCTAAAAATGGGCTACATTTTTTGTGTGGTATCCATGGAAACCACAGCCCATAAAATTCAAAAAAGTGGGAGGCACGCTGATGGTTCTGCAGTTCCATATTCATCTACGGTGAGGAATCATCATTTCACCTGCAGGGAATTCATGCAAAGGAGCCCCCCAGAGGCCAACCTTGGTATAGCAAGCAGAGAACGTCAATGATTTTGAGAAGGAAATCATTGATGAATATAATAATACAAACAACAAGGCTATTCTTGATTTCTATGAACTAAGACACATGCATGACTGCCTCTCCACCCAGCTCAGGAGGAGGGAAGGGGGGGGGGGGGGGGGGGGGAGAGAGAGAGAAAGAAAGAGAGAGAAAGAGAGAGACAGACAACAGAGAACAGGGAAAGAGAGGGTAGTTAGAGAGAAGGAAGGAGAGAAAGAAGAGCAATAGAGTGAAAAGGAAAGAAAGAAAGAAGGAGAGCGGAGGCCTGTTTCTGGGCCAGGGTCCTGTACCTGCGGTGCCAGGTAACCGTGCCATCAGCGTCAAGGCTATGTAGGCCACAGGCCTCTGTCTCAGAGAACACGCTGTGCTACGAAGGCAAGAGATGAAACTAGGAATCCAGAACACAGAACAAACCTCAGGCCCAGGCTCTCCTTCACAATGACAACCCTCAGGCCCAGGCTCTCCTTTACAATGACAAACCTCAGGCCCAGGCTGCTCCTCTGCGGCTCCGGGGGTAGAGGAGCATGGGTTTGAATAGATTTTTACAAATACAACTGTCACAAAGCGTTGAAGTCACCAGAACCTGTTGGAAAACCGTGTCTTCATAGTTCAGCAGAAGGTAAACAAAGTGGAGAAAGAGGGAAAGATGAAGGGAAAGAGAAAACCTCCAATAAGAACAAGCGCCATCGGCAGTCACAGCGCTGGAGAAAGAAGGAACACTTTCACTAAAGTTTCACAGCAACAGAGACATTTTGGTAAAATATACCAACATGTCAAAAAAACAAACATCTTTATAGGACTTTTGGTGCCCTTTCCTTGTTAACCCAGGGACAAGAGACAGAGAGAGAGGAAGAGAAAAAGAAAGAGAGAGGGGGAGAGAGACAGAGGGAGAGAGAGAGAGAGACAGAGAGAGAGAGAGAGAGAACTTAAAGGATGCCTCCTACATGGTGAGTGTGATGTGGGACGGCCTCAATTAGAAGGAGGTCAGGATGAGAGGAGGAGTCTAGAATTAGGGCTGGAGGAGAGGAGGGGGGGAGGGGGGAGGAGAGGAGGGGGGAGGAAGGACGCACAACTCAGAGGAATGAACGGCAACAAGAAGACAGGAACGTTATGAAGGAGGAGTGTCAATTATCTGGGAGACCCACTGAGCAACACTGTACAACACCAAGCTGAGGGGCCAAAGAGACACAACAACAACAACAACAACAATAAATGACTCGTTATCGTCATTAAGTCATTAAGTCATTAAAAAGGAGCACTTAAAAACATGCTCCCACGTCGTCTTTGCATTGAGAGGAAAATGTAAAAACATAAACAAAAGAGTTTCTACTCGTCTGTCCACTGACGTCACATTCCATGGAGGGTGACAAAGGGCTGTCACATGACAAACAACAAAGGCAATAAGAACTCACGGTAACTCAGACTCAGCGCTAAACTTTAAAACACAACCAGGATCAAAGCAAGATCACCGTACCGAAAATGCCGGGAGAGGCTCCTGTCTCTCCCCATGGCTCATCAGGGTCCCAGGAAGCCCCTCGGTTCTGACGTAGAAACGCCTCTCTGTCTCTCCACTGACGGGTTAAAGTCCTCGTGTCGTCAGAGTCAATAAATATCCAGAATAAAATCAACTAATAAAGCGTGAAACCTCTGTCCCGCTGCAGACTATGAATCCAGCCAAAAAAGGAGGGAGGGAGAGAGAGAGAGAGAGAGAGAGAGACAGAGAGAGAGAGAGAGAGACAGAAAGAGAGGGAGAGAGAGAGAGACAGAGAGAGAGATAAAAGCGTGTTTCTCTCCGCCACCAAAACAACCTCAGGCGTCCGTCAGCTGGGCTCCATCATGTTTCGCTTCCCTTTCTCTCGCTTTTCCTCTCCATCTCATCCTCCTCTTCTCCTCCTCCTCCTCCTCCCTCTGACGGGAGGTCACAGAGGCTGGGTCACCCCGGGGGTGGTCGTGGTCGTGCTCCTTTGTATGAAGTGTCACCTCCTCATCCACAGTCTGAGTGGAGCAGACAATTGATCGGCGGTTCTCTCAGCAGAGGAGGGAGAGAGCAGGATGAAGGGAGAACCGGAGAGGAGGGAGAGAGGAGAGAGGAGGGAGAGAGGAGAGGAGAGAGAGGAGGGAGAGAGGAGAGGAGAGAGGAGGGAGAGAGGAGGGAGAGAGGAGAGGAGAGGAGAGAGAGGAGACTCCCTAATGAATTCCAGCAGCAGGTCAGCACAGGGAGTGTAAGACCCACTGAGGAGAGTCGTAACAGGCGAGGTACAGAGCCACTGACGTCTTTCAGAAAAAACGGAGAATCACACAAAAAGTCATGATCGACCACAAATGATAGTCCATCGCTGACGCAGGTTGGTCCCAAAACACCATCCACAGGGAACTTAAGACCTCATTCGCTCAAGAAACTCTTTTTTTGCCAGGTCTCACAGTATTGTTATTTCATTTCCCTGAATAATTACGATTGTTTTTTTTCTTCTTAAAAGGATGTCTGTCTACATTAAACCTTTATTTTAGCAGGGAGTCCCATTGAGACCAAGGTCTCTTTTACAAGAAAGCCCTGCATTCACACAGTTTACAACCATACATCACACAAATGACGACATTATAAAACACAATCAAGAAAAAGACACATTTTTCAACAGAGGTCCTCAATCAAGACGATAAAAACAGCCCGAGGGTCAGCAGAGCAGCTGACTGACCCGTTCTCTGCAGATCGTTCCAGCAGTGAGGAGCAGCACCACTAAACACACATTCACCCGACTCAGTGGAGACCCGAGGAACCTCAAGAGTTAACCAACCCTGAGAAGGAGGTCAGAGGTCACATAGGCGGGCCCCAATATCTGACCCTGATTCTCAACAGACTAACAACATAAAACACCCAGACACCATTTCTGAAAACTATTTCAACTCCAGGTTGGATAATTTGACATGGCAAACAACAAAGAATAAACCAAGAATACTCTAAATACTGTTTTGAATAACTTTCAAATGTTCCAGCACTTGCGAACCCACGGGTGTTCGAGCCGCTTAAGAAGTCCTGCGGCAGAGTGTGTCAGAAACCTGAGAGACAGTTTATTAAAGGAAGTAGGCTGTGTATAAATAGAGCGCCTCCATGGGGAGGGGGGGTTGGGCACATGTGCCGGGACAGAGATGGATGGATGGTCAAGTTTAGAGACGCCTGGATAGGACAATGATTTAACCCCAGTGCTCTTACAGTCAGTATACAGTACACACACACACACACACACACACACACACACACACACATACATTTCTTGTCAATATTTGCTATTTGTTTTTTATGTCCATGCACCAACCTCACCAAGTCAATTTCCTGTATGTGCAAATATACTTGGCCAAATAAAAAAGAATTCTGATCTTCTGACACACACACACACACACACACACACACACACACACACACACACACACACACTAAATAGTGAATATGTTCCACAAAGACTGATTGATTAGAAGGCCTAATGCGACAGGAGAGACATCACAACCCTGTCTTCCACATGGTGGTTCAGGCAGCGAGGCCGGGGCCGCATCTGTTGGTGCAATCTAACCCGTCTCAGCCAATCAGCACAGGTCAGAGCGGTCAACAGACAAGGCGGCGGACGGCAAGCAGCAGGGGACAGATTCCATCGGTCTGGGTGGCGAAGCACGGCTTTCATCCAGAACCATGGCGATAGTTACCACCCTCATCAGGCAATGAGATCACAAATAGGGGCAGAAAATATTTAAAACATCAAAGAAGAGATATGATATCTACTTCTTATGAATTTATTTATACATGTTTACTTATAAACAACCGTCCTCGCTAGAATCCTTCCCTGCCTCTAGGTGGGGCTATCACAAACCAGCTCACCAAAACCAGTTGTTGGAAATCCAGATACAACATGCAGGCCATTCTGTGCACTACAATGAGCCCGCCCTCCGACTTCTACCTCCACCAGCCTCCCCTGGCCTACAACCATTTGACTAGAACGTTTTAAAAGACATCATTAAGCCACCTGTGTTGGGGCTGACCCAGGCAGATCTAGAGGGCTGAGGGTTAGGGTTAGTACCCCAGACACAAGACCCTAACCAGCAGACACAAGACCCTAACCAGCAGACACAAGACCCTAACCAGCAGACACAAGACCCTAACCAGCAGACAAGACGCTAACTAGCAGCCATTTACACCATCAAGACCTCAGGGCCGTCTCCACATAACACACTGAGAACAGCAGAGAACACACTCTCTGGAACACACACAGCACAGAACACACTCTCTGGAACACACACAGCACAGAACACACTCTCTGGAACACACACAGCAGAGAACACACTCTCTGGAACACACACAGCACAGAACACACTCTCTAGAACACACACAGCACAGAACACACTCTTTGGAACACACACAGCACAGAACACAGCATCATCAGATGTGATGAAAAGACCATGAGAAGTCCAGTCCAGACAACCACAGTTCAGTTTGTCAAACTGATTACATGTTGAAATGAGTCGTGACATTTTCTTTGCTGCCTTCTGAGGTAAAAAAACTAAACAAAAAGAAACTGTTACTCCACCATGACATTGTCACCATCTACAGCCCCAGACACAAGAGCTACAATCATGATGATGATGATGTCACAGCGTTGGAGAGAACAGGACAGAATGTTGTGGGTCACGTTGCACCTTTACCAAATAGACCTGCTGCATTATGGGTAATGACAGGAGAGAGTCTGCCATGATAACCTCTTCCACTGAAAGCCCTATTTGACTAATTTCTGCCTAAAAACCAGACCCAGACTAAACTGCTTAACATTAGAAATGTGATGATCAGATGCAAAAGCAGGATTCCATGTGATAGGGAACTCCTTGAAGTTTTGGACGGATATGATCAGATCATAGTTCAGAATAACATACTACACATGACAAGGAGATAAAGTAAAATTAAAGCGGAAAGAAAACCTGTATATGGGCCCGTCCGGCTTAAGAGGTTAAAAATTAAACCTGGATTACCTCTAAGCCCGTCTACTGAGCCCGTCTGCATGTCAACCTCCTCTGAGGTCCATCTCAGAATTCTAACCTCGATTCTCCGTGTCCGCGACTAACATCAGCTAACATTAGTCACGGCTAACAAAGACTCAACGGTGGAGTGATGGGGCCAAGCAGGCTTGGTTCAAAAGTAACTAAGTAACAAACCAAGTCAGAAAGTTCATTTGAGGTGATTTGGCCGTGCTGATGAACTTTGTCTACCCATTGCTTCCATAGTTTTTTTCGTTAGCGGTGGCTAAAGTTAGCTAAAGTTAGCTGAAGTTAGGAGTGACTCTGAACCAGGGATTACAGATTCTCCTGGCCCATGGACGACTTTCAGGTAAGGAACCATCTGACTATAAAGTGTAAAAAAAAAAAAAAGTGAAGTATCCCTTTAAGATTGAGGCAAGGAGAGACACCGTGAAGAGACTCCAGCCAACAGCGGTGCTGCATTAGTAATAGGATCCTCCGCTCCAAAAGCATGACAATGCATTTTTAACACTGGCTTTCCAGGGATGTGATATTTTAAACTGCCATAGTCCAGGCTGCTGGCTCGGAGGAAGAGGAAGAGGAAGAGAGAGAGTTGATCAGACGGTAGAGATTCTATTCCTTTGGTCTGGGAGAGATTCTAGGCACCGTGTGATGAACAAGACACCAGTTCGATCATCCCAATGGCGATTGTGTCCTGAGTTATCCATTCAAGCATTACAACCAAAGCGTCTCAAATCCCAATAACTTCTATAATAACTAAATATAGTCCTGTCTCCTCATGAGAGGGACCAGAGCACAGCAGTCTAAGTCCACTCAATTAATTACATTTAATTTACATTGAAGTCATTTAGCAGATGCTTTTATCCAAAGCGATTTACAATTTGTACAAGTACATTTGTCTCAGTAACTGAATCCACAATACAACATCATCATCATCATCATCAGTAAAACCTTCCAGAAGAACAAGCACCATCAGTCACAGTCCTGGAGGAAGGAAGAACGCTCCAGGCCAAACTCCAAACATAGAAAAGCTGCTTCCACTGGCAAAATGCTGCTTCGTCCAAACAAAGATCCATATCGTTCAGTACCTTGATGGGTACACATTAAACGCATAAACTTTGATGTCACAATAGTTGTCGAAACACAAAACCGACACACACACGGTTCACCCAGCAGGACTCACCTGAGACAACACTTCATAGCCTCCTACAGAACGCTAGAAATCTAAAGCAGAGGAAGAAACTCACAGTGCGTGTGTTTGTGTGTATACGTGTGTGTGTGTGTAAAGCCTGTCACATCTGAATATAGATGCAGCAGATGTGAGAGTCACTGTGTGTGTGTGTGAGCGTGTGTGTATGTGTGTGTGAGCGTGTGCGTGTATGTGTGCGTGTGTATGTGTGTGTGTGTGTGTGTGTGTGTGTGTGTGCATTCCTCTGCCAGAAACAGCAAAGTGCTGCAAGAAGCTAAGAGCTGGATAAAGAGGAGAAAAAACAATGGGATTCAACGTGACACAAAACGGTAGGGGTGTGTGTGTGTGTGTGTGTGTGTGTGGGTGTGTGTGTGTGTGGGTGTGTGTGTGTGTGTTAGACAGCCACAAAGTGCGTGCGCATGCAAAAGTGTTTGTTTTCTATTTCCCAATCAATGCTGAGGACACAGACATGTGACACTCGGGCGGCGGCTTCCTCGTGTCCCTGCAGGAGAGAAACAGAATACGCTGACTGACATCACATCATCTACAGCCTCAAGGACTTCAAACAGTCAGCAGCTCCACCGCACCACCTGACAACCCACTGGTGACAGTGTGGATCAAAGTTAGAAGAGATCTGATTCTAGTCTGAACGGAGGCTTGGTTTGAAGGGAGGCTTGGTTTGAAGGGAGGCTTGGTTTGAAGGGAGGCTTGGTTCGAAGGGAGGCTTGGTTTGAAGGGAGGGTTGGTTCGAAGGGAGGCTTGGTTTGAAGGGAGGCTTGGTTCGAAGGGAGGCTTGGTTCGAACGGAGGCTTGGTTCAAAGGGAGGCTTGGTTCAAAGGGAGGCTTGGTTCAAAGGGAGGCTTGGTTTGAAGGGAGGCTTTTCCTATCACACTCCCATCTTTAGCACCTCAACCACTGGTACTGAAGCACCTCAGCCACTGGTACTGAAGCACCTCAGCCACTGGTACTGAAGCACCTCAGCCACTGAAGACGATCAGTGAAATATTCATACGCTGTCCTTATTACAACATCAGTGGTGACAGCTGCTGTCACTGCATATCTGGCCACCCCCTCAGTTGACGTTTCAATTATGATTTTACTCCTGTCATATTGTCAAGTCCTCTGTTGTATATCTGGGTGAGGGTGAGTGTTAAACAGGTCTGTCTGAGTGTGAAGTTATTCGGCTGTTTTGGGGATTTCATTCTGTCTGCTGAGAAGAGGCTGAGAAGAGGCTGTGAAGAGGCTGAGAAGAGGCTGAGAAGAGGCTGTGAAGAGGCTGAGAAGAGGCTGTGGAGGTGAGTCACTGAGAGTATGACTCAAACAGACTGGTGAAGCGGGTTCTGTGTGTGTGTGTGTGTGTGTCTGTGCATGCGTGTGTGTGTGTCTGCCTGCATGCCCCTCTGTTCATTTGTCTGTCTGTAGGCCTGTGTGTAGGTCTGTCTGTCAGACACGAGTTTTGAGCAGACAGTTTTTCCTCCCCAGGATAAGAAGGAATGAAGAGATCCTCCAGTCATCATTATTCTGTCCTCCTATCCTCCTCTCTAACCAGTCACCATCTAGAACACGGCGGAAAAAGGAATGGAAAACATGTCACATGTAAACGTACAACAGGATGGAACACTGAAGCAACCGATTGGTTACCTGACGCTGTCAATCAGCTGCTGATGGTCCTCATTGGTTAAGATGTCCGGGAGGGCGTCTGCCAGACTCTCCACGTCCCTCTCAGCAGCGTACTGCTTCAGCACCTCAAACAGCTTCTCCTTCACATCAGGCTCCTCCCCCAGGATCTCATCCACCTGGCGGAGGTAAACAACAACACCTTGGAACGCTTTCTTCCAGAATCGACCCCCCCAGAACGCTTTCTTCCAGAAACGACCCCCCCAGAACACTTTCTTCCAGAATCGACCCCCCCAGAACGCTTTCTTCCAGAATCGACCCCCCCAGAACGCTTTCTTCCAGAAACGACCCCCCAGAACGCTTTCTTCCAGAATCGACCCCCCCAGAACGCTTTCTTCCAAAAACGACCCCCCCAGAACACTTTCTTCCAGAAACGACCCCCCCAAAACGCTTTCTTCCTTGGTCCGCAGAAATGACCCCCCCAGAACGAGATTATGTTGCCCTCAGACAAACGATGTGATTGGTGCTGACATACTGACTAAGGACGGCCACAGTCTTCTTGTTTAACACAAGGGCTTTACGTACACATGCAGGAGTGTGTGTATACACACACACACACATGCAGGAGTGTGTGTATACATGCAGGAGTGTACACACACACGTACAAGAGTACACACAGTTCTCTGGGGAAGCAATCTTCAAAATACAGAGGCTGGAAGGGAACCAATCAGAACAACGGACAGGCCAACTGACATCTGGGAGGGTTTAATTATCCTGAGTCCTTGTGGTGCCGAGAGCTACCAGTAGGGGCCGCTGTTGAAATTACTTTTATTTGAGCCGATTTTTGGGGGGTTGACCTGTGCATTCCGTGCAACAAAGGTGTAGTTTTGATGATTTCAAGATTTGATTTGTATTTTTTATTTTATTTTCTCAATTCAAGGGAGAACCATCCTCCCCTTCCTCAATGGACCAGCACACAAACGCACACAAACACACACAAACACACACCCCCACCCACCTTCTTATTAAACTCCAGCGCCTTGTGCGCCCGGTCCTGTCTGACGCTGTCGCCGCTCTGGGACATCTCCTTCATGCTGCTGCTGAGGCGTTTGGGCCGCCGGCTCATACTGAGCACGCCCAGACGGAGCGGCCGGCCCTGCGCCGCCTTGATCATGGCCGCCGCCGTCTCGTGCTGCTTCACCGGGATGCTGTTGACCTCCATGACGAAGTCGCCCGCCTTCAGGCCGCTGCGGCCCGCCGGGGAGTTGGGCATACAGTCCTCCACCAGCAGGGGGCAGTCTCCCACGATGGTGAAGCCGAACCGGCCGTCCGGGCCTGGGGAGATTTCGATCTAAGGGGAGGAGATGAGTTAACTCAGGTGTTTTATGTGTATTTACATTAAACAATACTGCAAAATGGAGCATCATCATTTATGCATTTTTAGTGAATAAAGTCACCCTTGAATGTTGACAATTTGGGCGACTTTATTCACCCTTATTTTATCCTGTAAGTAACCTCTGAGTCAAGATATCTTGTTTTGAACGCCCTGATCAGTCCAAAACACTGATGTTCCAAATTGCCCATTTGAGTCAATTCCTACAACTCCCAAAATTCCCCTCTCCCTCCCACGCCAGGTCCTTCTGAGCTCGAGCTACCGCCTGCTGCTCTCTGGGAATCTCTGGCGTAGTAGAGCAGGTCAGAGTAGAGTAGAGCAGGTCAGAGTAGAGCAGGTCAGAGTAGAGCAGGTCAGAGTAGAGCAGGGTCAGAGTAGAGCAGGGTCAGAGTAGAGCAGGGTCAGAGTAGAGCAGGACAGAGTAGAGCAGGACAGAGTAGAGCAGGACAGAGTAGAGCAGGACAGAGTAGAGCAGGACAGAGTAGAGCAGGACAGGGTCAGAGTAGAGCAGGTCAGAGTAGAGCAGGTCAGAGTAGAGCAGGTCAGAGTAGAGCAGGGTCAGAGTAGAGCAGGGTCAGAGTAGAGCAGGTCAGGGTCAGAGTAGAGCAGAGTAGAGCAGGTCAGAGTAGAGCAGAGTAGAGCAGGTCAGAGTAGAGCAGGTCAGAGTAGAGCAGGGTCCGAGGGCTAAAACTCATCTGATGTATTTTAACGCGGTATGAGACTTTTTTAGGAAGTAAACACAGACCTCGCGTTTCGATATCTATGATGCAGCTGCACGCAAAATTATGACAGTTCAAGACGGTATGCATTATGGATAGACCAGAAAATGGATTTCGGGTAAACTTTCCCTTTGAGAGTGAGATTCAAAATAAACTGTCCATTGGTTGTTCACGTTATGCTAACTGCTATGTTCTAACAGTATACTTTGTCACTTTACCACAGATCAACATTATACAGCACCAGTTCAGACTAGCAACCAACGCATCAGTTGAAGTTGCAGTTTCGTAACCATAACGTAACGTAACCATAACAACGTTACAATCATTCACCAATCAAAACACCTATCGAACCTATCAGATGGCAAGGTAGAGGCATGTTGCTAATGCTAACACTAATGCTAATGCCTATCCAACTGTGGGGTCAAAGGGTATGGATGTGGTTCTTATCTCATACTCTCTCAGACGGCCTCTGGAGGAGGTCCAGGCTAGATGCCACTCTTTAGAAATCCTGTGGTTTCTGATCCGGTTCTTAAAGGTTCTTTTTTGGACTGTGGCAGTCCCACTCTCATATTTTTTTCTGTTTTTTTATTGGACAGAGACAGTAGAAAGTGAGGAGGTGAGGGTATGATTTGAACCCATGCTGACATGGGCATGTGTGCATTGTAGGCCATGGTGCTAGACCACTGGACCAATAAGGTCACAGTACTGGTACCAGATCACTGGACCACCGCAGGCCACAGTACTGGTACCAGACCACTGGACCACCGCAGGCCACCTACCCACCTGTTCTATGCGGGACACCACTCCGATGCTGGGCGGGACGGTCTTCAGGGTGTGAGCCAGGGCGATGAGGGCCTGGGTGCTGAGGTTGGTGACGTCCTGTCCCTCGATGTCCACCACCTGGTCCCCTGGCTGCAGCCCAGCCAGGTAGGCGCTGCTGCCCTCCACCACAGACAGGATGTAGCTGGGCCCGGTGCCGCCCAAACGGAAGCCAAACTCCTCCGGCCAGTTCTGATTGGTTGCTGGTAGGGTCAGGTCTGGGTATAGTTAGGGAGAAACACAGGAGTGGTGAATTTTTTTAAATAGTGTAAAATGTGTAAAAAAGATGCTCTACTCCACCGTCCTCTCTTGAACTTCCTGTCTGTAATACTTTTATTATCCTTTATTTGTATCTTGTCTTTTTTATTTTCTCCCTTGAGTTTTCATCTGATCCTGGTCCTGTAAAGTTTCATCTGGTCCTGTAAAGTTTCATCTGGTCCTGTAAAGTGCATTGTATTGTAAAGTGTTGTATTGCATCTGTGTAAGAAATGTGCTACATGAATAAAGTTAGTTTTAATGTGTTACCAGTGCTATGCACAGGCTTTAACTTTGTAGCTAAGGGAGACATATAAGATGAAACGTCTGCCTTTCAGCCAGGGAGGTCAGAGACTAACATAACAACCACAAACATCACGTGGGTCGTCAAAGTGTTCACTTACTGACAATATGGTGGAATATTTCCCCCTTCAATAGACAACACCTTCAATATTCAAACATTCAAATACATCTACCTGCATCAGGCATCAGTCACACCGTAACACATCCCAAACCCGCAGAGAGACAGTCAACAGTAAACAAACACAACTTGTTTCGAGGCCAGACGTCACGAAGGAAGAGAGAGAGGCTCTTTAGGATTGTTGACACGCATCCCAGTAGCGTGTCACGGCGTCCTGCTGAACCGCCGGCCCTCCCCTGGTCACTGGCCTCATTCTCTTACTGCAGTCGCTGGCTGCGTCCCAATAGTCTAAAACGGCTTCCTCTCCTCTCCTTTCCTTTCCTCAGCTCCTCCCATTCACCTGCAAACTCAGGACAGTGTGTGAAGGCAGCATGACAGGCACCCAGAAGTGGATCTGCTGTCACCTGTCCAAGTTCTTTGAAGAAGATAGAAGATAGGTACTTTATTAATCCACATGGGGGGGGGGGGTTCTTTCTTTTGCACACATGCACCCCCCCAGGGAGAATACCAGCGCACCTGGAGCAGTTAGGGGTTAAGGGGCTAGGGGCCTTGCTCAACGGCAGTGGTAGACACCTGGATATGACGCCAGCAACCCTCCAGTCACCAGCTCACACCTGGCTCCCTCCTGGAGGGGATCCAACCAGTAACCCTCCAGTCACCAGCTCACATCCACCTCCCTCCTGGGGGGGATCCAACCAGTAACCCTCCAGTCACCAGCTCACATCCACCTCCCTCCTGGAGGGGATCCAACCAGTAACCCTCCAGTCACCAGCTCACATCCACCTCCCTCCTGGGGGGGATCCAACCAGTAACCCTCCAGTCACCAGCTCACATCCACCTCCCTCCTGGGGGGGATCCAACCAGTAACCCTCCAGTTACCAGCTCACATCCACCTCCCTCCTGGGGGGGATCCAACCAGTAACCCTCCAGTCACCAGCTCACATCCACCTCACTCCTGGGGGGGATCCAACCAGTAACCCTCCAGTTACCAGCTCACATCCACCTCCCTCCTGGGGGGGATCCAACCAGTAACCCTCCAGTTACCAGCTCACATCCACCTCCCTCCTGGGGGGGATCCAACCAGTAACCCTCCAGTTACCAGCTCACATCCACCTCCCTCCTGGGGGGGATCCAACCAGTAACCCTCCAGTCACCAGCTCACATCCACCTCCCTCCTGGGGGGGATCCAACCAGTAACCCTCCAGTTACCAGCTCACATCCACCTCCCTCCTGGGGGGGATCCAACCAGTAACCCTCCAGTCACCAGCTCACATCCACCTCCCTCCTGGGGGGGATCCAACCAGTAACCTGCCGATTACTGGCCGGCCTCTCTAACCTCTCGGCTACCTGCCGCCCCACAGGTCAGTTCAGAGGGAGAGAGAGAGAGAGGACAGAGAGAGAGTGAAAGCGAGAGGAGATAGAGAGGTAGGGAGTGAGAGAGAGTGAGAGAGAGGAGAGAGAGTGAGAGAGAGAGTGAGAGAGAGAGAGAGAGAGAGAGGGATACCCGTTACTCTGTCATGTACCAGAGCATCACCCCTTTAATGCCTCAGCTGCCTGCATCGCCCTCCCTCCCTCCCTCCTGGATGATAATGTAATCCAACAGGATCAACCTTTAATGAAAGGCTTATTGGACTCGCATGACTACAGCAGGAAGGTTGAGTTGATGTGCAATTTCAGATGCAATCAGTGGCATAAGTGGCAATATCTGGATTAATGTGCACACACACACACGCAGAAACACAGACGAATGCGCACACACACACACACACACACAGGTGTGAATCAAACAATCATGGTGAAGAAACGCAGGCCGATCAATGCCACTTTCCAGACTATTAATGCCAGATCACCACAAGCCCTGGTTAAAGCTCCAATCCAGACGACCCACGTTGTACGCCCCTGTGGATTACGTCCCACGGTACAAGCATCATAAGGACTTAGTGAATTGCTCGTACAAAACAGATGTTACATCACAAGAACCTGACAGTACTGAGATCAAACACCCCTCAACACACCAGGCCACGTTCGCTGCTCAAACAAACCCTGCTTTCGATCGTCAAAGTTCCCACACAGCCTTCCTCTCTGTACACACAGAGAGCCCAAAAATACTTCTGAAGCCCGCCGCGACCCAGATACACAGCTTTAGCCCTCTTCTGTTTTCTTCTGAAGACAGGATGAACACGATAAGAGAAACAAAGGAATAAAAGGAGAGAGAGAGACTCACAGAAGTCTTTGGAGGCGCTGCGGGACCCAGACTTGCTCTGGCGCAGCGAGAAGCGCCCCTTACGACTCAGGAAGCGCCTCATCTTCTGGACCCGTCTCGCGTCCGCTGAGAGGTCAAGACCCGCGAAGAGGCGTCCCAGCCAGCGCCCCAACGCCCACCCTCGTCTCCGGGTCACCTCAACCGAAGGGTTACCCCAAAACCGCCCCCAGCCCCCAGCACCCCCGCCGAGACCAATAGAGCAAGCCCGCTCAGGAGATCACATCGGCGGACACAGCGGGCCGACGCCTCCCTGTCCTGGATCAGAGATCCAGAGGTCCGGAGCAGAGGAGAGGGAGAGAGAGGGGACGCGGTCTGAGAGTCAGGCTCCCCATCGTCACTGGGTCTGTCCGGCCCGTCCTCTCGGCCCGGCGCTGAGCAGAAAACTGGGACACACTCGCTTGGTCCCTTTAATGATTCTTTCTCGAGAAAAGGTACTGCGAAGCCCCATTTTTCTATAAATACCTCCTCTCCCTCTCTCGCTCTCCCACTCGCTCTCCCACTCTCTCTCTCCCTCTCCCTCGTTCTCTCGGATAGGGCTCTCTCTGAGGGCTGGAGAGTGACCCAGAAACAGTGTGGCATGCATAGCAGCCAGGGACACTTGTCGCTGATTAGAGCATCTGTGAACCTCAGCCGTGCTCAGGCGCCAGGCGCAGATACACCCTCAAGGTTAGGCTCCTCAAGGTTAGGCTCCTGACGGAGCAGGAATATCAGGACCCAATGTGGGTCTCAAACCCATAAAGATAGTGAAAGGATGAAAGACAGCACAGTGACGGACCATCCTCATACAGTGAGTCACTCCTGCCTGACGCTGGACATCAGAGATGGCTTACATGGCCAGTTGGGTAGAGAGAGAGAGAGAGAGAGAGAGAGAGAGAGGTACTTTATTGATCCGAGGGGCTTTTTTTTTTTTTGTTGCAACCCTTGTTACTCCTTTGCTATGGCAGCACAGACCAAGAAAATGATGGTCAATCCATGTACAGTAGGACGGGTAGGGATCCAACACTGGTCTCCTACAAGAAAACATGAGCACCTACCATTAGGCCGAAAGGTCATCCTCAATATCCGAGAGCGACACTGAGTTGACATGTCTCAGCCAGCGCTACCTCATCACCCTAACCCTCATATGTAGGGTTACACACACACACACACACACACACACTCTATCACAATATTATATCTCACTGCCTTATCAGGGTCTTCATCGCCGAAAACGCCTCAGGGCCTAAACCACAGGAGGAAGACACAAGACTCCTAATTATAAGGATGAGTTGGGCCTCTGGGGTTGTCTCGTTTCTGCAGTGTCGTCAGATCTGTTGCAGCGATCACACTTCAAAGAACACAACGGAGAAGGCGGAGGTGAGTTGAGATGCATCATTAAGAGTATAGGGTCAGCTGTGAGACCAGCGAGCCTAGAGGACTAAGGTATCCTAGAGCCTAGAGGACTAAGGTATCCTAGAGGACTAAGGTATCCTAGAGCCTAGAGGACTAAGGTATCCTAGAGCCTAGAGGACTAAGGTATCCTAGAGCCTAGAGGACTAAGGTATCCTAGAACCTAGAGGACTAAGGTATCCTAGAACCTAGAGGACTAAGGTATCCTAGAGCCTAGGGGACTAAGATATCCTAGAGGACTAAGGTATCCTAGAGCCTAGAAGACTGGGGAAAGGTATCCTAGAACCTAGAGGACTGGGGAAAGGTATCCTACCGGACTACGGTATCCTAGAGCCTAGAGGACTAAGGTATCCTAGAGCCTAGAGGACTGGGGAAAGGTATCCTAGAGGACTAAGGTATCCTAGAGGACTACGGTATCCTAGAACCTAGAGGACTGGGGAAAGGTATCCTAGAGGACTAAGGTATCCTAGAGGACTAAGGTATCCTAGAGCCTAGAAGCCTGACACTCCTGGATACTAGAAGTAACAACCTGATGGGAAAGAAAGAAAAAGAGAGGGAAAAGATGAGAGAGAAAGAGGGAGGAGAGGAGAGAGAAAGAGGGAGGATGAAGATAACAACCATGGGCAAGGTGAGCAGCAGGGCGGCTTCCTTGGCCTGAATCTGCCAGGCTGATGAATCAAGCCCCGCTCCATCTGTGTCTCACAGCGATCCCCCCGGAGGGCAGTGTTGCCCCTAGCAACTGTAACCACCAAACCCAATCAATCAATCGGCAACTACACCCAATCAATCACTCAATCTTATTTATTTTTTTAGAAAATACATAATTTTGTAATTTTATAGAACAAAAAAACATACATCTGCTAGATATCATTCAGTCTCCCATACAAGCGTTCCTCACAAACACATCCTAATGACCGCAGACACAAACCCATGAAGAAATGACAGAGACAGAGTAGTACTGGAAAATAGCATATATTTGAATGAAACCACAGGAAATAGACCACATCAGTAGTGTGTGTGTGCGTGTGTGTGGTGTGAGTGTGAGTGTGTGTGTGTGTGTGCTTGTTGGCCTACTTGTCATGCTGCTGTGAGCGCCCAGCATGTGATGGACCAACTCAGAATAGCACAGGGTGTCCTGGAGAAGGCTCTGTGCCCAGACAGACAGACAGACAGACAGACACACACACACACACACACACACACAGACGGACACACGGACGGACGGACGGACGGACACACACACACTTAGCAGTCCAGTCCAGCAGTAAGAATCCATATCACATCGCAGACAAACTCTAAACACAAGCTCTACTACAGCATCTGGTCCAGAACACGGTAATCTGATTAGAAACACTTCAAGGGATAGGCCTAGTTCATTCTTTTCAAAGTCACTTCCAAAATCATGAACTATCCCTTTAACTCCAACAGAATGACTCCCAAGTCTTTAGGTAGTGGTTGTTTTGGGGCTTCGTGTGGACGTCAAGTGTCCTTACAGGAGTCTCACACGATTGTATCCCTAGGACCGGAAGAGCCAGGGGAGGCTGGTGGACCGGGGGAGGCTAGTGGACCAGGGGGGGCTGGGTGGACCAGGGGAGGCTGGTGGACCAGGGGACCGGGGGAGGCTGGGTTGACCAGGGGAGGCTGGTGGACCGGGGGAGGCTGGTGGACCAGGGGAGGCTGGTGGACCAGGGGAGGCTGGTGGACCAGGGGAGGCTAGTGGACCAGGGGACCAGGGGAGGCTAGTGGACCAGGGGAGGCTGGTGGACCGGGGGAGGCTGGTGGACCAGGGGACCAGGGGGGGCTGGGTGGACCAGGGGACCAGGGGGGGCTGGAGGAGGGAGAAATCGAAAGAACGAGGAATCCTCATTCCATTCCATGCATTACAATGAGCCTGTGTGAATGAGGATTCCTCCGATTCCTCCCTCTACCAGCCTCTCCCCTAATGCGTACCATGTAATAGGTTGCTCATTCAAGTCCCGTCCAGATCACGGTTGATAAAGTGAACTTAAGAATGAAGGCAGCTTTTCTCCAGTGCAAACCCCACTGACACTCACACAATGACCCTCCTTAAAGGGCATAAGACACAGGTAACATCCAGACCCCATCCAGAAATGGTTGCAAACCTCACACAATGCAAGTGGATAGTACATATATCAGTAAATCCTCATACGAACGAAAGAAATAATCCTTATTAAGACCTCTTACGATGACAGCCCACATGCAAACTGTGCTTAGTAGTCACGTTAGACCCAGTTACTAACGTTAGACCCAGTATTAACACAGAAACCACACCGCTCCCGTTCTACCCAATCACTTCCTTAACGCTCCCGTCACCCAATCACTTCCTCCAGGCGGCACACGGCCGTCTGTGAGTGCATGTTTGACCCCGTGTCTCAAACAGTAAGTGGTCCTATTGGAGACACTACTCCCCCAGTCCCCCCTCTCCCCTCTCCCAGTCCCCCCTCCCCCAGTCCCCC
>NC_139663.1:23349118-23351618 GCF_951799395.1 Argentina silus | reverse complement strand
CTGGTCTGTTAACGACGAGGGCAGGTCAGGTGGACGATGGCAGGTCAGGTGGACGCCACCACGCGCGTCTGTGACTCACCGTCTTGAAGGTCTTCTGGCAGAGGTGGCAGATGTAGCGGCCCTCTGTGTTGACCCTGTAGACGGGTTTGGTGTGGTCGTTGGCGCCGTCGGGGCTGTGGGCGTCCGAGCCCTCCTGACCGCCCCCCCCCTTCGCCACGCTGCCTCCTCTCCTCCTGCCCCCCCGCCAGGCCTGATCCTCGTCTGACAGGACACAGGAGACGGGCTGGTTCAGATGGACACGGTATGTTCTCTCTCTCTCTCTAGGTTATGTCAGTTCAGTCAGGATGGTTTGATACTGATCAACAAAAGCCTACAAAGACGTACTCCCAGCACTGGCTGAAGGGGCTCACGCCCCCAGGGGCTCACGCCCCCACTGAAGGGGCTCACGCCCCCAGGGGCTCACGCCCCCAGTCAGTGGATGGGTTGAGGGTTGACTGAACCATCTTCCCTGAGCGTAGCCTGGGTGGAAACACACCATAATGCTTTAACCCATCCAATCATGTCCATCCAAAATCTAATCAAACCCAAGTTTATTCGTCATAAACACAGACTACAGAACACAGACTACAGAACACAGACTACAGAACAATAGACTACAGAACAATAGACTACAGAACAATAGACTACAGAACAATAGACTACAGAACAATAGACGGCCGTAGACGGTGAAATAAAACACTTTGGGCGAGCTAGTTCCTCAACAGGACAACAAGTCATAATAATAATAATAATAATAGGGGTCAACTTGGGATTTGGTTGGGGGGAACTCTGTTTGAGAAGCTGTTGAACTAGCAGGTTGAAGTACCGTGAGTGTTGGACTGGTCGGGCTCCTCTGTGGACCGAGCGCCATCCTCCATGTTCCCCTTGGCAATGGAGGCTTCAGCTGGATCGGACACCTGACCCAACACACACACACACACACACACACACACACACACACACACACCATTAACCACCAACCATCCACACACACCATTAACCACCAGCCATCCACACACACACACCATTAACCACCAACACACACACACAGTTTTAACCACTAACCATCCACACATACACACACCATTAACCACCCACCCACCCATCCACACACACACACACACACACACACACACACACACACCTTCAACCTCAATGAAGCATCATCATCTATGCATTTCTGGTGTGTTCTTAAACAAATGTATTTGTTGTAAGTGTCTTTGGATAAAGGCGTCTGCTGAATGTAACTTTAAACAGCCGAGCGGCACCAGAACAGCCAACTGAGACCTTCTCAGCCTGTTCCAGCAGTGAGGAGCAGCACCACTAAAAACACATCCACCCAGGTCTGTTCAGACCTTCTCAGCCTGAAAGAACATGAGAGGAGGAGATCCACCGATCCACCCCCCCCCCGCAGGGAGCCACCCCCCCCAGGGAGAACAGAGCTCTGAGACCAGGGTGAGCCGCCCCCCCCCAGGGAGAACAGAGCTCTGAGACCAGGGTGAGCCGCCCCCCCCCCCAGGGAGAACAGAGCTCTGAGACCAGGGTGGCCCAAAGGCAGCTCGGCCTCTTCGACCTGATGCCAGCCTCCCTCCAGCACCCGCGGCCTACCTCTGGGTCGCCATCCTGGCGAGTCTGGACCAGCAGCAGCGGTTCCTGGGGACGCTGGCAGCTCTGGTGCAGCTTGTGCTGGATGAAGGCCTCCAGCGTCGAGAACTCTGACAGGCAGCGGCCGCACTTGTGCACATCTTCATCTGCAAACACGACGACAACAACAACATCAATAACAACAACAACATCATCATCATCATTAACAGCGCCTACTGCACTGAGAGGACGCATTTGACACCTAAGTAAACCGGTGTTGTTGGACGAGTGACGGGCATCACATGGCCGCCTGCAGTTCACCCTTCCGCGCCGCGCCGCGCCGCACCGCACCGCACCGCACCGCACCGCGCCGCACCGCACCGCACCGCTCTGCAGAAGCAGCGCCAACAGACGGCTGGAGCTAACGAGTCAAGGCGGCTAGCTAGCTGGCTGGCTAACTAGCCAAGGGACGGTAATTAGCCTTCTATGTTGTGCCGGTAAGGAGAAGTCCTGGTTACCGTTACAAACGACGGACGCCGTTCCCTCTAAATGGCCGTCGTCTGCTCACCAGCTAGTTTGCTAACTGTCGTAACTTCGCTAGCTAGCCAGGTCGACGGGAGAGATGCTACCTAGCTAGCGAGCTGGCTAATAAGTTGACAGTCTCGGAGTAGGCCTACACAGACTGGCCAATAATAAGACAAATGTTGTTTTTGTGCGTAAACGGCCTGTACCTTCGTCTCCGAGGGTGGTTTGGATGGTGATGATGTTGCTGCCGTGCTCCGGTCGCTCGCCGTCTGGTTCTGCCGTATTATTCTTCTCTACATTCATGTCGTTTGAGATCTCCGTCTCTGTCGCAACGCTACTGGAGAGAAAACAT
>NC_139663.1:23344118-23346618 GCF_951799395.1 Argentina silus | reverse complement strand
GTAGTGACCTTCCAGACAGAGAGGAGCCGTGACGGCGAGGCGGCGGCCGGCGGCGGTCGGCAGCAGAGGTGGAAGAACGACTCTGTGGCTGAGCGCCAGATCTTGAATCTACGATGGGAGCAGCTTTTAACGAGCTACCTCTCCACAGTCTACTGAAATACAGTCTACCTCTCCACAGTCTACCTCTCCACAGTCTACCTCTCTACAGTCTACCTCTCCACAGTCTACTGAAATACAGTCTACCTCTCCACAGTCTACCTCTCCACAGTCTACCTCTCCACAGTCTACTGAAATACAGTCTACCTCTCCACAGTCTACCTCTCCACAGTCTACCTCTCTACAGTCTACCTCTCCACAGTCTACTGAAATACAGTCTACCTCTCCACAGTCTACCTCTCCACAGTCTACCTCTCTACAGTCTACCTCTCCACAGTCTACTGAAATACAGTCTACCTCTCCACAGTCTACCTCTCCACAGTCTACCTCTCCACAGTCTACCTCTCCACAGTCTACTGAAATACAGTCTACCTCTCCACAGTGACCCCTGTCACTGAATCCAATAACCACTCAAATTATTTTCTTACCACTTAGAACATTTAAATAAAAAGTAATGACTAATATGATGTTAGGAACACTGGTATTGATTATTGATAACAAACCACCGGTAAATTCATTTCTATTAAAACATGTACAGGACCAGTCAAAGGTTGGGACACACCTTGCCAAGAGTGCAAAGCTGTCATCAAAGCAAAAGGTGGCTACTTTGAATAATCTAAAATATAAACCATATTCTGGTTTGTTTAACACTTTTTTGTTTACTACATAATTCCATATGTGTTCCTTCATAGTTTTGATGTCTTCAATATTAATCTACAATGTAGAAAATAATAAAAAATAAAGACAAACCATTGAATGAGAAGAGAAGGTGTGTCCAAACTTTTGACTGGTACTGTATATATATATATAACTTTTGACTGGTATTGTATACATATATGTATATAACTTTTGACTGGTACTGTATACATATATATATATAACTTTTGACTGGTACTGTATATATATATGGGTTTGAAATGGATTGGTTTACTTTATCTTCTGATGACTGATGATGATTCACTTACCTAAACAAATGTATTTGTTGGATAAAGGCATCTGCTAAATGCCATAAATGTAACATGTAAATACATGCATTAGTATAATGATAAGAAGGAACTGGGCTTCTTATCTTGATAACCTACACATGTAGTAACTCACATCTGTTGTTTTCACACCAAGATAACCAAAGTAAGTGATTGGAAGTATGACCCAACATTGTTTGTGTTCCAGGTGAGTCACCATGGTTACCAGGACCTTCAGGATCATGGTTGGTGGTCTTGTGGTTGTTGCTGTATGCAAACTTCTGCTTTTTGAACCCAGGTGAGCCTGTGGTCACGACACCACTCATGCAATGTTGGTAGGAGAATATTAATGATAGGAGAATATTAATGTTGGTAGGAGAATATTAATGTTGGTAGGAGAATATCAATGATAGGAGAATATCAATGATAGGAGAATATCAATGTTGATAATAAGACTCCTGTAGCCTTATGCAGGCATTCATGAACGAAAAAACATTTATGAAATGAAACACACACTGTCAAATTAGGGAAAATCCAATGTCGAGGCAGGACGTCCAAATATATCTGCTTTTCAGTTTTTCGGTGATTCTAGAAAGTGCAATAACGGCAATGTTCAAATCTGATAAAGTGTCAAGAGAAATGTTTCAGTTGTCAAACTATCATCAGTGTCAAAGAGAGAGGTCACATCTCATATGTGATTATACATTTCTGAAAGTATGATCTAAAACCCCATAGATACATAGATATATAGATACATAGATATATAGATACGTAGATATATAGACCCATAGATACATAGATATATAGATACATAGATACATAGATACATAGATATATAGATACATAGATACATAGATATATAGATATATAGATCCATAGATATATAGACCCATAGATACATAGATACATAGATACATAGATATATAGACCCATAGATACATAGATATATAGATATATAGATATATAGATACATAGATACATAGATATATAGATACATAGATACATAGATATATAGATACATAGATATATAGATACATAGATACATAGATATATAGATATATAGATATATAGATACATAGATACATAGATATATAGATATATAGATACATAGATACATAGATATATAGATACATAGATACATAGATATATAGATATATAGATACATAGATATATAGATATATAGATACATAGATATATAGATATATAGATATATAGATACATAGATACATAGATATATAGATATATAGATACTGTAGGTAAATATCATTCTTTACTTGACATGACTGAATAGAGAGAACGACACACACCCGAATAACTTCTTTACATTTATGTTCATATGTAAATAGTCTGTCATTGAACTCTGCTAGTGTTTGATATGTTCA
>NC_139663.1:23329118-23339118 GCF_951799395.1 Argentina silus | reverse complement strand
AGCTGCTCCCCGCCTCCATCCCGTCCCTGGCGATGTGCCTTCAGACCCTGAAGCACGGTGCGTGTTCAGGCGCACAGAGGACCCACCGCTGGCTGGGCATTGGCCATGTTACAAGTGCCCCTTTAAACCTTTGTGTGTTCATGTATTTTTTGCCTTGTTTCCATTGCATAGGTTCATTTGGTACGAAGGCCCAGGAAGAAGCGGATCACATCCTGGGCTGTAAAATCAAGGTGAAGGAGAACATCTGGTATGTTTTCCCGTTCACTCACCTCTGAATGCAGCAGGAGTCAGACTGAGAGGCAGGAGGGTGGATGAGAGGCAGGAGGGTGGCTGAGAGGCAGGAGGGTGGATGAGAGGCAGGAGGGTGGATGAGATGACCTTGCTTACTTGGCCTATGTCATGAGAAAGATCAACTGAGCTGATTATTAAACGCTTTGAAATCCCAGCTGAGTTTGATTGGATGAACTCGACCGACACCATCGTTTAAGAAGATTTAATGTATGCAATTTTGGTGAATAAAGTTCACTGAATTGGCACTCTAGAGAGTTGACCATCTGGGTGATTTTATTCACTCTAAGCACTGAATGAGTTAAACAGTGTATGTCAACCACTACATTAACAATGTGCTTGGAGTGTCTGTGTCCGTGTCTGTTATGTGGTTGTTGATGACCCTGTCTGTGTCTGTGGTTGTTGATGACCCTGTCTGTGATGTGGTTGTTGGTGACCCTGTCTGTGATGTGGTTGTTGGTGACCCTGTCTGTGATGTGGTTGTTGATGACCCTGTCTGTGATGTGGTTGTTGATGACCCTGTCTGTGATGTGGTTGTTGGTGACCCTGTCTGTGTCTGTGATGTGGTTGTTGATGACCCTGTCTGTGTCTGTGGTTGTTGATGACCCTGTCTGTGATGTGGTTGTCGATGACCCTGTCTGTGATGTGGTTGTTGATGACCCTGTCTGTGTCTGTGGTTGTTGATGACCCTGTCTGTGATGTGGTTGTCGATGACCCTGTCTGTGATGTGGTTGTCGATGACCCTGTCTGTGTCTGTGGTTGTTGATGACCCTGTCTGTGATGTGGTTGTTGATGACCCTGTCTGTGTCTGTGGTTGTTGATGACCCTGTCTGTGATGTGGTTGTTGATGACCCTGTCTGTGTCTGTGGTTGTTGATGACCCTGTCTGTGTTGTGTGTCTGTAGTGAAGGCAGCGGGGCCTTCTCGGGCTCCCAGATCTACCACATGGTGCACCACATCCTCACGTACCTGCAGAAGGAGGTGGTGGACTTCACTAAGCACTAGTAAGAACACATCTTTTCTGTTTTTAGGATCAAATGGATCTGTATGGATCAGTATGGCTCTGTGTGGTTCTGTATGGTTCTGTGTGGTTCTGTATGGTTCTGTGTGGTTCAGTATGGATCAGTATGGATCAGTATGGTTCTGTGTGGTTCTGTGTGGTTCTGTGTGGTTCTGTATGGTTCTGTGTGGTTCTGCATGATTCTGTGTGGTTCTGTATGGTTCAGTATGTCTCTGTGTAGTTCTGTATGGTTCTGTGTGGTTCTGTGTGGTTCAGTATGGATCAGTATGGTTCTGTGTGGTTCATTATGGACAGTATGTCTAACAGTGTCTAATGTCTAATAGTGTCTAATGTCTAACAGTGTCTAATGTCTAACAGTGTCTAATGTCTAACAGTGTCTAATGTCTAACAGTGTCTAACAGTGTCTAATGTCTAACAGTGTCTAATGTCTAACAGTGTCTAATGTCTAACAGTGTCTAACAGTGTCTAATGTCTAACAGTATGTCTAATGTCTAACAGTGTCTAATGTCTAACAGTGTCTAACAGTGTCTAATGTCTAACAGTGTCTAATGTCTAACAGTGTCTAACAGTGTCTAATGTCTAACAGTGTCTAACAGTGTCTAATGTCTAACAGTGTCTAATGTCTAACAGTGTCTAATGTCTAACAGTATGTCTAACAGTGTCTAATGTCTAACAGTATGTCTAATGTCTAACAGTGTCTAATGTCTAACAGTGTCTAACAGTGTCTAATGTCTAACAGTGTCTAACAGTGTCTAATGTCTAACAGTGTCTAATGTCTAACAGTGTCTAATGTCTAACAGTGTCTAATGTCTAACAGTATGTCTAATGTCTAACAGTGTCTAATGTCTAACAGTATGTCTAATGTCTAACAGTGTCTAATGTCTAACAGTGTCTAATGTCTAACAGTATGTCTAATGTCTAACAGTGTCTAATGTCTAACAGTATGTCTAATGTCTAACAGTGTCTAACAGTGTCTAATGTCTAACAGTGTCTAATGTCTAACAGTGTCTAATGTCTAACAGTATGTCTAATGTCTAACAGAGTCTAATGTCTAACAGTATGTCTAATGTCTAACAGTGTCTAATGTCTAACAGTGTCTAATGTCTAACAGTATGTCTAATGTCTAACAGTGTCTAATGTCTAACAGTGTCTAACAGTGTCTAATGTCTAACAGTATGTCTAATGTCTAACAGTGTCTAATGTCTAACAGTGTCTAACAGTGTCTAATGTCTAACAGTGTCTAATGTCTAACAGTGTCTAATGTCTAACAGTGTCTAACAGTGTCTAATGTCTAACAGTGTCTAATGTCTAACAGTATGTCTAATGTCTAACAGTGTCTAATGTCTAACAGTATGTCTAATGTCTAACAGTGTCTAATGTCTAACAGTGTCTAACAGTGTCTAATGTCTAACAGTATGTCTAATGTCTAACAGTGTCTAATGTCTAACAGTGTCTAACAGTGTCTAATGTCTAACAGTATGTCTAATGTCTAACAGTGTCTAATGTCTAACAGTATGTCTAATGTCTAACAGTGTCTAATGTCTAACAGTATGTCTAATGTCTAACAGTGTCTAATGTCTAACAGTATGTCTAATGTCTAACAGTGTCTAATGTCTAACAGTATGTCTAATGTCTAACAGTGTCTAATGTCTAACAGTGTCTAACAGTGTCTAATGTCTAACAGTATGTCTAATGTCTAACAGTGTCTAATGTCTAACAGTGTCTAATGTCTAACAGTGTCTAACAGTGTCTAATGTCTAACAGTATGTCTAATGTCTAACAGTGTCTAATGTCTAACAGTATGTCTAATGTCTAACAGTGTCTAATGTCTAACAGTATGTCTAATGTCTAACAGTGTCTAATGTCTAACAGTGTCTAACAGTGTCTAATGTCTAACAGTATGTCTAATGTCTAACAGTGTCTAATGTCTAACAGTGTCTAACAGTGTCTAATGTCTAACAGTGTCTAATGTCTAACAGTGTCTAATGTCTAACAGTGTCTAACAGTGTCTAATGTCTAACAGTATGTCTAATGTCTAACAGTGTCTAATGTCTAACAGTGTCTAATGTCTAACAGTATGTCTAATGTCTAACAGTGTCTAATGTCTAACAGTGTCTAACAGTGTCTAATGTCTAACAGTATGTCTAATGTCTAACAGTGTCTAATGTCTAACAGTGTCTAACAGTGTCTAATGTCTAACAGTGTCTAATGTCTAACAGTGTCTAATGTCTAACAGTGTCTAACAGTGTCTAATGTCTAACAGTGTCTAATGTCTAACAGTATGTCTAATGTCTAACAGTGTCTAATGTCTAACAGTATGTCTAATGTCTAACAGTGTCTAATGTCTAACAGTGTCTAACAGTGTCTAATGTCTAACAGTATGTCTAATGTCTAACAGTGTCTAATGTCTAACAGTGTCTAACAGTGTCTAATGTCTAACAGTATGTCTAATGTCTAACAGTGTCTAATGTCTAACAGTATGTCTAATGTCTAACAGTGTCTAATGTCTAACAGTATGTCTAATGTCTAACAGTGTCTAATGTCTAACAGTATGTCTAATGTCTAACAGTGTCTAATGTCTAACAGTGTCTAACAGTGTCTAATGTCTAACAGTATGTCTAATGTCTAACAGTGTCTAATGTCTAACAGTGTCTAATGTCTAACAGTGTCTAACAGTGTCTAATGTCTAACAGTATGTCTAATGTCTAACAGTGTCTAATGTCTAACAGTATGTCTAATGTCTAACAGTGTCTAATGTCTAACAGTATGTCTAATGTCTAACAGTGTCTAATGTCTAACAGTGTCTAACAGTGTCTAATGTCTAACAGTATGTCTAATGTCTAACAGTGTCTAATGTCTAACAGTGTCTAACAGTGTCTAATGTCTAACAGTGTCTAATGTCTAACAGTGTCTAATGTCTAACAGTGTCTAACAGTGTCTAATGTCTAACAGTATGTCTAATGTCTAACAGTATGTCTAATGTCTAACAGTATGTCTAATGTCTAACAGTGTCTAATGTCTAACAGTATGTCTAATGTCTAACAGTGTCTAATGTCTAACAGTGTCTAATGTCTAACAGTGTCTAATGTCTAACAGTATGTCTAACAGTGTCTAATGTCTAACAGTATGTCTAATGTCTAACAGTGTCTAATGTCTAACAGTGTCTAACAGTGTCTAATGTCTAACAGTGTCTAACAGTGTCTAATGTCTAACAGTGTCTAATGTCTAACAGTATGTCTAATGTCTAACAGTGTCTAATGTCTAACAGTATGTCTAATGTCTAACAGTGTCTAATGTCTAACAGTGTCTAATGTCTAACAGTATGTCTAATGTCTAACAGTGTCTAATGTCTAACAGTATGTCTAATGTCTAACAGTGTCTAACAGTGTCTAATGTCTAACAGTGTCTAATGTCTAACAGTGTCTAATGTCTAACAGTGTCTAACAGTGTCTAATGTCTAACAGTATGTCTAATGTCTAACAGTGTCTAATGTCTAACAGTATGTCTAATGTCTAACAGTGTCTAATGTCTAACAGTGTCTAACAGTGTCTAATGTCTAACAGTATGTCTAATGTCTAACAGTGTCTAATGTCTAACAGTGTCTAATGTCTAACAGTGTCTAACAGTGTCTAATGTCTAACAGTATGTCTAATGTCTAACAGTGTCTAATGTCTAACAGTATGTCTAATGTCTAACAGTGTCTAATGTCTAACAGTATGTCTAATGTCTAACAGTGTCTAACAGTGTCTAATGTCTAACAGTGTCTAATGTCTAACAGTGTCTAATGTCTAACAGTGTCTAACAGTGTCTAATGTCTAACAGTATGTCTAATGTCTAACAGTGTCTAATGTCTAACAGTATGTCTAATGTCTAACAGTGTCTAATGTCTAACAGTGTCTAACAGTGTCTAATGTCTAACAGTATGTCTAATGTCTAACAGTGTCTAATGTCTAACAGTGTCTAATGTCTAACAGTGTCTAACAGTGTCTAATGTCTAACAGTATGTCTAATGTCTAACAGTGTCTAATGTCTAACAGTATGTCTAATGTCTAACAGTGTCTAATGTCTAACAGTGTCTAACAGTGTCTAATGTCTAACAGTATGTCTAATGTCTAACAGTGTCTAATGTCTAACAGTATGTCTAATGTCTAACAGTGTCTAATGTCTAACAGTGTCTAACAGTGTCTAATGTCTAACAGTGTCTAATGTCTAACAGTGTCTAATGTCTAACAGTGTCTAATGTCTAACAGTGTCTAACAGTGTCTAATGTCTAACAGTATGTCTAATGTCTAACAGTATGTCTAATGTCTAACAGTATGTCTCATGTCTAACAGTGTCTAATGTCTAACAGTATGTCTAATGTCTAACAGTGTCTAATGTCTAACAGTGTCTAATGTCTAACAGTGTCTAATGTCTAACAGTATGTCTAACAGTGTCTAATGTCTAACAGTATGTCTAATGTCTAACAGTGTCTAATGTCTAACAGTGTCTAACAGTGTCTAATGTCTAACAGTGTCTAACAGTGTCTAATGTCTAACAGTGTCTAATGTCTAACAGTGTCTAATGTCTAACAGTATGTCTAATGTCTAACAGTGTCTAATGTCTAACAGTATGTCTAATGTCTAACAGTGTCTAATGTCTAACAGTGTCTAATGTCTAACAGTATGTCTAATGTCTAACAGTGTCTAATGTCTAACAGTATGTCTAATGTCTAACAGTGTCTAACAGTGTCTAATGTCTAACAGTGTCTAATGTCTAACAGTGTCTAATGTCTAACAGTGTCTAACAGTGTCTAATGTCTAACAGTATGTCTAATGTCTAACAGTGTCTAATGTCTAACAGTATGTCTAACAGTGTCTAATGTCTAACAGTGTCTAATGTCTAACAGTGTCTAATGTCTAACAGTGTCTAATGTCTAACAGTGTCTAACAGTGTCTAATGTCTAACAGTGTCTAATGTCTAACAGTATGTCTAATGTCTAACAGTGTCTAATGTCTAACAGTGTCTAATGTCTAACAGTATGTCTAATGTCTAACAGTGTCTAATGTCTAACAGTGTCTAATGTCTAACAGTGTCTAACAGTGTCTAATGTCTAACAGTATGTCTAATGTCTAACAGTGTCTAATGTCTAACAGTGTCTAACAGTGTCTAATGTCTAACAGTATGTCTAATGTCTAACAGTGTCTAATGTCTAACAGTGTCTAATGTCTAACAGTGTCTAATGTCTAACAGTGTCTAATGTCTAACAGTATGTCTAATGTCTAACAGTAGGCTGTACTGACATATCTTCTATATCTCACACAGCCACGTCAGAGGAGGCCTCAGCCGTTACCACAGGAAATACAATTTTGGAAATCCCAGAAACATTGCATTATTTCAAGCTGAACTGAAGAAGTAAGCCATTTTTTTAATGCTTGATGGATGATTGAACGATTGATTGATCTATATGTTGTTGTTGTTCAGAAAGGAATATTTTTCCACAACTTACATAATAATCAGAGCAGTTTCTAATATTCACTAATTACTGAGACATGTGTATGTGTATATTAATCTATACCATGTAAGTAAGTAGTTGAAATCCAACACATTCTTGAAGTTCTTGGGTGTGTGTGCCTCAACTTCCAGAACCAGATGTATGGCTTCCCTCTACTGTGTACATAGGTTATTTCCTTTACTAAACCCTCTCTATTGAAGACCTGCCGATCCGGTTCAATTAGGCAATTACACATAACAACAGTATGTGCCTGAAAAAACATTCAGAAATGACAACACGTTCTATGCATTGTCCCTCTACTTCAGGGTTCCTAAAGGTGATGGGGCAATTGTCTTGACAGGTGTTTGTGGTTAGTCAGGTGTGTTCTGTCACATCATTTGAGCATAAGAGAGCTGTCAATGTCTAGTGTTGATTCTAGGCTTTGCATTTCCCTTTGGAGGTTGCTATTGGTGTCTGCAAACATGAGGACCAAAGAGGTGTCAATGAAAGTCATGAAACATAGCCAAAACATACATCTGAAACATAGCCAAAACATACATCTGAAACATAGCCAAAACATACATCTGAAACATAGCCAAAACCTACATCTGAAACATAGCCAAAACCTACATCTGAAACATAGCCAAAACCTTAGGCTTTCAAATTAAAGCTGAGAATCTCTACTTTAACCTCATAGTAATTGTTTGATTTCAAATCCAAACTGTTGGAGTACAGAGCTAAAAGAAGACAAAATGCTTCCTCTTTCCAATATTTATGGAGGGCGGTGTATATACACACACAGACCATACAGATACATACAACTGTATTTGTTCAATATGTGTCCTCTCTGCAGACTTTTGGAGAAGTGGGAGACCTACTTGGATAATTTCCGGGCTGAGATGGAGTCCATCTATTTCCAGGATACCGTGGAGGAGTGGATGGAAAATAATGTCAACGCCCACATGGACCTACTGCGCGACCACGCCCAGGTGGCTGAGCAAATGATGAAGCTGAACGGCCGGCCCAAATCACTGAAGAACCTGTCGTCTGTGTCCTGAGGCGGTCCAGTGGTCCAGCACCATGGCCTGAGGTGGTCCAGTGGTCCAGCACCACATGGGTTGGAATCCCGCCCGTGCCCTGCTGACACACCCTCTCCTCCTTACTTCCTGTCTTTCTCTACTGTCTCTGTCCAATGAAAACTGAAAAGAAACACGAGTGGGACTGACTACCTCACTCAGGAAAGTAAACAGTCCTGTGTCGTGGGACCAGTCCTGTGTCGTGGACAGGTGGGCCTCTTCAGTTGTGGTCGGAGCTTTGCACACATGACCTCTTAGGCTGCCTGGCTATCTGGCCACTGTGTTGGTTTGCCTCCTACCTGGCCACTGTGTTGGTTTACCTTCCTACCTTGCCACTGTGTTTACCTTCCTACCTGGCCACTGTGTTGGTTTGCCTCCTACCTGGCCACTGTGTTGGTTTACCTTCCTACCTTGCCACTGTGTTTACCTTCCTACCTGACCTCTGTGTTTACCTTCCTACTTGGCCACTGTGTTGGTTTGCCTTTCTACCTGGCCTCTGTGTTTACCTTCCTACCTGGCCACTGTGTTGGTTTGCCTTTCTACCTGGCCTCTGTGTTTACCTTCCTACCTGGCTACTGTGTTGGTTTGCCTTCCTACCTGGCCACTGTGTTGGTTTACCTCCATACCTGGCCACTGTGTTGGTTTGCCTTCCTACCTGGCTACTGTGTTGGTTTGCCTTCCTACCTGGCCACTGTGTTGGTTTACCTTTTCACTCACTGTCCTGGTGCCCCGCTGGTGGGAGGAGCGTCCCACTGCTGTCAGGACTGCAGAGTTACTACCGATCTTCCGCCGTAGATTGAAGACCATCTCTTCAGACTACATCTTAACTGTCCCTCTTAAAGACCTCTTCACTCCTACTACCCCCCTGTACTAACCCTAACCCTAAAGACCTCTTCACCCCCACTACCCCCCTGTACTAACCCTAACCCTAGAGACCTCTTCACCCCCACTACCCCCCTGTACTAACCCTAACCCTAACCCTAGAGACCTCTTCACCCCCACTACCCCCCTGTACTAACCCTAACCCTAGACACCTCTTCACCCCCACTACCCCCCTGTACTAACCCTAACCCTAACCCTAAAGACCTCTTCACCCCCACTACCCCCCTGTACTAACCCTAACCCTAGAGACCTCTTCACCCCCACTACCCCCCTGTACTAACCCTAACCCTAGAGACCTCTTCACTCCTACTACCCCCCTGTACTAACCCTAACCCTAGAGACCTCTTCACCCCCACTACCCCCCTGTACTAACCCTAACCCTAACCCTAGAGACCTCTTCATCCCCACTACCCCCCTGTACTAACCCTAACCCTAGAGACCTCTTCACCCCCACTACCCCCCTGTACTAACCCTAACCCTAGAGACCTCTTCACCCCCACTACCCCCCTGTACTAACCCTAACCCTAACCCTAGAGACTTCTTCATCCCCACTACCCCCCTGTACTAACCCTAACCCTAGAGACCTCTTCACCCCCACTACCCCCCTTGTACAAGTTTCTCTCCTGTTAATAAAATCCTTCTTCCAGCATTGTGACTGCCTATGGCCCTAACCCTAACCCTGGTTCGAGCATAGATTACTTTATCTTATGATGGCTGATAGATAGATGATTCACTTACTTAAACAAATGTATTTGTTGTAAGTCGCTTTGGATAAAGGCGTCTGCTAAATGTCATAAATGTAAATGTAAATCTACCTTCCTACCTGGCCACTGTGTTTGTTTGCACTGAACAGTTATTTAGCGTCAAATGACTCGTATTTGCACTGCAGAGCCAGCGGTGAAAACTGTGGTCTTAGTAAAATCGCACTGCACCGTGTATAATGCTGGTATTACTGTATTACCGTGTATAATGCTGGTATTACTGTATTACCGTGTATAATGCTGGTATTACTGTATTACCGTGTATAATGCTGGTATTACTGTATTACCGTGTATAATGCTGGTATTACTGTATTACCGTGTATAATGCTGGTATTACTGTATTACCGTGTATAATGCTGTTATTACTGTATTACCGTGTATAATGCTGGTATTACTGTATTACCGTGTATAATGCTGTTATTACTGTATTACCGTGTATAATGCTGGTATTACTGTATTACCGTGTATAATGCTGTTATTACTGTTATTACTGTTATACT
>NC_139663.1:23314118-23321618 GCF_951799395.1 Argentina silus | reverse complement strand
GTGCAATGTCATTGGAGGATGTGTGTGTGTGTGTGTGTGTGTGTGTGTGCGTGCGTGTGTGCGTGCGTGCGTGCGTGTGCGTGTGCGTGTGCGTGTGCGTGTGTGTGTTCCCCAGGCTGGATCTGCTACGCAGAGAAGACCCATGGGGAGTTCATCCTGCCTTACATCAGCACCACCCGCTCCCCCCAGCAGATGATGGGCTCCCTGGTCAAGAGCTACTTCGCTGGCTTGCAGGTAGGGAGGGAGGGAGGGAGGGAGGGAGGGATTAATTAGAATAAGGCTGCTGAGGTAAACAAAAAATCAGATTCCTAGAGTGATGATGTGTGGGTCGGGTTAGGTGTTAGCTGTGTGATGTTGTGTGGGTCCTGTGCCATGCTGTGTGATGTTGTGTGGGTCCTGTGCCATGCTGTGTGATGTTGTGTGGGTCCTGTGCCATGCTGTGGGATGTTGTGTGGGTCCTGTGCCATGCTGTGTGATGTTGTGTGGGTCCTGTGCCATGCTGTGGGATGTTGTGTGGGTCCTGTGCCATGCTGTGGGATGTTGTGTGATGTGATTGAGGTTTAGTCGAGGTGCTACCAAACAAGGGCTCAGTTGGTGGCTCTGGTGCCGCTCGGACATGGAAGGTTTGGGTTCGGGTTCGGGTCCCTGTAGAATAGACCTTGGACTCAAAATAAAGGTGAAATAAACATTTTAAAAAGATCAGGATGTGATTGACGTGTGTCTTCGGTGCGTGTATGTGTGTTGTGTTTTGTGTTGCGTGTGTGTGTGTGTCTATGTGTGTGTGTGTGTGTGTGTCAGGGTCTGAGTCCACAGCAGATCTATCATGTGACAGTGATGCCCTGCTATGATAAGAAGTTGGAGGCGTCGCGGCCCGACTTCTTCCTGAAGGACGCCGACACCAGAGAGGTGGACTGTGTTATTACCTCAGGTAACCTGTGTTATTACCTCAGGTAACCTGTGTGTGTGTGTGTGTGTCTCTCTTTATCTATCTGTCTGTCTGTCTAACCTATCTCTCTATGTCTGTCTGTCTGTCTGTCTGTCTGTCTGTCTGTCTAACCTATCTCTCTATGTCTGTCTGTCTGTCTGTCTGTCTAACCTATCTCTCTATGTCTGTCTGTCTGTCTGTCTGTCTGTCTAACCTATCTCTCTATGTCTGTCTGTCTGTCTGTCTGTCTGTCTGTCTAACCTATCTCTCTATGTCTGTCTGTCTGTCTGTCTGTCTTTACAGGAGAAGTCCTGAAGATGCTAGAGGAGGAGAAGGTATCTCTGAGCGATGTGGAACCAGCACCATTAGATGAGATGTAATCCTTCTCCTATTTACACACATTCACTACAAAACCATTGAGCTTGTAGGCTAACGCTAACCTACGTAGCCTAGCTGCTGAGGCTGATGTGAGTGTGTTGTGGTCCCTGCAGGTTCAGTAACGTGTCTGGTGATGAGCTGCTGGGCCATGCGGGGGGGGGCTCGGGGGGCTACCTCCACCATGCCTTCACCCACGCAGCCAAGCAGCTCTACGGGGAGGAGGTGAAGGAGCTCACCTACAAGACCCTCAAGTAAGGCTGGCTCCTCACACACACACACACACACACACACACACACACAGGGAGGGTGGGAGGGCCTGCAACAAGCAAAACCTGCTTTGAAGACATGCTTGCTTCTTTATTTATTTAACCTTTATTTGAGTCCCATTGAGACCAAGGTCTCTTTTACCAGGGAGCCCTGCATTCACACAGTTTACAACCATACATCACACACACACAACATTACAACATTATAAAACACAATCAAGAAAAACAGACACATTCTTCATCAAAGAGGTCCTCAATCAAAACGTTCAAGTCCCCGAGCGGCACCAGAGCAACTGAAACGTTCCAGACTGTTCCAGAGCAACTGAAACGTTCCAGACTGTTCCAGCAGAGAGGCTTTGGTGTGTTGAATACAGTAGCTGCCACGTAGAATAAGAATAATTTAGAGGAGAGGAACAGCCTGAGAGGAACAGCCTGAGAGGACAGGGTGTCTGTTTAGAGAGGAACAGCCTGAGAGGAACAGCCTGAGAGGACAGGGTGTCTGTTTAGAGAGGAACAGCCTGAGAGGACAGGGTGTCTGTTTAGAGAGGAACAGCCTGAGAGGAACAGCCTGAGAGGACAGGGTGTCTGTTTAGAGAGGAACAGCCTGAGAGGACAGGGTGTCTGTTTAGAGAGGAACAGCCTGAGAGGACAGGGTGTCTGTTTAGAGAGGAACAGCCTGAGAGGAACAGCCTGAGAGGACAGGGTGTCTGTTTAGAGAGGAACAGCCTGTCCACGCAGACTGACTCCATTTCCATGTTCATGGAGTTGTAGGTGTGTCTTATATTCTTCTGCCCCAGTCAGCAAAAACACACAAGCGTTGAAGTGTCGTGGCTTCTCTCCCCCTCCCTCCCCCTCCCCCTCTCTCCCCCTCCCTCCCCCTCCCCCTCAGGAATAAGGACTTCCAGGAGGTGACCCTGGAGAGGAACGGGACTGTCCTGCTGCGCTTCGCCCTGGCCTACGGCTTCAGGAACATCCAGAACCTGGTCCAGAAACTCAAGAGGGGAAAGTCGCCCTACCACTTTGTGGAAGTGATGGCGTGTCCTTCAGGTGAGGACGGAGTGGGAGTGGGAGTGAGTGAGAGAGGGAGAGTGAGAGAGAGACAGAGAGACCAGGAGGAGTTGTTTAAGTATGACACCGGGGAGGGGACTGATGACACGTCCTGCCGTAGAGACCCGGGGAGGGGGGAGGGGGGAGGGGGGAGGGGGGATGTATACAACAGTACCATTGACACAAGGAGGCGAGCCGCTGTAGTCAGGAGGTGTTTGCTGTCTTGTTCCGGGACGGTAACGACCGTCAAGAAAATAACAAAAGAAGAAGCAGATGCACATGACTACTCTGGTAAAACTGGTAAAACAGGGTGTGTGTGTGTGTGTGTGTGTCTCTAGGTTCTCTGAACGGGGGCGGCCAGCTGAAGCCCTTGGCCGACTCTTCCCACAAGGAGCTGCTCCAGCAGGTGGAGGATCTGTACATGGCAGAGCGCCCCCTGCTGCCCGAGCAGAACCAGCGCGTGGCGGAGCTGTACCAGAGCTGGCTGCACAGCGTGGGCGGGGAGAGGGCCAAGGAGCTGCTGCACACCCAGTACCACGCAGTAGAGAAGGCCACCAACGGGCTCATCATCAAGTGGTAGAGGAGGAGAAGGAGGAGGAGAGGAGAGGAGAAGAGAGGAGAGGAGAGGAGAGGAGGGGGCGGGGAGAGGAGAGGAGAGGAGGGGGCGGGGAGAGGAGAGGAGAAGAGAGGAGAGGAGAGGAGAGGAGGGGGCGGGGAGAGGAGAGGAGGGACAGAGGGGGAGGAGGAGAGGAGGGGAGGAGAGGAGGAGGGACAGAGGAGAGGAGGAGGGACAGAGGAGGAGAGGAGGGGGCGGGGAGAGGAGAGGAGAGGAGGGGGCGGGGAGAGGAGAGGAGGGACAGAGGGGGAGGAGGAGAGGAGAGGAGGAGGGACAGAGGAGGAGAGGAGGGCTCCTGCTGGCCTCTAGCCGGCGCTGGTCCAGGATCAGAGTTGATTTGTCTGTAGAACCGTCCGAACCGCTGGTTATGTAGAGAACAGGCCTGCGTCCATCAGCAGACCTTCACAACGCCAGAGGCACTTCCTGTTGTTATTATTATCAAACATTATCTCTTATTTTTATATACATTCTCTCTCTCGCTCACTCCCCCCCCCCCCCCCTCTCTCTCTCATCTGGCCAAATCACGCACAAGCTGAACCCCATAACCATGTGTATTACACTGTTATAAAGTTGTCACGGTAACGTGACGGTCGTCCTGTTGAGTGTGCACTAATTAGGACCGCAGCAGGAGTGGGGGTGACCAGTAATATTACATTTGTACTGCTGGTTCATGGATATGATCATTCCTGCGTTATTTATAATGAAAACAAACTATATGGATGAAATGTATTTTGCATATTAAAATAATTTATGTTACGGGGTGACTTTATTTATTTATTTACCAGCAATCTGAAGATGAGGAACAGACAGAGCACAGTTGGGGTCAACACGAGGACAACACTTTACATGACTGTTTTCATATGAAATGGTGTTTTTGTAGTGAACCACCTACAAATCTTCATCAGCTACAGGACCAGTCAAAAGTTTGGACACACCTTCTCATTCAATGGTTTTTCTTTATTTTTATTATTTTCTACATTGTAGATTAATATTGAAGACATCAAAACTATGAAGGAACACATATGGAATTATGTAGTAAACAAAAAAGTGTTAAACAAACCAGAATATGGTTTATATTTTAGATTCTTCAAAGTAGTCACACTCCTGGCAAGGTGTGTCCAAACCTTTGACTGGTACTGTATGTTGTTTTGCTTACAAAATCAACCATGGACTCATTTAACAATTAAGCACAAACTTATGTTGAACAAACCTTCTGACAACAAAACTAAGGCAGTGATATTTGCACCTCGTGATCCCAAGGTTCCTTCCTCTGTTGACACCCTTCAAGGTTCCTTCCTCTGTTGACACCCTTCAAGGTTCCTTCCTCTGTTGACACCCTTCAAGGTTCCTTCCTCTGTTGACACCCTTCAAGGTTCCTTCCTCTGTTGACACCCTTCAAAGTGTTGGGATTGAGTTTGTTGATGCATATAAATATCGGGCCATTTGGTTGGATAAAAATCTTAATTTTAAACATCATATTGGAACTCTAAGAAGTTGACGGTGGGTTTTTAATCTGGATTAAAGTCGTGTTTCTCACCATCTTCTCGTAAACGACTGGTTCCAGGCCTGTTCCTGCCTCAGATGGACTATGGTGACACCATTTACAGACCTGCTTGTCCCATTTACATTACATTGATGGCATTTAACAGACGCCTTTATCCAAAGCGGCGTACAACAAATACATTTGTTTAAGTAAGTGAATCATCTCTCCTCTCCTCTCTCCTCCTCCTCAGACCCCCCCCCCCCTAACACCCTACATTACCGTACTGTTCTCCAGTCTAAGTAAGTTAGTTTCATCTTGTTTAAAATCAGTGTGCTGTTGGTAGCTTGTGTATCTTGCTCATTGTGACTGCCTATGGCCCTGACCCCTAACCCTAACCCTGGTCTGAGCATTGATTACTTTATCTTCTGATGACTGATGGATAGATGATTCACTCACTTAAACAAATGTATTTGTTGTAAGTCGCTTTGGATAAAGACGTCTGCTGAATGTCATAAATGTAAATGTGATGACATTTGAATTTGCATTATAAAGCTGAAATGAAATGAGGGCCAATATCAACATTCATGGGCTTTATTGCTGATTTTGTGGAAGAATCTAGTACATCATGAACAACCTCACCATCGATATACCACAACCTCACCATAGATATACCAACTATCTGTTCTGTAAAAGGTGGCTTTTGATAGACAGAAAAAGCAAGGTTTGCTTTATGTTTTCTAGAATGATTTAAATGGAAAGCTGACAAAACAGAAGTGAGATATTGAACTGAGAGAATCACACTAAAGGAGATCAGTTCAACCTCCAGATGTTCCTCCTCAGGACCGACACACACACACACACACACAGATGTTCCTCCTCAGGACCGACACACACACACAGATGTTCCTCCTCAGGACCGACACACACACACACAGATGTACCTTTCAAATATTGTTGAGTGAATATACCATATCAAAATAATAAAATCCTTTGGATAAGAAAGCTTTATACAACACAGACAACAGTTGTGTTACAACACAGACAAAAAAACATTTCCATTTTTGAGATAAATTTACAAAATTGCACATATATTAAGACGCCCATTTTCCTTCATGGATCTTTCTGCTTTTAGATTTGTTTCTGTGTTTTTCAGTTTAGCTTTCACAAATGGCGATTGATTGAATTGGTTATTGAAATATTTGTCTGTGCATTAGTATCTGAATATCCATAATGTATTCACTCTAAATTAAACTACATGTTTGGAAGCTTAACCTTTAGGAATCATCCTTCATCTTCATTAAAAGCTACCAATTAAAACCTTCAGTTGAAGTCAAAACTCTTCAAACTACAAAGAAATAATTTGCTTTGTAGATCAAACTAAATTCAGAATCGGATCCAGCTACACTTAATATACTTCTCGAAATTACAATATTATTATTGTTCTTGATCACATGCTTCCATTACATCTGCAATCTGGTAGGTCTGTTTGTTGTTAGAGTAAATACAGCATGGCATGTCTAACTTCGCTGTAAGAAAGAGATATGAAAGAGATATGTAATGTGGTATTTGCCATGGTGGTTAGTAACAGCGCCTGGTGCACTGATGTGCACTTAAAGTGGACGGGAATTCTGTGACATCATGACTCCGAGTTCTGGTCAGTCTTTGGGAACCCGGAAGCTGTCCTTCTCCTTACGGAGGCTCCTCATGGTCTCAACCGGGTCTGTCTGCCCTGTGTGCTCCTGCACAGACTTCTCTCTGGAGCAGAAAGAAAAGGCACTGTACTGTCTGATGATGGTTACTGTACTGTCTGATGATGGCTACTGTACTGTCTGATGATGGTTACCGTACTGTGATGATGGTTACTGTACTGTCTGATGATGGTTACCGTACTGCCTGATGATGGTTACTGTACTGTCTGATGATGGTTACCGTACTGCCTGATGATGGTTACTGTACTGTCTGATGATGGTTACTGTACTGTCTGATGTTTGAAGTTGTTTTAACAGAGTTGATTGTGTGCACATGGAGAGAGGTGGGGAGGGAGGGGGAGAGGAGGGGAGGGGGGGAGGGAGGGGGAGAGAGGGAGAGAGGGGGAGAGGGGCGTAGCTGTAATGTGAACAGGGGAGGTCCTCTTACGTGACTCTCATGAAGGGGTTGATGGTGAACTCCTCAGCTATAGTGGAGGGAATGGTGGGTTCTCCTTCGCTGACTTTCTCCTGAATAAACACATCTTCTTTACTTCATGAAGGGATGCACCTGGTCAGCAACAACACTCAAACAGGCTGTGGCATTCAAACAATGATTGATTGGTATTAACGGGCCCAAAGTGTGTCAAGAAAACATTCCCCACACCATTCCACCACCTCTACCATGAGAAGTTGTACAGGTGTTCCACCACCTCCACCATGAGAAGGTGTACAGGTGTTCCTCCACCTCCACCATGAGAAGGTGTACAGGTGTTCCTCCACCATGAGAGGGTGTACAGGCGTTCCTAATAAAGTGTTCGGTGAGTGCATGTCATTAATTTAAAAAGTCCAAACATTTATGTACCAATTACAGATTGCCCCTTTAAGACCATATTGTAAATGGTAACGGTCACATGATCCTACACAGGAACCCACCTTCGCCCAGGCCAGCTTTGTCCTGATGACCTCGTTGTCGGGCTCCACATGACGAGCGAACTTCAGATTGTTGACAGTGTACTCATGACCGCAGTAGACACGCTGAAACACACACACACACAGGCTGAAACACACACACACACACACACACACACCATAGTAGA
>NC_139663.1:23306618-23309118 GCF_951799395.1 Argentina silus | reverse complement strand
TCACCTGCGGGGGAGGACGAGGTGACAGTACGCTGATTGGCTGGCGAAAACGACCCCCCTCTCTGGTCCTCATGACGTCATGTTATCGTGGATATAAAGCACTTTATTATGTGGCCACTGTATTTTTGTACATTTATTTCATGTCTTTAGAATTGAATTAGTCATGTCAATGTCATCACGTATTTCTGAATTCGTGACATTTGACCAGCATTTGCTATGTATACAATTTTGTCCGTTCTGGCATACCGTACTTTGGCAGGATCGGACGGGTTGAGAAAGCGGGCAGTCAGCGGGCAAGGGTCGCTGTTCCCGAACAGGTGAGAACTGCTTCAAAGCAGCCGTAGATTTGACAAGATACCTGAAGATGACGACGCGAAACCTATCTCGGTTTTGGGAGTGGGGAAGGAAGATTATCTGCGTCGGGAGAAACTACGCCGACCACGCAAAAGAGCTGAAGAACGCAGTTCCCACAGAGCCGATACTGTTCCTGAAACCTCCCTCGGCATACCTGAGAGAGGGCTCCCCGATCCTGGTCCCCCTGTACTCCAGCAACCTTCACCATGAGGTCGAACTGGGAGTCGTCATCGGGAAAGGGGGTACGGCGATCCCCCAAGCCTCAGCGATGGACCACGTCGCCGGGTACGCCCTCTGCCTGGACATGACAGCCCGGGACATCCAGGATGAGTGCAAGTCCAAAGGCTTGCCCTGGACCATGGCCAAGGCCTTCAACACCTCCTGCCCCGTCAGTGAGTTCATCCCCAAAGAGCGCATCCCCGACCCGGGGAACATCACCCTGTGGCTGAAGGTGAACGACCAGCTCCGGCAGAGGGGCAGCACCTCGCAGATGATCTTCTCCATCCCTTACCTCATCAGTTACATCAGTGACTTCATCACCTTGGAGGAGGGGGACCTCATTCTCACGGGGACCCCCAAAGGGGTCGCCAGCGTGCAGGAGCACGACGAACTAGAGGCGGGCATAGAGGACGTTGTCAACATGACGTTCAAAGTGGACAGAGTGAATCTTTAGATTATATGGTGTATTAAACATTTTAATTGGTGCACTATAAACGTGTCTGTTAATTGTTTGAATGAAAACAATCCATGGAGTTATAATGGAATTATTATTGCTCATTATTTCCATGTATTCAGATTTGAAATGGCATATTGCGATCCATTAACCTCTTAAGCCGGACGGGCCGAAAATTGGGCCCAAATTCTGCTTTATTTGATTATTTGTAGTAGTTTGTATTATTGATGACTTCATCACCTTGTCATGTGTAGTATGTTATTATGAACTATGAACTGATCATATCCACACACAACCTATCAAATGGCATCCTGCTTTTGCATCTGATCATCATATTTCTGTGATAAGCAGTTTAGTTTGGGTCTGGTTTTTAGGTGGAAATTAGTAAAATAGAGCATTCAGCAGATGTCTCTGTTGCGCTGTAATAGGCTATGGGGAATTCTACTCTATTAAACACGTGTTTTATTCAGCTGCAAGCCTTCTCAGGTGGCATACATCTCCCAGACCAGCAGAGGGCAGTACTTACACACACGTTCAATAATCTGTTAGTTGTTGAGCATTTTCAATATCTGCAGACAGAATACAGATGTGGTCTGTGTGAGTATGTTGACTGATATCACAGTTGGGAAAAGATGTTAGATGAATGAGCCATTCGCAGTGTCACTACCTCCGTGTGTAGCAGACATGCAGGGCTAAACTCCAAACACTGAACAGTATGATTGCAATTCGGGAGACTTGGCAGAAATGCACAGTTCAAGTGAGCAAGTGGTGATATTGACCCAAGACCCTTGTTGCATTCAATCTCAAGTCTCCACACTGAAATGCCTTCATCTCAGTGAACGGGACGGTAAGATCTGAATGTGACACCGTCAACATCTTGAACCTTTACATTACATTTACATTTATGGCATTCAGCAGACGCCTTTATCCAAAGCAACTGACAACAAATACATTTGTCTAAGTAAGTGAATCATCAATCCATCAGTAATCATAAGATAATCTCTCTATCTCTCCTTCTCTCTCTCTCTCTGTCACTCCTCTCTCTCAATAACAATACAATATAATAATAATAATCAAACAAAACGATCAATGACATTGTCCCTCAGTACTGTCAGTACTCTGTGTGGTAAATAGGGGTTCTGTGGGACCTGACCCCCCCCCCCAGCCACCACATTCTTCCAGGGGGGTTCAACATCTGTTCCAGGTTCAATTACACTTTTCCCACAGGCCTCTCTGTTTTCAGGATCAATCCCAGTCTCTCCCTCAGCCTGTCGTCCTCCCAGGCCTGTCTGGAGGTAACCCGAGACTCCATGTACACCGTCCTCCCTCACACACACACACACACACACACACACACACACACACACACACACACACACACGCACACACACACACCCACACCTCCGGGCTGTTCTGTCACCAAGCCTTGCTGGGTGCTATGCAGCTGTCTCTAAGGCGGGAGGGGGGAAGGGG
>NC_139663.1:23284118-23296618 GCF_951799395.1 Argentina silus | reverse complement strand
AAGCGGTCCAGGGGGAAGTGCCGGAGCCAGTTCTCCAGGTGTTTGGCGTAGAGGCCGATCCGCACCGCGCTCCAGGTGTCGTCCACCGGGCCCGTGGCCGAGGCATTCCTGAGAGCCAGGTTCTGGAAGGAGGGCAGGCCCGGGTTCTTGGACAGCGTCTGGGTGTAGTCAGACACGGCCCGGGTCACAGGGTCGCGGACCACCACGATGAGCTTGGTCCGGCCGTTCAGGGCGCAGAGGCGGCGTGGGGCCTCCTTGGTCACAAAGTAGCTGGGGGTCTTCTCCATGGTGATCTGGCTGTCCAGGGTCCGCGGCATCAGGTTTCTGCCGAAGACACGAAGAGAAGTATTTGTAGATTAGTATTTGTAGATTAGTATTTGTAGATTAGTATTTGTTGATTTATTGATTGAACCAGGAGCTAGATTCAAAAACCATTTCACTATATCACTTACGGCTGTATGCGATGTACGAGACCAACACAATTTGATTTGATTAGATTTTTGATTTGAGAAATCAATTTACTGCATGTCCACAAACGGCAGTTGGAACGCCTATTGTTCCCTATTTCATGCAGCCCCAGAACATTGACAGCGGTAGGGACTCCTAAATCTGGGTATGTTTTCACAGAGAAATAAAGACAACATTTAAGAAGATTGAATGCAAAGACATACAATAGTAAGATCCAGTTCGGCCTCTAAAACAAAGAGCAGTAAATGCACAGCCCAGCACACCTAAAAACAGCCTCTCTCAAAAAAGGACCGCGATTAAAATGCAGTTCAGAAGGTTTACGAACTAAAACCCTCAGCCCCCCGGTCCTGCTACGGCCGTGCAGCCAATATGGATCCGATTCCGATGAGCCAAAGCCACAAACCCACGAGAACCACTTAACAGCAATTTCCTCAAGACTTCCTCCCCCCTTCCTCCTCCCTCCTTGCCAGCCCCCCTTTCCTGCACAGCGGAGAGTTGTGCTCCCCCTCAGGCACCTGGGAGGACCTAACCATCGCCATACCAGACGGAACAGATCCATACCAGACGGAACAGATCCAGGCCTACGAGGAACAGATCCATACCAGACGGAACAGATCCAGGCCTACGAGGAACAGATCCAGGCCTACGAGGAACAGATCCAGGCCCGCTCAGCGGCTTAGCTCGGCTCCACTTCTCTCAGACCCTCAGACGGCCCCGTGGTGAGAGCTGACAGATGTAGATAACGTCTATCTTCCTCTATCTTCTGGCAGAGATGCTGTACCATATCTTACATGTTGGTAAATGTGACCTACTGGGACACAGACATGCAAAACACTGTCCACAGATCTGCTGTATATTCCTCATGTCTGTCAGGCCTGTTTCTTCCTCTTTAACATTCCTCACATCCTCGGTCCTCAAAAAGCATCGAAGGGGAGGATCCAACGCGCCTTCCCTGAGGTATTCTCCCCCAATGCCTTTTAAGAGGGGGGCGAGGAATCGAGGAAAGACGATTGGGACGTACCCCTAGGTTTGTGGGCATTGTGGGTAATGTGTGGAAAACGTCCAATCCAGCCCCATCTCATATGTCTGCAGCTGACAGCCGAAGCTGCTCTGTGAAGACGGCTCGCCCTGCTCTGTGAACCCAGGTCGCCCTGCTCTGTGAAGCTGTGTCGCCCTGCTCTGTGAGGCCGGCTCGCCCTGCTCTGTGAAGCCGGGTCGCCCTGCTCTGTGAAGCCGGCTCGCCCTGCTCTGTGAAGCCAGGTCGCCCTGCTCTGTGAAGCCGTGTCGCCCTGCTCTGTGAGGCCGGCTTGCCCTGCTCTGTGAAGCCGGGTCGCCCTGCTCTGTGAAGCCGGCTCCCCCTGCTCTGTGAAGCCGTGTCGCCCTGCTCTGTGAAGACGGCTCGCCCTGCTCTGTGAAGCCTCTCGCCCTGCTCTGTGAAGCCTCTCGCCCTGCTCTGTGAAGCCGGCTCGCCCTGCTCTGTGAAGCCGTGTCGCCCTGCTCTGTGAAGCCGTGTCGCCCTGCTCTGTGAAGACGGCTCGCCCTGCTCTGTGAAGCCGGCTCGCCCTGCTCTGTGGTGAATATGGATTTAGAGAACAAATTGTTTCACTTAACAAAGGACGATGATCAATGCCAAAACAGCAACGACTTCTTCAGCTATTCATCCATCCACATCATATAGTTGTTCTTTTATTGTGAAATAAACTTTATTGTGGCTTTCTACAAAATAAACAACTTCAGTATAAAATTTATGTTTTGTTTGTTTTTAATTAATTTAATTTGATGGAATTGAGAACAACATCCTCTGTGATGTATTTGATTGACAGGTGGAGAGAGCCACAATCAGGCCTTACGAACGATGTGACCATAAATTATTTTTCGAAGAAACTGCTGTCCAAACAAAGCAGATAGTTTCGCCAGTTATTCCACAGCGAATTTCTCTGTGGTCACATGAGTGACTTTGACGATCAAAGACGTCTTTGGAGAAAACAAAACTGTTCATTAGTCTATGTGTCTCTCTGCCAGACGTGACATGGCACAAAAACTGAAAATGAAGTTGAAATGCACCAAAGCAGAGACACGCATGAAAGGAAAAAATCCCTAACAGACTTCAACAATGATAAGCACAGCCTGGAATGAACTACATGGAGTATAATAGAGTAAAATACTGACTGATACCTTGTTTACATGCAGACAGAGCTATTAGAGAAAGAACATTTTAGTTAAAGATGCAAAGCATAAACAAAACAATGGCGTGACAACCTGTCCACCTATAAGCCCAGGCCTCAGCGCTGGTTTAAGTAAGCCCAGGGTTAAGAGCTGGTTTAAGTAAGCCCAGGGCTCAGCGCTGGTTTAAGTAAGCCTAGGGATCAGCGGAGGGAGGGAGGAGAGGAGAGAGGGAGGGAGGGAGGGAGGGAGGGAGGGAGGAGAGGAGGGAGGGAGGGAGGGAGGAGAGGAGGGAGGGAGGGAGGGAGGGAGGGAGATGTTTTCTGTTTGGTTCTTTCCTGGAGAGCTTTGCCACCACAGCCAGCAGGTCCCTGCTGAGGGAGGATGTGGGTCTCCATTGTCCCCCGAAGTGATGCACCACAATTATACGGCCGATATGCAGTAAACAATCTAGATATGAGTAAACTGCACCCCCCCCCCAACCCTACCCCCCCCCACACACACACACACACACACCCTCTCTCTGCCCCCCCCACCCGCTGGGGGAAGGATGTGGCTTGCAGATATCCACCCCTGGGATGCACCATTACAACCACATCCGTTGTACTGTACCTTTAGTTAGAGTCACAGTAACGAGGGGGGGAGGGGGAGTGGGGGGGGGGTCTTGGAGTCTTGTGTATAAGAGTGTGTCTTTCAAACTTTCATCAACAGCCAACAGTCTTGCAATGCGAAAGATGTCGAACAATCTCAAATACTGCAGCCAAAAACACATCTTTTCTAATGCCTTTCCCGTTTCTAATGAAGGACAGGGTAAATAAACCCAGTCCTTTAGGAGCAGAGGGCAGCGAGCCTGACATGTTGACATGTTGACATGTTGACATGTTGGAGAAGAACCTCCGTTCTAAGTACTTCTTCTCTTGGCAGCGTGTGTGTGTATGTGTGTGTGTGTGTGTGTGTGTGTGTGTGTATGTGTGTGTGTGTGTGTGTGTGTCTAAGTACTTCTTCTCTTGGCAGAAGTCTGCTCCAATCTCAGCCCTCTGTGACAGCCAATCAGAGACGACTACCCAGGCCCATAAAACAGCCATGAGAGAACAAACAACGAGCTGGCTGAGAAAAACAACAACCCTGCTGTGTGTGTGTGTGTGTGTGTGTGTGTGTGTGTGTAAGTATGTGTGTGTGTGTAAGTGTGTGTGTGTGTGTGTGTGCGCGCGCGTGTGTGTGTATGTGTGTGTGTGTGTGTGTGTGTGTGTGTGCATGTGTGTGTGTGTGTGTGTGTGTGTGTGTGTGTGTGCGTGCGTGCGTGCGTGCGTGTCTGTGTGTGTGTGTGTGTGTGTGTGTGCGCGTCCACAGAGGGGATGATCAGGCTCCTCTCTGACTGACTGTGGGAACCTCTCCCACGATGCACTGCGCCTCTCTGGCTGTGTGAAACCAGCGCTTCACTTTGAACGTTGAACAGCTACGTTACCCTAACAGCTACGTTACCCTAACAGCTACGTTACCCTAACAGCTACGTTCCTACTGGAGTGAATGTTGAACAGCTACGTTCCTACTGGAGTGAACAGATGATCCAGGCTCCACATGGGATCTCTGGTCTCTGGAGATTGACTGTGGCGGTAATTACAGTACGTTGTTGAACAGAACATATGGGGGGGGTGTGGGGGGTGGGGGGGTGAGGCCACATATACACCAGGGGTGTGGGGTGTGGGGTGTGGGGTGTGGGGGGTGGGGGGGGGTGAGGTCACACATACACCACACATCCACATCCGAACCACTGTAGCCCCTCCTCCTCCCCCCTCCCCCCACTGTGCGTGCGTGCGTGCGTGCGTGTGTGCGTGTGTGCGTGCGTGTCCTGTAGTCTTCTTATTTTAGAACGGAAACACACACAGTCACTAAAGCCAATGACTAATTACTGACTACCAGAGATGTGGCCAATCATAATGAAGCATCTTCACAGGATGTGAGGTCAGTGATGCCTGGTTGGAAGGTTCTGAGGGATTGGTAATGACTTCAACATTCTAGAGCCTTCTAGAACCTTCTAGAACCTTCTAGAACCCTTCACAAACAGAAACACAGGAACAGTTAGAAAAGATGAAGAAAATAGTAACAGTAAGAGTTAAAATAGTAACAGTAAGAGTTAAAATAGTAACAGTTAGAAAGGATGTAGCTATCCCTAAAAAATATATTAATCTAATAATAATAATAATAATAATACATTAAAAAAGATGTAGCTGCTGATATTGTATAAGAAGAATGTCAGTGATAGTCAATGGCAGACATGCAGATTGCATTCTAAAGCCGTATGAAATGACTCCTGGGAAGCAGAGTCAATTTGAGCGGATTAGATTAGGATTAGATTAGATTTTCCTAGAATTCTTTCTGTATATATATATCCAAACTTTTGACTGGTACTGTAGATATATATATATATGTATATAGGTACTATAGATCTCATCTGGATGAAAAGCAGGAATAGTTGATTACGTGTGACAAACCTATTGGGCTTTTTCGGTCCTCGAGGGGTAATTTCAGCTTCTTTTTTCCATTCAGTGTTCTCCAGTCCGCTTTAACCAACATTATTCTTTGTGGGCAGAGCGGCCGAGCGGAACACGCCGAGCGTCTGAAACATTCCGTTTTGGAGGGGAGACGCCAGGCCATTATTTCTCTGATTGTCCTCCTGGTGGACTGAGTACGGCTGAGCAGAGCTCCCCACACCACCACTGAAGCAGAGCTCCCCACACCACCACTGAAGCAGAGCTCCCCACACCACCACTGAAGCAGAGCTCCCCACACCACCACTGAAGCAGAGCTCCCCACACCACCACTGAAGCAGAGCCCCCCACACCACCACTGAAGCAGAGCTCCCCACACCACCACTGAAGCAGAGCTCCCCACACCACCACTGAAGTCTCCTCCAGACTTTATGAGATCCCAAAAAGTGGACCACAATGCACCTCAAATGATTATAATTCCCACCATATGGGGTGTGAGTTTAGGCCTCCAGCCTGTACAGTCTGGCACCATGGCACCAACTCCACAACAACCCCAACCCCTAACCCCAACCCTGATTGGCTACAAAATGAAGCATCATCATTTTTGCATTTCTGGTGAATAAAGTCCCCCTTGGCCCTCTAGAATGTTGACAATTTGGCGACTTTATTCACCCTCGGCCCTGAATGAGTTAAACCCTAACCCTAACCCTGACCCTAACCCTAACCCTAACCCTAACAATCAAGGTCTATAGCCTAGCTTTTTAACCCTAACCCTAACAATCAAGGTCTATAGCCTAGCTTTTTAACCCTAACCCTAATCCTGACCATTTTTAACCCTAACCCTAATCCTGATTAATACAGGATTACCTTTTTGCAATTAACCTACAAATACATAAACAGGAATAATTCAGTCATTTTGTACCATTGAGACCAGAAGCACTCACTGAGATCAATTTACAGTTTATGTGAGATGAGGAGAGAAATGAATCTTGTCTAATCAATATTGTGTCTCGACTGATCAATATGTTTAAAGATGCAATTCTTATTATGGAAAACAGAATATTGAAAAAGATGGGAGGAAATCGGGAAGAGGGAAGGAGGGAGAGAGAGAGACAGGGAGAGAGAGAGACAGGGAGAGAGAGAGACAGGGAGAGAGAAGAAAGGATATTTTTTTATTTTCAATTGTTCTTTTATACTGTACACATTCATGTCTTATGATTTTGCTGGAATTACTGTAACATGATATATATATATATATATGTAAGACAGCATGTGGTTTCTTATAAAGATCTGCCTCCTTGGCCCCAGGTACTAACCCTAACCCTAACCCTAACCCTAACTGTAACCCTAACCCTAACCCTAACTCTAACCCTAACTGTAACCCTAACCCTAACCCTAACCTTAACCGTAACTCTAACCCAAACCCTAACTCTAACCCTAACCCTAACCCTAACTGTAACCCTAACCCTAACCCTAACCTTAACCGTAACTCTAACCCTAACTGTAACCCTAACCCTAACCCTAACCCTAACCCTAACTGTAACTCTAACCCTAACCCTAACCTTAACCGTAACTCTAACCCAAACCCTAACTCTAACCCTAACCCTAACCCTAACTGTAACCCTAACCCTAACCCTAACCTTAACCGTAACTCTAACCCAAACCCTAACTCTAACCCTAACTCTAACCCTAACCCTAACTCTAACCCTAACCCTAACCCTAACCCTAACCCTAGCTCTAACCCTAACCCTAACTCTAACCCTAACCCTAACCCTAACCCTAACCCTAACCCTAACCTTAACCGTAACTCTAACCCAAACCCTAACCCTAACCCTAACCCTAACCCTAGCTCTAACCCTAACCCTAAACCTGGTATACACAGTCTGCTCAAAGGCAACGTTAAACCTTCTGTATTCTTCTATATCCATCATTACAGATGTGCATTATACACAATATTACTAAAAAAAACACAGCACCCTGCAAAGCTCACCTGGTGCCCCCCCATCCATCACCTCATGTCCATAAATCCATGGCAGTTTACGAGACGGCAGAATGTCCAGTATCGGCATTCCTGTGTTGCTGCCCTTAAAGGATTTATACTAGATTTTAATTGCAATCCGATTGGTGGAGGCCTTCGTTGTCAGGGTTAAAGGTCAGCCCATTGACAAGCTGTCCGAATATTGATGACATCACTTGCGGACGGGAGTTTTCCTCAAATTGAAAGGTGGTAACGATCTTTTAATAAATCACGCTGAATGCAGTATTATCATCCATATTCAGAAACAGCCTGTGTACTGTGGCTGATTTACTTACATAAATCATGAACATTTACATTCACATTTATGGCATTTAGCAGACGGCTTTATCCAAAGCAACTTACAACAAATACATTTGTTTAAGTAAGTGAATCACCTATCCATCAGTCATCATAAAATAAAGTAATCTATGCTCAGACCAGGGTTAGGGTTTAGGGTTAGGGTTAGGGTTAGGGGTTAGGGGTTAGGGCCATAGGCAGTCACAATGCTGGAAGAAGGAATTTCTTTATTTTATTTTTTTTATTAACAGGAGAGAAACTTGTACAAGGGGGGTACTGGGGGTGAAGAAGTCTCTAGGGTTAGGGTTAGTGATGCTCAGGGATGAAATTTCTCCAAGGCACAGATTTAGGACCAGCTTGCCTTTCCTGAATGCTAACCAGTTAAGGTGGGCCTCTTTTACAAGAATAGATCTTGCCTTTCCCTGAACAGCAGACAGCAGATTGTGCAATCAACCTACATGCCAGTGCTTGATTATGGTGATGTCATCTACCAACATTCAGCAGCCACTACCCTCAAACCTGAGGATGCCGTCTACTACAGCACCCTTCGCTTTACCACAGGTGATGTTTTAATACTCATCATTACATCCTTTATCAGAAGGCTGAACCTCGTTAACGTCCCGTAGATTTCTTCATTACTCCCTTTTTGTGTATTGTGCATTGCTCCCTTTAAAAGAGCACCGTATGAAATGTGTGTATTCAGTGTTAAGGGGAGCTGGTCCTGTCCTGTCCTGTCCTGTCCTGTCCTGTCCTGTCCTGTCCCCTCCTGTCCTGTCCTGTCCTGTCCCCTCCTGTCCTGTCCTGTCCCCTCCTGTCCTGTCCTGTCCTGTCCTGTCCTGTCCCCTCCTGTCCTGTCCCCTCCTGTCCTGTCCTGTCCTGTCCTGTTCCCTCCTGTCCTGTCCTGTCCCCTCCTGTCCCCTCCTGTCCTGTCCTGTCCTGTCCTGTCCTGTCCTGTCCCCTCCTGTCCTGTCCTGTCCCCTCCTGTCCTGTCCTGTCCTGTCCCCTCCTGTCCTGTCCTGTCCTGTCCCCTCCTGTCCTGTCCTGTCCCCTCCTGTCCTGTCCTGTCCCCTCCTGTCCTGTCCTGTCCCCTCCTGTCCTATCCTGTCCCCTCCTGTCCTGTCCCCTCCTGTCCTGTCCCCTCCTGTCCTGTCCTGTCCCCTCCTGTCCTATCCTGTCCCCTCCTGTCCTGTCCCCTCCTGTCCTGTCCCCTCCTGTCCTGTCCTGTCCTGTCCTATCCTATCCTGTCCTGTCCCCTCCTGTCCTGTCCCCTCCTGTCCTGTCCTGTCCTGTCCTGTCCCCTCCTGTCCCCTCCTGTCCTGTCCTGTCCTGTCCCCTCCTGTCCTGTCCTGTCCCCTCCTGTCCTGTCCTGTCCCCTCCTGTCCTGTCCTGTCCTGTCCCCTCCTGTCCTGTCCTGTCCCCTCCTGTCCTGTCCTGTCCTGTCCTGTCCTGTCCTGTCCCCTCCTGTCCTGTCCTGTCCCCTCCTGTCCTATCCTGTCCCCTCCTGTCCTGTCCCCTCCTGTCCTGTCCTGTCCCCTCCTGTCCTATCCCCTCCTGTCCTGTCCTGTCCTGTCCTGTCCTATCCTGTCCCCTCCTGTCCTGTCCCCTCCTGTCCTGTCCCCTCCTGTCCTGTCCTGTCCTGTCCCCTCCTGTCCCCTCCTGTCCTGTCCTGTCCCCTCCTGTCCCCTCCTGTCCTGTCCTGTCCCCTCCTGTCCCCTCCTGTCCTGTCCTGTCCCCTCCTGTCCTGTCCTGTCCTGTCCTGTCCTGTCCTGTCCCCTCCTGTCCCCTCCTGTCCCCTCCTGTCCTGTCCTGTCCCCTCCTGTCCCCTCCTGTCCTGTCCTGTCCCCTCCTGTCCTGTCCTGTCCTGTCCCGTCCTGTCCTGTCCTGTCCTGTCCTGTCCTGTCCCCTCCTGTCCTGTCCTGTCCTGTCCTGTCCTGTCCTGTCCTGTCCCGTCCTGTCCTGTCCTGTCCTGTCCTGTCCTGTCCTGTCCTGTCCTGTCCTGTCCTGTCCTGTCCTGTCCTGTCCTGTCCTGTCCTGTCCTGTCCTGGTTCTGTTTATTTGTTTGTTTCTAAGTTATTTTTGTGTCTACTGTCGCTGAAGTGAACACCACAGTGAGCAAAGAAACGTTGGCATTTTGTCATTTTCATAGAAGATGGAAAAAAACAACCACTTTCACAACAAAACAAAACAGGAAGACAAACGAGCTAATTATAAAGTCATCAACAACACCAGCCTGATCTAGAAAAACACAAGACAAGTGATTTACTTGATCGTACCATACTGTGACACAAGCACAAGGCACGCCATCGGACCTGAGGAAGCTGAGGTTCTTCCCGCTTGCCCGTCTGGCGTGGTGGCCCTTTACTCACCTCTAAGTCTATTTAAACCCACCAAACAACACAGAAAATCATTAAATCCTTTTAGGATTTTTTTTTTTTTTTTTTACTGTTCTGTGGCTTTCCCAGCGCTGTAATGGGATGGTATTATACACACAAGCTAACGAAACCCCCAGAAATCTGCCAGGGAAAAAGAACTGGACGGAATCGCTGGGAGAAAGCCATGGAAAACACACACAGTTGACATCTGAGCGGTTTTCTCTCATGACAGACAATGGTTTGGAATATGACAGGATGTGTGTATGAAGTCTCTCCAGTCTTCTGACTGAGTCCCTGAGTCCGTGCGGCGTCCCTGAGTCCGTGCGGCGTCCCTGAGTCCGTGCGGCGGTTAGCAGGCGTGATAAAGTGCCGTCTGTTGACAGAGCAGCGTCTCTCCTGGTTTATTAGACTCAGACGCTGCCATCCAAGAACGGAGGCTCCAGCTCCCCAATCCTGTCTCATTATCATCTGTGTCCCAATTAAAACTCATTTTGTGTGAGAAAACACAGGCCATCCTGGGGCCACACAAACGTTAATGAAGAGAGACAATATTGTTCTCATTATAAATAATTTCAAAGCTATGTTATGAACTGATTATTATCAAATACAACAAGCAGGATTCATGGAGCATTTTTTGGCAGGCAGCTGAGTTGTGTTGACGGGATGCAGTTCTAAAGCAAGGTGAGTGTCTGTCTGAAGGCCCTGGTCAGAGTCCGGGCCTCCGGGAACAGAAGGATCTTCAGAACGCAGTCAGGGGCAGAGAGGAGGACAGGGCTTCCTGCTGCTGTGTCAAAGCTCAGGTTGGTTTCAAGAGAGGGTTGACACACCTTGCTGGCAACTGGATGGGCACAGAGGGGTCAGTTGTGTATTCCTTGTGTGTGTGTGTGTGTGTGTGTGTGTGTGTGTGTGTGTGTGTGTGTGTGTCTGTGTCTATGTGTGCGTGCGTACGTACGTGCGTGCGTGCATGTCTGTGTGTGTGTGTGTGTGTGTGTCTGTGCGTGCATACGTGCGTGCGTGCGTGTGTGTGTGTGTGTGTGTGTGTCTGTGCGTGCGTGCGTGTGTGTGTGTGTGCGTGTGTGTGTGTCTGTGTTTGTGAGCTCACCCACCCTATCCAATCACAGGCAGATGTAGCCAGTACCGTATTCACTCATATCAGTGATGTCACATCAAACGGATTTGTACAAAATGTTTTACATATAAATCACCTGTAAGAGATGCTGCAATAATTCAGCTCTACCAGGTAAAAAAAATATGTATTTCTTGGTTTAGTTTTGAGGGGGTGGGGGGGTGAGGGGGAGAGAGAGAGAGAGAGGGAGAGAGAGAGAGGGAGAGAGAGAGAGAGAGAGAGAGAGAGAGAGAGAGAGAGAGAGAGAGAGAGAGAGAGAAAAGGGGACCAGCAACAGCAGCATGTTAAAAGTGTTACCATGTGTCCTCATGTTTGAAGTTTAAATGTCTAAAAGGCTTCAGAAAAAAAGGCATGAAAAGATTCAATTACAGCTTTCTCTTTCTCTCTCTCTCTCTATCGATCTCTCTCTCTCTCCCTCTATATCTTCCCTCCTCTCTCTCCCTCTCTCTTTCCACTTGCTATCCAACACTCTTTTTTGTTCTCACTTTCTCTCACTCTCTTTCTCCCCTCCCTCCATCTTTCCTCATGTTTCTTCTCTCTCCTCCTGACCTGTCCTCCACCAATGAGTGGTCGCTCCTCAGCTGAAACATTCTGGATCCTTCTAGAACATCTGGAGGCGATCAGAACCCAGTCCATCCCCTCCATCGACCCTCCATCCCTTCCATCCCAGATCCACCGACCTCCCACCCCACAGATCCACCGGCCCCCCAGCCCACAGTCCCACCGGCCCCCCAGCCCACAGTCCCACCTGCCCCCCAGCCCACAGATCCACCGGCCCCCCACCCCACAGATCCACCGACCTCCAAGCCCACAGTCCCACCTGCCCCCCAGCCCACAGTCCCACCTGCCCCCCAGCCCACAGATCCACCGGCCCCCCACCCCACAGATCCACCGACCTCCCAGCCCACAGTCCCACCTGCCCCCCAGCCCACAGTCCCACTGGCCCCCCAGCCCACAGATCCACCGGCCCCCCAGGAGCTCTCCAGGTGCTCCAGATGGCCAGTCTGCTACTGTACAGGCCCATAACTAAACCCCCATCACAGCTCTGGTCAGCTGGGGTTCTTTTCTGTCAGCCCCTGTCCATTCTACGGTCATCACTCTCCCAAGGTGAAGATTTGATCTATATATCTGAGTATATAGTATATAACGTCTTGTAACACTAGTAGTCAGTCCCGTGGGCTGAATCCTCACTCTTAACTTTCACACACATATCACACACAGAACTGTGCTGCCAACGCAGACCTGTCACCATGTGATGATTCAACTTACATGTGTGCCAGGGGAGGCTGGTGGAGGTAGAAATCGGAGGACGGGCTCATTGTAATGCATGGAATGGAATGAGGAACGGTATGTGTTTGATACCGTTCCATATTCTGTTCCATGCATTACAATGAGCCAGTCCTCTAATTCCTACCTCCACCATAATATATCTGCCATTTAGCTGACGCTTTTATCCAAAGCGACTTACATTGCAGTGTGAGCATACATTTCAGTATAGATGGTCCCAATGGGAATCAAACCCACAACCTAAGCGTTGTTAAGGCCATGCTCTACCAACTGAGCCACAG
>NC_139663.1:23256618-23274118 GCF_951799395.1 Argentina silus | reverse complement strand
GACCACTGGACCACGGTACTGGTACCAGACCACTGGACCACCCCAGGCCACGGTACTGGTACCAGACCACTGGACCACGGTACTGGTACCAGACCACTGGACTACCCCAGGCCACGGTACTGGTACCAGAACACTGGACCACGGTACTGGTACCAGAACACTGGACCACGGTACTGGTACCAGACCACTGGACCACCCCAGGTCACGGTACTGGTACCAGACCACTGGACCACCCCAGGCCACGGTTCTGGTACCAGACCACTGGACCACGGTACTGGTACCAGACCACTGGACCACCCCAGAACACAAACAATGTCTTTTTAAAAAGCGGTCGTTACGTCATTCCAAACACAACAGAGTGTTCATAAGTGGACCTTTCCTCTCAGATCTCTTTCCTATAATATAATACATGTCAGTATAGATGGTCCCAGCAGGAATCAAACCCACAACCTAAGCATTGTTAGCGCCATGCTCTACCAACTGAGCCACAGAGGAGCGTCTCTTTGACGGGCGCGGACCACACAACATGTCAAAGCATTCTCCGCGCGCGGACCAGACGCTGCGACCGGGGGAGAAAGGTGGAGGAACAGACAGAACAACTAAAGGAAGGATGAATGAGGAGGTGGACTGAATGAAGGATCAGGTGGGTTTTCCTCTGTGGCTCGCAGCAGAAGAACAGCACATGGAGGCAGATGTGAGAATCAACCCTGAACGGGGCCTCATTTAAGGTGCTAAATCAAAGGTTTTCAATGGCAGAGTATTAATCATGAGTGCGTTTTATTATTTTTGGTATTTCAAAGAGAGGAATGAATGATGGAATGAGACCTAGTGAGATTGATAGCTTTGCTCTTTACATTTGATGTAATATCGAATACTCCGTCCTTTTCATGTCATGGTATTACAGCAGGATACAGTGGAGTGTGTGTGTGTGTGTGTGTGTGTGTGTGTGTGTGTGTATGTGTGTGTGTGTGTGTGTGTGTACAGACACACACACACAGACCACACACCAAACACACAAAAACACACAGACAGACACACACACAGACACACACACACAGACCACACACCACACACACACACACACACACACACACACACACACACACTCCATATCTGTGTCCTAGCCAGGGTATGGTGTGGTGGATTATAGGTCACCAGCCGAGTGACAATCAGTCAGGAGAAGAAGAGCTTCAGTCTCACCCCTGAATGAGGTCCCCACAAGTTAGCAATCAGACCTACCAGAGGGGCAATCAGAGCTGTTAGGACCACCCATCAGGGCTCGGGGGGGGGGGGGTGAGGGTTCTGCACTGAGATCCACACACACACACAAACACACACACCCGACAGGGATCTGGATCTCATAAGGAGCACACACACTGTAAGCCCAAACCAGAGATGAGCCATGGCCCCCCTCCCAGAAGGAAGGACTGGAGGAGGGGGGGGCGTTGGTTCTCCCTGACCCCACTCCCAGAAGGAAGGACAGGAGGGGGGGGGGTGTTGGTCCTCCATGGCCCCCCTCCCAGAAGGAAGGACAGGAGGAGGGGGGGGCGTTGGTCCTCCATGGCCCCCCTCCCAGAAGGAAGGACAGGAGGGGGGGGGGTGTTGGTCCTCCATGGCCCCCCTCCCAGAAGGAAGGACAGGAGGAGGGGGGGGCGTTGGTCCTCCATGGCCCCCCTCCCAGAAGGAAGGACAGGAGGAGGGGGGGGCGTTGGTTCTCCCTGACCCCACTCCCAGAAGGAAGGACAGGAGGGGGGGGGGTGTTGGTCCTCCATGGCCCCCCTCCCAGAAGGAAGGACAGGAGGAGGGGGGGGCGTTGGTCCTCCATGGCCCCCCTCCCAGAAGGAAGGACAGGAGGAGGGGGGGCGTTGGTCCTCCATGGCCCCCCTCCCAGAAGGAAGGACAGAGGTAATTAGTCTGTCTCCCCAGGATGGTTCAGTTTCTATATCTGCTCAGAGATGTTTTGATGATGTCGTAAACGGCTCAATGTCAACAGCCTCTGACATCGCCGCCATACGATGACAAGAATACTGCATTTTCCACCGGCCGCTGACATCTGAAGCGTCTCTGAGGTGACCTCGTTTAGGGAGACGACGGAAACGTTACACCCTTACCCGACTTTTTCCGCCTTTCTAAAAAGACGTGCGTCTGATAAATGTTTCCTGTCCTCTGATGGCCTTTTATCTGTGGTTCCATTTGATCATTGACACCAGTTTGACTTTTCCAGTGCAGGCGTAGAGAGTAGAGAAGAGTAGAGAAGAGTAGAGAAGAGTAGGGAAGACTAGGGAAGAGTAGGGAAGAGTAGAGAAGAGTAGGGAATAGAGAAGAGTAGAGAAGAGTAGAGAAGAGTAGGGAAGAGAGAAGAGTAGAGAAGAGTAGGGAAGAGTAGAGAAGAGTAGAGAAGAGTAGAGAAGAGTACGGCGGATTAGAATTAAATCATATTTTTGGACACGTCTTATTTGTCTTATTTTTTTATCTGAGTGCATATTTGATAATAATACAACACTCAGATAGTGCTTGTCTTGCGTGGCATGCACACACACACACACACACACACACACACACACACACACACACACACCAGGAGCAGAATACCAGGAGCAGAATACCAGGAGCACAACACCAGGAGCAGAATACCAGGAGCACAACACCAGCAGACATGACTTGTGTTTGTAGCAGAATACCAGCAGACATGACTGGTGTTTGTAGCAGAATACCAGCAGACATGACTGGTGTATGTAACAGAATACCAGCAGACATGACTGGTGTATGTAACAGAATACCAGCAGACATGACTGGTGTATGTAGCAGAATACCAGCAGACATGACTGGTGTATGTAGCAGAATACCAGCAGACATGACTGGTGTATGTAGCAGAATACCAGCAGACATGACTGGTGTATGTAGCAGAATACCAGCAGACATGACTGGTGTCTGTAGCAGCAGAAGCCCCTTTGAAGCTGTCAGAGGCACCAGAACCGTTCCGTGTCACTATCTCCCCCAGACAGCGCTGGCTGCAGAGAGACACAGGCCGTGTTCAAAACGGGACCGCCATTCAAGCCACTGATGGTGAGACAGAGACCACCACACAGGCGGGGGGGCTGCTGAAGATCTCCCCTTCCTTTGGGGACGTTTCTCATTGTTGATTTTCATAGCAGGGACCCCCATGTCTGGGATTTGACATCCAGTACGAGGGGATTTACTGGAGGCCCAGATCACAGCCTCCCTGCTTCAGCCAGCGGTCGGCTAGCAGTCGGTGGGTGTGTTGAACATGTGTTGTCTCGGGGGGGTTGTGTGTGTGTGTGTGTGTGTGTGTGTGTGTGTGTGTGTGTGTGTGTGTGTGTGTGTGTGTGTGTGTGTGTGTGTGTGTGTGTAGTCTCGGGGGGGTGGTGTGTGTTAAAAGATAATGTCCCTTCAGGGATCACTAAAAGTCAGTCTTCTATCTTCATCTTCTGCTTCTCACCGAGGAGAGTGTGAACGTACAGGACTATGAGACATAACCTGGTCCTAGACTATGGGACTAAAGTTAGTCCTAGACTATGGGACTAAAGCTAATCCTAGACTATGAGACTAACCGTAGTCCTAGACTGTGAGACTAACCCTAGTCCTGGACTACGGGACTAAATATAGTCCTAGACTATGGGACTAAACTTAATCCTAGACTAAAATACACCTTCAAAGGAGATTTTCTCTTGAAAATGTTATTTAGTCCAGGACTAGGCTTGTGACTGGGAAACCGACCCTATGAGTTCAAACCACACTGTGTTAGGGTTAGGGTTAGGGTTAGGGTTATCTTTTTTCCCACAATGCACTGCGAGCATGTTCTTGTCCAGTTACCAAGGTCACAGTGTGTGTTTGTTTGTGAGACAGGTGGCCAACCCATGAGACCACATCCATCCTATGATGCAGTCTGCTTCTAACAGGGAAGCAGAGCGAATCAAATCCAAGTTATTCCTTTAGGTTCTCCTCATAACGGTTCCCTCTTAACCCACCAACTGCCCAATAATTCCAGAACATTCACCACCTAGAGAGCCAAGTGTTCTATGTGGTGTTTACCTAGCAACAACACTCTGATTGGCTACAAAATGAAGCATCATAATTGATGCATTTCTGGTGAATAAAGTCACCCTTGGCGCTCTAGAATGTTGACCATTTGGGCGACTTTATTCACCCTCGGCCCTGAACGAGTTCAACACACACACATAGCCCTGAACGAGTTCAACACACACACATAGCCCTTATAGAGCAGAAATTACAAACAATGCCCAGGCCTGGAGTGCCGTAAAGTTTCTGGAACGTTCCGTTTTGATCCTGAGGAAAATCACATTCCGGTATGTTGTATAAAAACACTGTTTACGCTTTCATTGGTCATAGGGCTGGATGCAGATGTCTGGCTGTGCAGGGGAAGGCTCATACGTGTGCCCTCTCTGAAACATATGGATACCAGCCCTGGCCCTGGAACAAAGCCACTCCTGCAGGACCATGTGTCATGTGTAACACACGGATTGTAGATGATTAGAAGTACATTATTTCATGAAAGGAGGGTGGTGTATTATTGTTAAAGGCATGGCGGACATGGCTGCTTTGTTCTCTGTATACACACGCAGCACGCGGCCCCGAACAGACCAGAGCTTCTGTGGTGTGGATGTAAAGACCAAACCGTTGGGATTGGTGATGGATGCCTTCAGTTACTGCTCCGGTCTACCTTAATGACATTGTGTATACAGTGCTGTAGGTCTCTGCTGCTGTCTGGCACCAGAACAGGCCTTGTCCCTGTGACTCCAAGTAGAAACAGGTGGAGTCGATCTTTAAAAAAGAAAAGAAAAGCAATTGAATCAGCAAGTGTCTTGTATCATCAAACCAGGATGTCGTGTGAATGAGTCAGTGGCATGGACCTGTGTTTACAGACAGACAGACACACAGACAGACAGACAGGCAGGCAGGCAGGCAGGCAGGCAGGCAGGCAGGCAGACAGGCAGGCAGGCAGGCAGGCAGGCAGGCAGGCAGGCAGGCAGGCAGGCAGGCAGGCAGGCAGACAGAGGAGTGTTCAGGCTGCTGCTGAGGTCTTGGTCGTGTGTTAATGTGATTAAGGTTCCCCGTCAGCAGGTTCTGCCCTCAGAAGGTCAGTGGAGGAGAACAACACTAAGAGCCCTGACCATAAACATGTGATTTGATTTGTTTGGTTGTTGCTGTCCAGCTGTTGTAGCTGTGCCCACCCGCCTAACCCTAACCCTAACCCTAGCCCTAACCCTAACCCTAACCCTAGCCCTAACCATAACCCTAGCCATAACCCTAATCCTAGCCCTAACTCTAGCCCAAACCCTAATCCTTGCCCTAACCCTACCCTTAACCCTAACTCTAACCCTAGCCCTAACTCTAACCCTAGCTGTAACCTTAGCCCTAACCCTAACCCAAGCCCTAACCCTAGTCCTAACCCTAGCTGTAACCCTAGCCCTAACCTTTCCCTACCCTAACCCTAACCCTGTCCATAGCCCTAAGACTAACCTCTGCCAGCTTCCCTACCTTAACTAGTTTAGACTTCTGTTCAAGTGCAGGGAGGGTTATTTTCCCTCAGTCAGATACAAAACAGCTGACAGGGCAGGCAGAGGCATAACACTGGGCTGTGCTTCACAGTTACAACTATGAACCATGGGCAATATTTCCAGAGGACAGCGCCATCTTTAGGTTGAATCATGAAACTGCACAATAGAAGGAGAACTGAATTTAGAACTCAATTCTAAACACAAGGTAATAAAATGGCAGATAATGAGTAAATGTGTCAAAGTGTGTATATACACACATATATAACACATACACACACATATATATATTTATATATACAGCTCAAGTGACAACAACCCCAAATCAGATCAACGTTTATTCATTATACACACAGAACCCAGAACCCAGCTGTAGAACACAGAACCCAGAACCCAGAACCCAGCTGTAGAACACAGAACCCAGAACACAGCCGTAGACGATGCAATGAAATGCTTAGGGCAGCTAGCTCCTCAACCATGCAACAATCAACCAATCAAACAATCTGCAATCTAATAATCCTAAACACAGTAACATAAGGTGTCGTGGTAACTAGCAGCAGGAACACAACAACAGTGGTGGGCGTCAGTAGCAGCAGTAGTGTGAGTAGCAGACATGTCAGTGTGTGAGAGAGTGCAAATGTGCAATGTCATTGGAGGATGTCGTTGAACCTGTTTGTGTGTGTGTGTGTGTGTGTGTGTGTGTGTGTGTGAGTGTGAGTGTGTGTGTGTGTGTGAGAGAGATTGCAAAAGTGCCAATGTGCAATGTGCAATGTCACTGGAGAATGTCCTGGTTGTGTAAAGAATGGTCTCATATCCTCCACAAGGGGGCAGTAATGTCCCCATGACACGACAGCAGCTGGTTTACAGGACAGATTAACATCACAGGTCTTCAGCAGCGAAACACGTCCTTCCAGTTCGCTGTTTTACCTGACGGCTCAGGTCATGTGACGAGGTAGCGTGGACACGTCAAGTCAAGTGTCGGAACGTCAGGACGTCTTCACGGCATAACGGGAGACGCCTGGTTCTTTTATGGGGGAGACCCAGGTTCAAAACCCCCTCTATTACATACACATAATGATTTAATAATGACATCATTTGCGTGTAACTTACTTCAAGAAAAATAGTTCTGTGATCGACAATTCAATTCATGACACTATGTTGTACCCAACAAAGCAATGTATTGTTATAGAAAATCATCTTTTATTGATGTTTCTTTGCATAGTGAGTACATACTTTGACCATGGTCAGATTCGTAATAGTAATAATCAGCGGTGTCAATAAAATCTCAACAATTAATATTCTCATTATTACAGAGGTTGATAGAAATTCATCTAGGCACAGTTAAAATAAACTGACAAGTTTAGCCACGAGTGAAGGTATTTAGAAAAGCCCTTTGAACAGTGTGAAACAATTATCTGTATTTGATTGACAGTGTCAAACTACAAAATTGAAACGAGGATTGTGTAGAAATGAGAGAGCCTGAGTCAGCGTGATTGGCTGTGCGTATCTGTGCCACCACTGTTTCAGAGCGGCCCTGTCCTGGCTGTCCAGTGAGGTCATCGACCATCGGTGTCCTGAAGCTCCCAGTCTGGGCTTTCTCCCAGAACACGTCATCCTCTGTCCCACACCTCCAGCACCACAGAGACCCTCCACACCGTCCCACGGTGCCCCCGCCACCAGGACTCCACACACCAGCTCACTTTACTGCCCATCCACCTTGTCTGTGGAGAGGAGGGGTGGGGGAGAAAGGGGAACAGGACCACATTAGTAAACCTGACATCATCAACAAGTGTTTATGAAAAGCGTTACACTGGCTGTGTTCCAAAATGCGTTGTTGCACTCCATCTAGAACACATCTGTGCTTGGTAAGTCTCCAGGAGTTAATGTGTGTTCAGTCAAGACTGGCTGAATATTAACTAATCCTCCAAAAATATTGTCTTATGTCACACTTTCAGGTCTGGGGTCAGTTTCTCTAACGCTTCCTAGCTGAAGTAGTACTTAACTTCTCCTGATAACTCAGAGAGCCACAGAGCCACAGGAGAGAGAAAAACCTGTTTGCAGGTCAATCTTCTGTGCGTGAAAGTTAAGAGATAAACGTATTAAATAAAGAAGTGTTAAATAAACTAACCTCTGGTCTAGGAGAGGAGTGGGCGTCAGGTAATGTACTACAAAGCTACCAGACTTTAGGGAAACTGACCTCTGTAGTCTGCATTCTCACTGCCATTCCATTTCTTTATTCAGGACTCGTACACACAATAACAAATGAAAGAGTAAAGAAAAAGGCAGACTGTGCAGGAGAGGTTAAAAGCTGCTAGGGCTTGTTGAGAAGCCTTGTCATAGAATAATAAGAACACATTAAAATGTATATAATATTAATAATATAATTAAACAAAACGTTACGTTATTGTTGGCTAGTCTAAAATGTGCATTGTGAGACAGAAATTTAAAATGTTCAAAAAATAAAAATTCCATAACACAGCGGGAGAATATGAGAATATGAGAATATGCACCTTTAGGGACGAACTTCAGTGAGCTGCTGAATATTCAGAAGCGTGAGAGTCCTCTGGAGGGTCCGTCGTTCACAAACTCATGACCCAGTCCATTACCACACTTCCCACACAGGACCTGCAGCACAGAACACCACAACGTTGTAGGTTTAATGGTAATGTAGGTAATGTAGGTAATGTAGCTGCATGTTACCTCATCAGACATCAACGACTACAGAAAAGGAATGGATCCCCCTCCTCGTATCTGAGGACTGCTGCTCCTCTCCTCACGACTGTTGTTGTGTTTCTGATGCTTTATACGTTTGCTACTTTATATGATTGTTTTTACCATTATTATAATTCTTACTTGGCTGGCCTGTTGAGGAGCTAGCTGCCCTGAGCATCTCAACACCGTCTACGGCTGGATTCTGTTTCTGACAAATAAATGTTGAGTATGCATGCCTGTATATAATAGTAAATGACTAAGTACCTCCCTACCTACCTACCTACCTACCTACCTACCTACCTACCTCCCTCCCTCCCTCCCTACCTCCCTCCCTCCCTCCCTACCTCCCTACCTACCTACCTCCCTACCTCCCTCCCTCCCTACCTACCTCCCTCCCTCCCTACCTCCCTACCTCCCTACCTACCTCCCTCCCTCCCTCCCTCCCTACCTACCTCCCTCCCTCCCTCCCTCCCTACCTACCTCCCTACCTACACCCCAGTGTGAGTGTCACCTTGTAGGCCCCTGGTCTCTCCTTGTGCTTGGAGACGCTGTCCTCCAGGACCGTCTCAGTGAAGGCAGGCCAAGGAGACGAGTGTTCAAACTTTGACTTGCTGGAGAACAGCTGGTGGCCACACTGGGCACACACATACAGACCTGAAGACCAGCAGAGGAGGAGAGAGAGGAGGAGGAGGAGGAGGAGAGGAGGAGAGGAGGAGAGAGGAGGAGGAGGAGAGAGAGGAGGAGGAGGAGAGGACCAGAGAGAGGAGGAGGAGAGGACCAGAGAGAAGAGGAGGAGGAGAGGACCAGAGAGAGAGGAGGAGGAGGATGAGAAGAGGACCAGAGAGAGGAGGAGGAGGAGGAGAGGACCAGAGAGAGGAGGAGGAGGAGGAGGAGGAGAGGACCAGAGAGAGGAGGAGGAGGAGGAGGAGGAGAGAACCAGAGAGAGGAGGAGGAGGAGGAGAGGACCAGAGAGAGGAGGAGGAGGAGGAGGAGAGGACCAGAGAGGTTAGCAAAGAAAACATTTAGAAGTCAAGTCAAGTCTTGTTTATTTGTCATTACATCATATACAAGGACACAACGCAACACAACGCCCTGGGCAGAGCAGCTCTACTACAACACAACGCCCTGGACAGAGCAGCTCTACTACAACACAACGCCCTGGGCAGAGCAGCTCTACAACAACACAACGCCCTGGACAGAGCAGCTCTACAACAACACAACGCCCTGGGCAGAGCAGCTCTACAACAACAACACAACGCCCTGGGCAGAGCAGCTCTACTACAACAACACAACGCCCTGGGCAGAGCAGCTCTACAACAACACAACGCCCTGGGCAGAGCAGCTCTACAACAACACAACGCCCTGGGCAGAGCAGCTCTACTACAACAACACAACGCCCTGGGCAGAGCAGCTCTACTACAACAACACAACGCCCTGGGCAGAGCAGCTCTACAACAACAACACAACGCCCTGGACAGAGCAGCTCTACTACAACACAACGCCCTGGGCAGAGCAGCTCTACTACAACAACACAACGCCCTGGGCAGAGCAGCTCTACAACAACAACACAACGCCCTGGACAGAGCAGCTCTACTACAACACAACGCCCTGGGCAGAGCAGCTCTACTACAACAACACAACGCCCTGGGCAGAGCAGCTCTACAACAACAACACAACGCCCTGGACAGAGCAGCTCTACTACAACAACACAACGCCCTGGGCAGAGCAGCTCTACTACAACAACACAACGCCCTGGGCAGAGCAGCTCTACTACAACAACACAACGCCCTGGACAGAGCAGCTCTACTACAACAACACAACGCCCTGGACAGAGCAGCTCTACTACAACAACACAACGCCCTGGGCAGAGCAGCTCTACTACAACAACACAACGCCCTGGACAGAGCAGCTCTACTACAACAACACAACGCCCTGGGCAGAGCAGCTCTACAACAACACAACGCCCTGGACAGAGCAGCTCTACTACAACAACACAACGCCCTGGACAGAGCAGCTCTACTACAACAACACAACGCCCTGGACAGAGCAGCTCTACTACAACAACACAACGCCCTGGACAGAGCAGCTCTACTACAACAACACAACGCCCTGGGCAGAGCAGCTCTACAACAACACAACGCCCTGGACAGAGCAGCTCTACTACTACAACACAACGCCCTGGACAGAGCAGCTCTACTACAACACAACGCCCTGGGCAGAGCAGCTCTACAACAACACAACGCCCTGGACAGAGCAGCTCTACAACAACACAACGCCCTGGGCAGAGCAGCTCTACAACAACAACACAACGCCCTGGACAGAGCAGCTCTACTACTACAACACAACGCCCTGGACAGAGCAGCTCTACTACAACAACACAACGCCCTGGACAGAGCAGCTCTACTACTACAACACAACGCCCTGGACAGAGCAGCTCTACTACAACAACACAACGCCCTGGACAGAGCAGCTCTACTACAACAACACAACGCCCTGGACAGAGCAGCTCTACTACTACAACACAACGCCCTGGACAGAGCAGCTCTACTACAACAACACAACGCCCTGGACAGAGCAGCTCTACTACTACAACACAACGCCCTGGACAGAGCAGCTCTACTACAACACAACGCCCTGGACAGAGCAGCTCTACTACAACACAACGCCCTGGACAGAGCAGCTCTACTACAACACAACGCCCTGGACAGAGCAGCTCTACTACAACAACACAACGCCCTGGACAGAGCAGCTCTACTACAACAACACAACTTGTAGTTAGTTAACGTTGGTTAGTTGGTTAACAGTGGTTAGTTGGTTAACAGTGGTTAGTTAGTTGTCCTGAATGGACACTGCTACGGTTGGGTCACTGTGTTCCTCCCTGATGTAAGAGTCTTCTGTAATCAGTGACTTCCTGCCGTCTCTGTTGCATAAAGGGTTTGGTTCTTTGTAAAATGACGAATAAATATCATGATCATGAAGCAGATATAGTAAATATATAGATATAGTAAATATATGGATATAGTAAATATATAGATATAGTAAATTTATAGATATAGTAAATATATAGATATAGTAAATATATAGATATAGTAAATTTATAGATATAGTAAATATATAGATATAGTAAATATATAGATATAGTAAATACGACCCAGTGACTTCGGCCACTTGTTGCAGAACCACTCCTGACTGTTATTCCAGACTGACTGAATATTAAAACATTCCTCCCATCAAAGTAGGATCAATGATACTTTAGAAAGGATGAGGTCCTGTTGTTTCTCAGGTAGGAGATCAGACATGTGGAGGAAAACAGCTGTTTACATAGGACAGCACGACGGAGGGCTAACTTAGTACAGCACGACGGAGGGCTAACTTAGGACAGCACGACGGAGGGCTAACTTAGGACAGCACGACGGAGGGCTAACTTAGGACAGCACGACGGAGGGCTAACTTAGGACAGCACGACGGAGGGCTAACTTAGTACAGCACGATGGAGGGCTAACTTAGGACAGCACGACGGAGGGCTAACTTAGTACAGCACGACGGAGGGCTAACTTAGGACAGCACGACGGAGGGCTAACTTAGTACAGCACGACGGAGGGCTAACTTAGTACAGCACGACGGAGGGCTAACTTAGGACAGCACGACGGAGGGCTAACTTAGTACAGCACGACGGAGGGCTAACTTAGGACAGTAGGACGGAGGGCTAACTTAGTACAGCACGACGGAGGGCTAACTTAGGACAGCACGACGGAGGGCTAACTTAGGACAGTAGGACGGAGGGCTAACTTAGTACAGCACGACGGAGGGCTAACTTAGTACAGCACGACGGAGGGCTAACTTAGGACAGCACGACGGAGGGCTAACTTAGGACAGTAGGACGGAGGGCTAACTTAGTACAGTAGGACGGAGGGCTAACTTAGTACAGCACGACGGAGGGCTAACTTAGGACAGCACGACGGAGGGCTAACTTAGGACAGCACGACGGAGGGCTAACTTAGGACAGCACGACGGAGGGCTAACTTAGGACAGCACGACGGAGGGCTAACTTAGGACAGCACGACGGAGGGCTAACTTAGGACAGCACGACGGAGGGCTAACTTACGACGGAGGGATGAGAAAGTTAGGACAGTTAACTCACTAAACAAACTCACTAAACAAACTCACTAAACAAACCTACTAAACAAACTCTACAATGACTCACCTGTTTGGAAATGGTCCTTAAACGCCTCGCCACCGGCGAAAGAACAAAATGACATGACTCCGCTTTCAATGTCCGGCTTCTAGGATGAAGGGACGGTGTGGTGGAAGTCCGGGCGGAGGCTGTTTGAGGCTGTTAGCGGAGGCTGAGGCTGTTTGAGGCTGTTTGAGGCTGTTAGCGGAGGCTGAGGCTGTTTGAGGCTGTTAGCGGAGGCTGAGGCTGTTTGAGGCTGTTAGCGGAGGCTGAGGCTGTTAGCGGTTAGCGGCTAGGTAGCTAGGTGGCTGTTAGCGGCTAGGTGGCTGTTAGCTGTTAGCGGCTAGGTGGCTGTTAGCGGCTAGGTGGCTGTTAGCGGCTAGGTGGCTAGGTGGCTGTTAGCTGAGGCTGTTAGCTGTTAGCGGCTAGGTGGCTGTTAGCTGAGGCTGTTAGCTGTTAGCGGCTAGGTGGCTGTTAGCGGCTAGGTGGCTAGGTGGCGCTGCTGCCCGCGGGCGGAAAAGTTCCCTCTGAAGGACGGACACGTGACACAGGGACCAGTTGCACCACACCGACCAGTTCTGTCCTGCTGATAAAAGAAATGACTGAACGGCCCCTGGTCCGAGCATTGATGACTTCTTATGATGACTGAATATCCCCTGGTCCGAGCCCCTGGCCCCTGGTCCGAGCCCCTGGCCCCTGGTCCGAGCCCCTGGTCCCTGGTCCGAGCCCCTGGTCCGAGCCCCTGGTCCCTGGTCCGAGCCCCTGGTCCGAGCATTGATGACTTCTTATGATGACTGAATATCCCCTGGTCCGAGCCCCTGGTCCCTGGTCCGAGCCCCTGGTCCCTGGTCCGAGCCCCTGGTCCGAGCCCCTGGTCCCTGGTCCGAGCCCCTGGTCCCTGGTCCGAGCCCCTGGCCCCTGGTCTGAGCCCCTGGCCCCTGGTCTGAGCATTGATGACTTCTTATGATGACTGTTGGATAGATGATTCACTTACTTAAACAAATGGATTTGTTGTAAGTCGCTTTGGATAAAGGCGTCTGCTAAATGTCATAAATGTAAATGTAAAACATAGTCCAGGGTGGTGGCCACACTGAAGGACATGAGAGAGAGATATTATATCATATTTAATCAATTATTATAGGTCTTTCACATCTGAGAACGTGTGTGTGTGTGTTCTGTCTGTCTGTCTACTGCATGTAGCCTACAACAGTAAATGTCTCTTCATGACTCATTTTAGGCACTGTCAATATCAAACAATTCTAGTTTTCATATAGCATGTTGTTTGTTATAGTTGCCATTACTCTATAAAATGTTGTGGATATCTGGAAAAGTTACAGCCTAGTTTCTGTATTAGTTCACCATAGTTTAACATAGTTAGAACACACAATGAAATCTAAATGTTGTGTTCTCTTTGATGAGGAAGAAAAAAAGAGTGAACACTTGGATTGGATTTGTATTTGGTTTAACACACATCAACAGACACACATCAACAGACACAACTGGCCCCTGAGAAAGTGTTAATGAAAGCATGAATAAAAAACATGGTTCTCAGTAGAATAAAATTGGCGATACACACTCAATTAAAATGAAACATACAATGGTCCTGATCCTTAACCCGTCTCTCAGTGGGAAACTGGTAATCTTTATGCCATGTCAGTCAGATACGTTTGTCACAAAGACTGCAACACAGTTTCTACCACGTGAGTCCTCTTCATGTGCGACCTGAGGTTTCCATTCTGAGAGAACGCTTTGTCGCAAAAAAGACAGCGATACGGTCTCTCCCCCGTGTGGATCCTCATGTGCTTCTTCAGATCCTCGCTCCAAATAAAGCCTTTACCGCAGAAGCTGCAGAGGTGCGGCTTCTCCCCTGTGTGAGTCATCATATGCGCTGTCAGGTGATTGCTGGCGCAGAAAGACTTGGAGCAAACGTTGCAGCGGTGGCGTCTCTCCCCGCTGTGGAACTGCATGTGGACCTTCAGACTCGTACTCTGAGCGAATCCTTTACCGCACACCTGGCAGCGGTAGGGCCTCTCCCCCGTGTGGATCCTCTTGTGCACCGTCATCTCGTAGCTGGTGGCGAACGCCTTCCCGCACACCAGACAGTGGCACGCCTTCACGCCAGGCTGAGAGCTGGTGTGCGCCTCCGTGGGAGAACAACCGTCAGGGAAACGTTGGTTCCCGCCGCCGGGACTCACCTCCGCTCCCAGGTGACCCTGTAGGTGAACGCTCATGTTTTCCGTGGACGCGAGGCGTCGTCCGCACACGCCGCACAGACGCTCGCCGTCCCCCGCGTGCGTCTGAACGTGCGCCGTTAACGGAGCGATGGAGCGGAACGACATTCCACACAGTTTGCAAAGACGAGGGAATAACGTGTTGTTACCGCGGCGCGCCGGTGGGATGAGGTGTGTGGTCTCCTTGGAGGTCTGGCCGTTCGTAGCGACAGGAGACTGTTGTGTGGTTACACTCCACCGTTTGGACAGGGAAGGGCCTGGGCCTCCGCCTCCCCCTCCGCCTCCCCCTCCACCCTCCTGCCCGCTGGTGCTCTCAGTGGTGTCATTCTGAGCTGCAAACACGTTTGGAGCGACTGGAGAATCAACGGTTGGTACGGACACCAAGTAGTCCTCTTCATCTGGTTCTGGTTTGCTGTGTTCAGTCACCGAGGTCACTGTGAGGGAAACAACGTCTCTCCTTCTGTTGTCTCCTCCTAACTGGGGTTGATACAGATATGAGGACTGAGTTTGGTCCAGGCAATTCACAATGTGAGGAGTAAGTATGAACCTGTCTATGGTATCAGTCTCCAGCTCTTCCCCCTGACTGATACTGAGCGGCCCCAGTTCCTCTTTGATGTGTGTGGTCTCTGGTCCTGGGTCGTCCTGTCCTGGGTCGTCCTGCCCTGGGTCACCCTGGCCCAGACCGGGCCTCCACCACTGATCTGGGCTCCACTCTGGCTCACGGTGCTGCTGCCCAGGGGCATGGTCCGCTTCAGGGACAGGGACGGTGGCCTGTTGGACCAGTTCTGGGCGGGGGGAGAGAAGGGAAAAGTACATGAAAACATGAAATCAAATTCAAATCAAATCCAATTGTAATGGCCACTTACACAATATATATAGGATACAATGTAATCATAGGGTAAGCAGCTCCTCAACAACACAACAGTCAAACAACATCCAACAAGTGCATGAAAACATGATCAATTCCGTACAAGTTGAACAGATAGATGATATTGACATTTGATTACTGACGATCATTGCTCATGGTGTTTGTGATGTAATATCATATCTGACATTTAGCTGACGCTTTTATCCAAAGCGACTTACATTACAGTGAGTTCATACATGTCAGTATAGATGGTCCCAGCGGGGATCAAACCCACAACCTAAGCGTTGTTAGCTCTACCAACTGAGCCACAGAGGACCACCAAATGATGTATTTAACGTTCAGTGACAGCGACATTAGAGACGAACCTCCTGGGACTCTGTGTAGTTTGATCTCGGGTTTCAGGACGATGTCCAGCAGGTTCTGGAGTCGGTCCACCTCCTTCTGACAACGGGAAACCTCCTCCTCGTATTCCACGATCGTTTGTTCAACTGCGCCAAATATCTCCTCGGCAGCAGCCGTCAGTCTCTCGGTGAGAAACAGTCTCAGTGATCGTGTCTTTGACATGTTTGAAGGGTTGAAGGATAAAGATCGGAGATGAAAGTTACCTGGCGAACGTTGTTTCCCTGCTGCTAACTCGTGGTGTTGTGTGGACCGACGGGGCAGGCCGCCGGCCGTCTGAGTCCCCAGCGCCCCCTGCCGCAGTGGAAGGCGACAGCGGGTCAGGTCGGACTGATCCAGGATAGGACGTTAGACTAGCAAGATCGGTATTTTCTTTGAAATCTCTTCTTAAAACTAATTTTTGTAGACGAGCCTTTAACGGATGCAGCCCTTATTCTTTTTAATGTGTTGTGATAGATATATCTATCTATCTATCTATCTATCTATCTATCTATCTATCTATCTATCTATCTATCTACAGTGTCTGTGTGTGTGTTTGTGTGTGTGCATCTGTCTGTCTGTCGGTCTGTCTGTCTATGCAGCTGAGCATCACCCATTTAAACACACTGGTATCCCAGTATCAGCAGCAGGGGCCATAGAAGCCTGGTGGATGTTTCCAGAAGGTTAGTTAAGACTGAAGGTCGGTCCATTGTGTTCAGGCTGCTTCTCTGAGCCCTCTGAGCCCGGACAAGATGTGGAGGAAGTAGAGTAATCCATTACATCCCAAAGTCCATATCCAGCCGGGCCACGCGCGCACGCACACACACACACACACACACACACACACACACACACACACACACACACAGACACACACACGCTCACGTGCACACACACACACACACACACACACACACACACACACACACACACACACCCTACTTCTTACAAGACCTGATGGATGGGGAGTCAGAGGAGCCCACTGGCATGTGAAGGTGTGAAGCGAAGATGTATTTGACATCATCAGCAACAGAGATCAGCTCCCTCCCTCAGACACCACACCAGCTGATAGGACGGGGAGGGGCCTCCACCACTCTGATAGGACGGGGAGGGGCCTCCACCACTCTGATAGGACGGGGAGGGGCCTCCACCACTCTGATAGGACGGGGTGGGGCTGTTCAAATGAAACCTCCACCACTCTCATGGAAACTTTTAATAAATCATGAATGCCTGACCAATGTTGTGGATTGCATCTCCATCATCTCGCAGTGTATCATTAGCCATATCAGGATATGACAAATGGATTGAAGTGTTTGTAATTTTGTAATGTAATTGTAATGTGTTTGTAATGTAATTAATCTGCACATTATATAACTCTGCAAAGGACTGCCAGAGAGAGAGGGAGAGAGGGAGAGAGAGAGAGAGGGAGAGTTTAGTAGGTTTCATTTGCTTTTATGAGGCGAGCAGAGAGAGCAGGCTGGCTTTAAGTGTGTGTGTGTGTGTGTGTGTGTGTGTGTGTGTGTGTGTGTGTGTGTGTGTGTGTGTGTGTGTGTGTGTGTGTGTGTGTGTTTTGATACTGAGCCGGGGAAAACGAACGGAG
>NC_139663.1:23211618-23234118 GCF_951799395.1 Argentina silus | reverse complement strand
CGTGTCGATGAACTTCAACTCGATCTCCTCCTTGGACTTACGTGACGTGTGTACCAGCATGGACTGGGAGACACACACACACACACACACACACACGCACACACACACACACACACACACACACACACACACACACACACACACACAGAGACAGAACAGGTATCTCTTTAGTCCATATCACATTGGAATCATCTGCTAAATCATAGTTCATGTGTTGTATTCTAATGTTGTTTACTATGTAGGATGTTGACAGAGAAATGTCTCAGATCTGAACAACCAACAAAGACCTGCACCTTTCTCAGCGTCAGGACACGCTTCTTAGGGCCGATCACACACCCCTTCAACATCACAAAGTCATTATTCACATCACCGTAGTGGGGGAAGCCTCCCTACAGAGAAAACAGGAGGAGGAGGAGAGGGGGGGGGGGGGGGGGGGGAGGAGAGGGGGGGGGAGAGGGGGGGGGAGGAGAGAGAGAGGGGGGGAGGGGAGGAAGAGGAGAGGAGAGCATGGGTCAGTACTAGATACACATATGAAGCTCTCTGGATAAGGTAGCCCTACACATACAGGCTGAGAACTAGCTTGAAACACTGGCAGGCTGTTGTGTGTGTTAGACCCACGGTGGCGTGGTGTAAGGAGGTAGTTGCAGTACCATGGGGGTGATGGCCTTCTGACTGGCGTCGTAGGCCGTGGTGGCGTTGTTCCGGATGGTTTTACCGTCCTGGACATGGATCCCTTTACCGATACGATAGATCTGACCACACAGAGGAGGAAGAGGAGGAGGAGGATGATGGTCCCACTGGACAACACTGACTCTGTGTGTGTGTGTGTGTGTGTGTGTGTGTGTGTGTGTGTGTGTGTGTGCGTGCGTGCGTGTGTGTGTGTGTGCACACGCGTGTGTGTGTGTGTGTGTGTGTGTATGTATGTAAGTGTGTGTGTGTGTGTGTGTGTGTGTGTGTGTGTGTGTGTGTAAGTACGTGTGTGTGTGTGTGTGTGTGTGTGTAAGTACGTGTGTGTGTGTGTGTGTGTGTGTGTGTGTGTGTGTGTGTGTGTATGTACGTGTGTGTGTGTGTGTGTGTGTGTGTGTGTGTGTGTGTATGTACGTGTGTGTGTGTGTGTGTGTGTGTGTGTGTGTGTGTGTGTGTGTGTGTGTGTGTGTGTGTGTGTATGTACGTGTGTGTGTGTGTGTGTGTGTGTGTGTGTGTGTGTGTACGTGTGTGTGTGTGTGTGTGTGTGTGTGTGTGTGTGTGTGTGTGTGTGTGTGTGTGTGTGTACCTTCTTGTTGAGCTCTGTGCGGTGGTGGAAGCCCTTCTGCCCGGCGCGGGCGATGGTGTAGCCCACCCTGGCCGGGTGCCAGGCCCCGATGCAGGCCACCTTCCTCAGGCCCTTGTGGGTCTTCCTAGGCAGCTTCTTAGTACCCCAGCGGCTCGTCACACCTGGGGACAAAACATACTACTGATACCTTATAAACATACTACTACTACCTTATAAACATACTACTACTACCTTATAAACATACTACTACTACTACTACTACCTTATAAACATACTACTACTACTACTACCTTATAAACATACTACTACTACTACTACCTTATAAACATACTACTACTACCTTATAAACATACTACTACTACTACTACTACCTTATAAACATACTACTACTACTACTACCTTATAAACATACTACTACTACCTTATAAACATCACTACTACTACTACTACTACCTTATAAACATCACTACTACTACTACTACTACTAATACCTTATAAACATACTACTACTACTACTACCTTATAAACATACTACTACTACTACTACCTTATAAACATACTACTACTACCTTATAAACATACTACTACTACTACTACTACTACTACTACCTTATAAACATACTACTACTACTACTAATACCTTATAAACATACTACTACTACCTTATAAACATACTACTACTACTACTACTACCTTATGAACATACTACTACTACCTTATAAACATCACTACTACTACTACCTTATAAACATCACTACTACTACTACTACTACCTTATAAACATCACTACTACTACCTTATAAACATCACTACTACTACTACTACCTTATAAACATCACTACTACTACTACTACCTTATAAACTTTATAAACTTACTAGAGTATCATATCTTAGGTGTTACTGGCATCATATCTAAGGTGTTACTGGCATCATATCTAAGGTGTTACTGGCATCATATCTAAGGTGTTACTGGCATCATGTCTAAGGTGTTACTGGCATCATATCTAAGGTGTTACTGGCATCATGTCTAAGGTGTTACTGGCATCATGTCTAAGGTGTTACTGGCATCATATCTAAGGTGTCTACCACTGCCGTTGTGCCCTTGAGCAAGACACCTAACCCCTAACTGCTCCAGGGGCACTGAACCCCTAACTGCTCCAGGGGGGCTGAACTGCGGCTGACCCAGAGCTCTGATCTCCCTGGGGGGGGGGGGGGGGCAGTGCATGTGTGTTGTTATCTCAGGGGGGGGGCCCAAAAAAAAATCCCTCGGGGATCAATAAAGTACCTCTCTTCTATCTCTTGCCCATTTCATTAAGTACATGTTCATTAACTTCTCCCCGTCTCTGATTGGTTGGTGTGGCTGTCCTCGTACCTTTCATGCCGTGACCTTTGGTGACCCCGATGACGTCGATCATCTCGTCCTGGTAGAAGACAGAGGAGACGGGGACGGCCTGCTCCAGCTTCTCCTTCGCCCAGTCCACCTTGTCTGAGATGGAGCCTCCATTCAGCTGTATCTCAATGATGTGAGCCTTCTTCTGCTTGATGGGCAGCAGCCTCATCTGGGGGGGGGGGGGGGCGGAGAGGGAGAAGGAGAAAGATTTATGAAAATACAGATTCTCTCTGACACATTTTTTTCCGTACACACAGACACACACACACAAACCATGTGCCTCTGCAGCTTTCGTGACTCAGAGACACTAATATACTCTTTCTCCTTTTGGGCACATTATAAATTCAACCCATTATTCTGTGAGGTGTTGCCTCTGAGTGAGTGTTGGATTCAGAGGGTTAGGGTCAGGGTTACGTGTCCTGCTGTGACCACAGGGTTAGGGTTAGGGTTAGGGTTAGGGTCAGGGTTACGTGTCCTGCTGTGACCACAGGGTTAGGGTTAGGGTTAGTCTGCTAATTGTAATGACTCAGCTCCAGTTGTGTTTAAAGCCAATGTTCCCCTGAGCCTAGTTTCTCTGCAGACTGAGGGTCTCTGCTTTAGGATTATTTATAAACTGCCATTTGAAACTCCACACCCGCAGTTGTCCTCACGGAGAGAGAGGGAGAGAGAGAGAGACAGAGAGAAAGAGAGAGAGAGTGAGGTAGGTAGAGAGAGAGAGAGAGAGAGAGAGGAGGGAAGGAGACGTTTGTTTTGGAGAGAGGGGGTCTAGAGATTAGGAATGGGGATTGTCTTTCCGTTGCATGTGATCGTGGGGAGTCCCCTGACCCTTTTTAAACAGCAGAAAAATAGTCAAACACAACACATTAAAAAGAATAAGGGCAGCATATATGAAAGGCTAGTCTATAAAAATGAGTTTTAAGGAGAGATTATATATGTTAGTGTGTAGGGTCCCAGAGTGTTCTGGACTACCTGGGAGTGGACCAGGACCCGGATGGATGTGCAGTACTTCTTCATGGCTGAGAAGTCCTTCTCCAGCTGCTTCTTGCCGGACTCGTCCTGCCACTTCTTGCAGTACTTGGTGAAAGCCTTCTTTTTGCTCTTGTACCTGAGAGAGAGAGAGAGTCACTCGCATGAGTTGATTACCCACACACACACACACACACACACACACACACACACACACACACACACACTCCAGATCCACAACAGACTTTCTCTTTCTCTCTCTCTCTCCCTCTCCCTCTCCTTCTCTCTCCCTCCCTCCCTCCCTCTCCCTCCCCCCCACACACCAGCTTTTGTAGAATCTGCGTTTGCACTCATCACTGAGGTGTTCGGCGAAGACGGTCTTGAAGGAGCGCAGCCCGCGGACGGTCCGAATGTACCCCACCACGCCCATCACGATAATGGGCGGAGTCTCAACCACGGTCACCGCCTCCACCTGCTCTCGCTTGGCCTGCTCTGTGAGAGAGAGAGGAGGCAGGTCATAGGTCATACATGAATGAACACATACATCAATCAACAAACAAACACACCAATAAATATATGGAGTTACTCCACAAAAAACAGGATATGACATCTATCCACGCGACAAGCAGGATGGCTGTCAGCTGACGGTCGCTTCACTGCTCCACTCCTGCTCCTCTGTGGCTCAGTTGGTAGAGCAGGGTCCTAACAACGCTTAGGTTGTGGGTTTGATTCCCGCTGGGACCATCTATACTGACATGTATGAACTCACTGTAATGTAAGTAGTTTTGGATAAAAGCATCAGCTAAATGACAGATATTATTAAATTATATTATACTGCTCCAGCTAACTGTAGCCTCTTCTGCTGAAGGCCCTATCTGACTCACTTCCACCTAAACACCAGAACCAGACTAAACTGCTTCTAACATTAGAAATATGATGATCAGATGCAAAAGCAGGATGCCATTTGATGGGTAACACCTTGAGGTTGTGTGTGAATATGATCAGATCATAGTTCACAATAACATACAACACATGACAAAGAGATAAAAGTCATCAAGAATCAAATTAATAATCAAATTAAAGCAGAATTTGGGTCCTTCCGTGGGCCCGTCTGGGTTCAGAGGGTAGCTGGCGTGGTACGCACTCATGCCGTGTGTGTGTGTGTGTGTGTGTGTGTGTGTGGTGTGTGTGTGTGTGTGTGTGTGTGTGTGTGTGTGTGTGTGTGTGTGTGTGGTGTGTGTGTGGTGTGTGTGTGTGTGTGTGTGTGTGTGTGTGTGGTGTGTGTGTGTGGTGTGTGTGTGTGTGTGTGTGTGGTACCTACTCGCGCCCGTGCGGTGCACCTCTCGGAGGATGTGGGTCATGCCAGCCTTGTAGCCCAGGAAGGCGGCCAGGTGGACGGGTTGGGCCGGGTCGTCCTTGGGCCAGGTGCGGACCCTCCCCCGGTGGGACCGGCTGCGCTTGCAGGGCAGGAAGCCCATGTGCCCGTGGCGGGGGGCATGGAATTTACGGTGAGACTGGATGGAGGGGGAGGGGGGGGGATCCATAAATATCCGATGATCACATGACCGTATTACCATACTCACTCTCTCTCAATCCTGGTCTAGGAATGTTCAAATAAACAGATTATCCTCCATAGGGAGAAAAGAGTATTAGTAAGTAATACATATACATATATATATATATTCAGACACTTAGTGTGTCCAGCACAGTTGTCCTAGGATGTTGCTGAAACACACGCACGCACACACACACACACACACACACACACACACACACACACACGGAGGCACTAGACGGAGGATCCATTCATCCTGATTCCTAGCAGCACGGTGGTGTAAAGTACAGCACAGTAAGCGTTTCTGGAGCACATGTCACCCTGCTCCCAACGACAGGTGTCAGGAAGAGGCCAAAGCGCCTGGATTCAGAGAATGAATACCCCTGTCTGTGTGTGTGTGTGTGTGTGTGTAGGTTAACACACTAGGACAGCTGTGCTGGACACACTCAGCGTCTCAAGTGTGTGACACAGGCAGGGGGGGGAGACCAGCAGGCAGGGGGGGGAGACCAGCAGGCAGGGGGGGGAGACCAGCAGGCAGGGGGGGGAGACCAGCAGGCAGGGGGGGGAGACCAGCAGGCAGGGGGGGGAGACCAGCGGCCTCCATCTTGGAAAATCAAGTTGTGTTTCAGTGAGAAACTCAACCCATGAACTGAACAAATCCATGTCAAAATCAATATTCATCCTCCATAGTTCTCTCAGAGTTAAGGTAGTACAAGTACACAATACAACACAATACAATAACTTTATGTCTCCTGTGAGGGAACTTGTTGTGTGGAGTCATGAGAAGTGATGAACTCCTCAGATATTAGAAAACTTGAACACCTTAAACACACTTGACACTGTATTACTGTTGTTATTACTACAGTTATTACTGCTGCTACTGACACTGTATTACTGTTGTTATTACTACAGTCATTACTGCTGCTACTGACACTGTATTACTGTTGTTATTACTACAGTCATTACTGCTGCTACTGACACTGTATTACTGTTGTTATTACTACAGTCATTACTGCTGCTACTGACACTGTATTACTGTTGTTATTACTACAGTCATTACTGCTGCTACTGACACTGTATTACTGTTGTTATTACTACAGTTATTACTGCTGCTACTGACACTGTATTACTGTTGTTATTACTACAGTCATTACTGCTGCTACTGACACTGTATTACTGTTGTTATTACTACAGTCATTACTGCTGCTACTGACACTGCACCCTGATGCACTACTACTGTCACTGTTATTATGACTAGATTATATGGTGTTGTTGATTTGTTGACTGTTGTTGATCGAGGAACGAGATCACAAAACATTTCACTATGTCAGTTACGGCTGTATTTGATTTGATTTGATTTGACAACGTGTGACTTGCAGTCACCAGCCGGTGATCTCTACACATGCAATATATCCTCTATTATGTTCAGAGAAAGTTACCGTACAGAGAGCCGTACCATTACCGTACAGAGAGCACAAATATCATGAATAACCTGCATCTTAACCTGCATTAGTTCACTAGTCCTCAATGGAAAGCCTAACATGAGAAGAAATAAAAGTCTGTAAGTAAAATTGTTCTGAAAAGTTAATTTGAAGTTAGTATTTATGGTCAAAATATACAATCTAAAAACAGCTGTAAACTATCGCCTGAGAACGTCTGAGAAATGACTGAAAACAGTTGATCACTCTAAAGCTGAGTCCACGTGCAGACGCCATTTCTCTCTTCCATGTGGCGTCCTAAAGATCCATGACCACACAAGTATTACAGACCCCTTACAAAGCACACCACACACACACACACACACACACACACACACACACACACACACACACACACACACAGATAAAGCCCCCTAACCAAGCGAGGTGGACAGAGAGGAGTCCCTAAGGTGAGAAAGAGAAGAAAGACAGGAGGAGCACTGACCATGTCTGTGTGTGCTGTCCAGGCGAGGGACAGAAGGAAAGAGGAGCCAGTGCTGATGTCAGGGTCATACTTAAGACCATCCTCAACCTCAGGGCTCTAATTCGGTGGCTGGCCCAGTTAAGGAGCCGGATACATTTTCAAACACAAGCCCCTGGCAGCCAATTCTGACAGCGGGAAATAAATCTGAGGAGGTCAGCTGGCGAAGCCCAACCAACAGGAGCATCTGTGTGTGTGTGTGTGGGGAGGGGGGGGAGGGGGGGGGGATCTGAAGTCACAGCTCATAGCAAAACATGTCTCTGTGATATGAACATGGATCTCTTCATTTACCACAATGAGGGTTAAATAAATAAAAGGCCTATTTGTTCTGATGGGTTTCATGCGGTCGAGAACGGCAGAATAGTTTTATTACAATATTACTTGTAAGTTTGGGCCACTTTTTTAAGCATATTCCACTCAATGATTAGACACGGTGGGAGTTTTTGGCAGTGATTTCTGGTCCTCTGGTGACATCTAGTGGACACTAATGTATCTACACCAACATGTCACAGCAGTGACCTTTTACCTTAGACCCTCTGATGGAAATAACAGAAACGCATTTACAATTAAACATTGGTGATAAAAAAAAATATGTATAAAACCTATAGATAATATATAATGAGTATAAATATGGTATTTATATTTAACAAATCTATTTCCATAGTTACGTCCACTGACCTCTCGTCGCCATGACTTGGTCGCGCGCATGCGCAGCGTCGAGCAGCCGTCGAGACGAGGTCGAGTTGAGACGTTTTCTGCCTTTTTTCTGTTTCTGGGACGAAAGGAAGAAACATGCCTTCAGACTTCGATAAAGATGTGTACGCGGAGCCTCCCCGCCAGACCCCCGCCGAGGACAAGCAGACGACCCTCCCCAACCCTGCCCTGATCCTAACCAAGCTCTTCCACTACGCCGTGGACGTCCCCGTCACGACATTCAGAGGTGAGCTAAGCTAAGCTAAGCTAAGGTAAGGTAAGCTAAGCTAAGCTAAGGTAAGGTAAACTAAGGTAAACTAAGCTAAGGTAAGCTAAGCTAAGGTAAGGTAAACTAAGGTAAGCTAAGCTAACGTTTGACTGACTGACGCTCATTGCCTTGATGATATTTCGTGACACCACCATTGAAAACTCTCAACTGAGCTCTCTTTTACTAATACAGGACAGTTGGAGGTGGATAGACAGGTGGAGGTGGATAGACAGTTGGAGGTGGATAGACAGGTGGAGGTGGATAGACAGTTGGAGGTGGATAGACAGGTGGAGGTGGATAGACAGTTGGAGGTGGATAGACAGCTGGAGGTGGATAGACAGTTGGAGGTGGATAGACAGGTGGATAGACAGCTGGAGGTGGTTAGACAGTTGGAGGTGGATAGACAGCTGGAGGTGGATAGACAGCTGGAGGTGGATAGACAGTTGGAGGTGGATAGACAGGTGGATAGACAGCTGGAGGTGGATAGACAGTTGGAGGTGGATAGACAGCTGGAGGTGGATAGACAGTTGGAGGTGGATAGACAGCTGGAGGTGGATAGACAGCTGGAGGTGGATAGACAGTTGGAGGTGGATAGACAGTTGGAGGTGGATAGACAGCTGGAGGTGGATAGACAGCTGGAGGTGGATAGACAGTTGGAGGTGGATAGACAGGTGGATAGACAGCTGGAGGTGGATAGACAGTTGGAGGTGGATAGACAGTTGGAGGTGGATAGACAGCTGGAGGTGGATAGACAGTTGGAGGTGGATAGACAGCTGGAGGTGGTTAGACAGTTGGAGGTGGATAGACAGTTGGAGGTGGATAGACAGCTGGAGGTGGATAGACAGTTGGAGGTGGATAGACAGTTGGAGGTGGATAGACAGCTGGAGGTGGATAGACAGTTGGAGGTGGATAGACAGGTGGATAGACAGCTGGAGGTGGATAGACAGTTGGAGGTGGATAGACAGCTGGAGGTGGATAGACAGTTGGAGGTGGATAGACAGCTGGAGGTGGATAGACAGCTGGAGGTGGATAGACAGTTGGAGGTGGATAGACAGTTGGAGGTGGATAGACAGCTGGAGGTGGATAGACAGCTGGAGGTGGATAGACAGCTGGAGGTGGATAGACAGTTGGAGGTGGATAGACAGGTGGATAGACAGCTGGAGGTGGATAGACAGTTGGAGGTGGATAGACAGTTGGAGGTGGATAGACAGCTGGAGGTGGATAGACAGCTGGAGCATTTAACAGAGTTACCTTTTGCAGGTTGCAGGCCACATAGCTAGCTAGCTAAATAAAGCTCCAACTTTTCCAGTGTTGTTTTGTGTGTCTGCCAGTTTTAGCAGCTGGCAGACAGGATCATAACAGGTTATTATAGTCCAGACGTATTTACACTCATACACAGTTATTATATATAGTATTCTAGTTATATTTACACTAATACACAGTTATTATACATAGTATTATAATTATATTTACACTAATACACAGCCTAGCCAGATCAAATCAGATGGTGATGGTCATTTAGGGTTAGGGATACGGTGGAATGAAGTGCTTTAGGGTGAGAAACTCCTCAACAACACAACAAGAATCAAGTGTCCCAGACAGCAGCAACAACAACGCTCAACACTGAGGATGTCTGTCTGTCTGTCTGTCTGTCTGTGAGAGTGAGTGAGTGAGTGAGAGAGAGAGAGAGTCAACTGAATGTGTGTTTAATATGATGTAATATGGCTGTGTTGACCGCCTGCTCCTCCTGTTGTAGAGGTGATGGAGAGCATCCACTCGGGCCACAGGTACCCCTACTACCACCAGAGGTTCCGCCGGGTCCCAGAGCTGACCGAGTGCCGGGAGGGAGACTACGTGGCGTACTACGAAGCTGAGATGCAGTGGAGGAGAGACCAGTGAGTATCCTCTCCCTCTCTCCTCCCCCTCTCCTCTCCTCCTCTCCTTCTCCTCCCCCTCTCCTCCTCCTCCTCACCACTGGAGAGATGTGTGTGTAGGCTTTCTTTCCTGCCCAGCTTGCAGTAATACTCCTAATCAAATTGTGGTCGAGACTGAAGATGATAATGAGTTGATTGTTTGTGTGTTAGTTCCTGGTATCTCCCCCATGATCAGCGTCAGAGAAAGCTGCCAAATATCAAATCACAATGTTGCATTACAGCCTCCTGAGGTAGCAGGGAAGACATGGGACAGACAACAAGAAATAAACCAAATGCAGACTGTTAGTTTTGGTGTGATTCCCAATCCCAGACCAGGCGTCTAACAACCTCCGCACGTTTGAGTGTGCAACAGGAGTGTGTTGTGTGGTCTGCTCCTACAATAAGGTGTGTGTGTGTGTGTGCGTGTGTGTGTGCGTGTCTGCTCCTGCAGTAAGGTGGACCAGGAGATCGTGAAGGTGGTCCAGGAGCGCCTGCGGGCCTGCCAGCAGCGGGAGGGATCCAGCTACCACCAGAACTGTTCCAAGGAGGTCCAGCAGTTCAGCCAGGTGGCCCAGGCCTACCAGTCTCGCTGTACGTACGGACCAGATCTCCACGCTTCAGCTGCTACTTTATTTAATCAAATCAAAGTTCTTTGATCATATACATAAAATCCAGCTGTAGACGGTGCGATGAAATGCTCAGGACAAGCTAGCTCCTCAACAACACAACCAACAACCATCAACAATACAGTATAATAAGAACAACAATAATAAGAACAATAACATAAGGTGTTGCAGTATTAGCAGCAGAAGCTCAACAACAGTGTCTCAGTTGAATACTTCAGTTGCCGTTTTAGTGCGACTTCATGAATGTAGCGGAGGTGGTTTGGAAGCACGCTGTTGAGATGAGGTAGCCCCGTCTGAGACACAGACAGACCTGTCCTTGGTCCTTGATGTTCTCACGGCCTCCTCCCAATCTTCTTCTCCCTGTTCCATTCTAGTGTTGGTGTTCAATTATATTTGATCTGTTATCCCTGTTCCATTCTAGTGTTGGTGGTGGTTGATGTTGTAGGGCTGCTCTGCCTCAGGTCTTGTGTTGATGTTGTGATGTAATGACAAATCGACCAGACGTGACATCCAGAGCCTTCAGGAAGTATTCAGACCCCTTCACTTTTTCCACATTTTGTTGTGTTGTAGACTCAGTTTAAAATTGATTAAATTAAAAGAATTTGCCATCAATCCACACACAGCGAAAACAGGTTATTAGAAATTTCAGTAAATGTATTAAAATTGAATTACAGAAATCTCGTACGTAAGTATTCAGACCCTTTGCTATGACACTCTTAAAATTAGCTAAAATGCAACAATGTCATCAATAAGTCACTCAATAAGTAATAATACATTTCTAAAACCTGTTTTCGCTTTGTCATTCTGAGGTATTGTGTGTGGATTGGTGGCAAATTCTTTTAATTTAATCCATTTTAAATTAAGTCTTTCCACAACAAAATGTGGAAAAAGTGAAGCGGTCTGAATACTTTCCGAAGGCTCTGTAGAGCTGTGGTCCGTCCCGGTCCGCCTCCTGATGGTGTCCATCCCTGTGGTTGCAGATGGAGATCTGGGGGCTTACGCCAGCGGCAGGAAGTGTCTGATGAAGCAGAAACAGCGGATGATGGAGGCCCAGGCGCAGAAGGCCTAGGGGAGGGGCCAACCTCTCCAACCTTCCCAACCTCTCCAACCTCCGTCTGCTCCAAGTCTCTCTACTGTCTATTAAATAACTTTATGTGAAACCAGCCGTCTGTGAAGCATTTTATGCAAACAATTTATAACTGGCAATTCCACTTTTTTTCATGGGTTTTACCTTGGCTGAAAATGTTTTGTGTGTATTTTGCTTTAAGGAGTCATATCTTATGGACATAGGGCCCAATTTATTGAAAACATTTCAAAACCACAATCTCATGTGACAGAACACCTCTGGGTGGTCCCGTTAGGTGCAACCTGTACAGACCACCTGATGCTTATGGTGCATCGAATTCAAATGAATTACATCACAAGTGGGACTTCTCAAATCTATTCTGAACAGTATATTAACAACCAACCTCAACTGACATGAGCTGCCAGACAATTCCATGCCCAATTTGAAATTGAGGTATGCTGAGGTATTTGTAGATGAAGTTAATGTGATTCAAACCCAAACCAACCGTAATATTGTATAATGCCACATTCACTAGACCCACGATTGTCAAAGTCAATCTAGGGGGTACGCAAAATAAATGTGTGATTTACCTTCCCAAACAGTCCTGTTGAAGAGCCGACTGCAGTTTCAGTACCAAAAATAAATGCATGCACCCTATCCAACAGAATAATAGTATCAGTGTTTAATATGTAATGTTCATAGAATATAAATTAGGCTACAAAATAACCAACAGGGTTCATGACTGTTAAAAGTTTGGGAACCACTGCTCTAGACCAACACCTCGTAAGGCTGCAGCAGGAGTTGACTCATTAAAAGGTAGTCGGATACGTTTCAACCGAGTCAGACGGTTATTTACCTTGACGGAGTCTACGGGCCAGGAGGAACTAATCCATGGCTCAGTTTGAACAGCCACGACTCACTCCAACCACCTCAAATGAGCTGACTCAGCTGAAGGTTACTTGAGGTGATTCGGCCAAATGTTGAACTTTGTTCCTCAATCGTTCCCATTGTTGTCTGGTGGTTTAACTCATTAGTCCCTCCTGGGCCACAGACTACCTTCAAGGTAAGACGCCATCTGACTACAAGTTGAAAAATATTGAACTTACCAACTTTAACACCAATTCACTGTTAGTCAACCCCTGTACGGTCCATTACTAATCACACAATATCATCAAATTGCAGTCCAACATAAGACACTCAGAAAAGACAAAAAGTCAAGGAGTGGTTTCACACAACCCTTTTATTCAATCGCTGTACAAAAGACTTTAGGAGGCTGGCGTGGGGGGGGCCTGGGCCCTCTGCACAGACACCCTGGTGTGGGTCTTGGCCAGGTGGTCTGTGAACTCCTGGTAGGGAGACTTGGTGAAGATGGTCTCCTTCCACAGGTCAGGGGTCAGGTAGCTGTACGTCTTGGAGATGGCGTCGAAGGTGGCCTTGGCTGTAAACGCAAGAGACAGCGGTTAGCGGCGACCATCGGAGGCGACCATGCAGCGCCCACCACGGTGACCAGGAAGACGGTGTTGAGCACAGACAAGGGGAACAGAAGAGACTACGGAGGAAGTCTCTCTGCCGTGCATTACAGGACTCGTTACTTTTCTCCCGAATACGCCAACAACACCACGGGCAGGTGAAGCTGGGCAGAGCTAGGAGGACAGGGCTGTAGACACCACAGACAGGGCCTAGGAGGGACAGGGCTGTAGACACCACAGACAGGGCCTAGGAGGGACAGGGCTGTAGACACCACAGACAGGGCCTAGGAGGGACAGGGCTGTAGACACCACAGACAGGGCCTAGGAGGGACAGGGCTGTAGACACCACAGACAGGGCCTAGGAGGGACAGGGCTGTAGACACCACAGACAGGGCCTAGGAGGGACAGGGCTGTAGACACCACAGACAGGGCCTAGGAGGACAGGCACCACAACTCAAACATGTGAAACAGACATCAACTGTCGCCTCGCAAGTCTCCAACTTGCGACCTCTGACTTGCCAACACAAACACCCAATGTTACCCAGCTACGCTATTGGACAGCACGGGTGGTGGGGAAGAGGGCGGGAAGGGAGGGGGAGGTGGGGGTGTTGGAGTGAGTTTCACCATCTCAACTCTGGTACACACGCTTGAGTGAACACACAAAACTCAGACGGCCAATCGTGACGTCGGTCTTACCGAAGTTGCCCAGGGTGGCGGTGCAGCCCCTGGCCGAGGTGTAGCAGTCATCAATACCGGCCATGGTGAGCAGCTTCTTGGGCACGGGGGCGGACACGATGCCGGTACCACGGGGCGCGGGGATCAGACGCACCAGGACCGACCCGGTACGGCCCGTCACCTTGCAGGGCACGGTGTGGGGCTTGCCGATCTTGTTGCCCCAGTAGCCCCTCCTCACGGGGACGATGGACAGCTTGGCGAGGATGATGGCCCCACGGATGGCGGTCGCCACCTCCTTGGAACACTTCACCCCCAGGCCCACGTGACCGTTGTAGTCGCCGATGGCAACAAAGGCCTGTTGAAAAAACACATCCCTTGTCAACACGCGGCACGGTTCATGGTTGAGGTGATGCCATTCTGTTTTAGACAGATACAGCAGGTAGACAGACAGATACAGCAGGTAGATAGGACAGATACAGCAGGTAGATAGGACAGATACAGCAGGTAGACAGACAGACACAGTAGGTAGACAGACAGATACAGCAGGTAGATAGATAGGACAGATACAGCAGGTAGACAGACAGTAGGTAGACAGACAGATACAGCAGGTAGATAGATAGGACAGATACAGCAGGTAGACAGACAGTAGGTAGACAGACAGATACAGCAGGTAGACAGACAGACACAGTAGGTAGACAGACAGTAGGTACTTTATTGATCCAAGGGGGAAGTTACAATGTTGCAGCCACCAGCAACACGTAATCACAAGACAAAGGACCAGCGCAAAAATGTAACAAAGTACAAGAACAAAGCCTAAAAGGCCGCGCAGTGGATGAATTTTGGACATGCTGCATTTCACTCCCTCCCTCCCAGGCGTCTCACCTTGAACCTGGTGCGCTGGCCAGCCCTGGTCTGCTTCTGGACAGGCATTATCTTCAACACCTCATCCTTCAGCGTGGACCCCAGGAAGAAGTCGATGATCTCCGACTCCTGGTGACAGACAGCAACAAAAATAAATTTAAAAAAACCGGCAGAATTGCAACGCAATCTCAAACGTTTCATTTCACGCACAAAGTCTCCCTGTCAACGGCCCGGCGGGGTCACCTTGATGGGGAGGGAGTAGAGGTAGATCTCCTCCAGGGACTTGATCTTCATGTCCTTCACCAGACGGCCCAGCTTGGTCACTGGCACCCACTGGAAGAGAAGGCAACAGTCTTTAGCCACGTTGGACTCAAGAAATGGCTCACATGAACATTCATGAGAACGAATTGGAAATTTTACAAGTGATAATCTATGTACACTTTCAATTCACTAGACGCAACCTCTTAAGCCCCTTGGCCCCAAATTCTGCTTTAACTTGATTATTGATGACTTTCTCCTTATCATGTGTCGTATGTTTTTCTGAACTATGATCTGATCATATCCACACAACCTCAAGGTGTTACCCATCAACTGGCATCCTGCTTCTGATCATCTCTCTGTGACAAGCAGTTTAGTTTGGGTCTAGGTTTTAGGAAATGAGTCAAATAGGGCCTCCATCAGAAGAGAACCTCCATCAGAAGAGGGCCTCCATCAGAAGAGGGCCTCCATCAGAAGAGGGCCTCCATCAGAAGAGGTCTACCGTAGGGGGACTAAGAGGCTCCACTTACCTCCTTGTCCTCCGACTTGCCGCCCCGGGCACCGCGGCCCCTGCCACGGCCTCTCCCGCGGCCCCGACCGCGACCGCGACCACGGTCCCCACTGCCGAAACCTCCACGGAAACCTCCTCGTTCACCGGCGTTGTCCGCCATTTGCTGTTGGGTCAAGTAAACACATCAGGTACCGGGACGAGGATGAGGACGGGGACGGGGACGAGGACGAGGACGAGGACGGGGACGGGGACGAGGATGAGGACGAGGAGCAGGTGGCGGCTGAACGCAGCAGCACCGCCGCCATGTTGAACGCCAGCTCCATCTTCCTCCAGTATAACCATCACCCACAACAACCACCAAATATTACCCGTTCCCTCTAAACATGTTTATCAATTCAGTTCCATTTAAGCTACAAAGCATTCAATAATTCATTTTTAGATGAACGTAGCGTGAAATAGGCTAAGATGAAGAAGATAACGGGAGATTCTGATGTGGAAACGTGTGCGTCGCTCTACTTACGTGCTCTGTATAACAGGAAGAAGGCCTGGGCAAAGTCTCGTCTGGTTTTATACGGGAGGAAACCTCGCGATATCTGACCTGCCGTCTGTGGGGCTCAGAAGCAGCTGATGAAGGTTCAGCATCATGTCAATGTGTCGTAAAATTGCTGAGAATGTTTCAAATTTAATTGAAAGTCCGTAAACATACAGTACCAGTCTAAAGTTTGGACACACCTTGCCTACTCTGAAGAATCTAAAATATAAACCATATTCTGGTTTTGTTTAACACTTTTTTGTTTACTACATAATTCCATATGTGTTCCTTCATAGTTTTGACGTCTTCAATATTAATCTACAATGTAGAAAATAATAAAAAAATAATAAAGAAAAACCATTGAATGAGAAGGTGTGTCCAAACTTTTGACTGGTCCTGTATATATTTAGATACATTTTAATTTCTTCAGGCATTCCCAATGTCATTCTTCAAAACCATATTCTCAAAGTTTACTGCAGTGGTTTATAACGGTATAAAACAACATCATTTTTCTGTCAGGCTTTACAAAAAGTGACACTGTAAAATGTTAATTTATGACTTTATTTACAAAATATATCATCATTAAAATGTCAGAGGCCACAGTACAAAAAATGTTGCAATTCTAAACATATTAATGTAAAATACAATCTTACTATGGTAAACACACCCAAAACCGAGCAAACATGCTATTCGAGCCAGTCTCACAACCCTGCTGCTCCAATCCACAGTTCTAGAACATGAGCCCCACTCCTCACGACCCTGCTGCTCCAATCCACAGTTCTAGAACATGAGCCCCACTCCTCACGACCCTGCTGCTCCAATCCACAGTTCTAGAACAAGAGCCCCACTCCTCACGACCCTGCTGCTCCAATCCACAGTTCTAGAACATGAGCCCCACTCCTCACGACCCTGCTGCTCCAATCCACAGTTCTAGAACAAGAGCCCCACTCCTCACGAGCTGCTGTTACTGCTGCTCAGACTCCCACTGCTCCCGCTGGTCTCCCCCGGGTCCTCCTCCTCCACCTCCTCCAGGTCGTCCATGACCTCCAGGCTCTCGCAGATCAGCCCTATCTGCCTCTTCATGTGAGCCATGGTGCTCTGCATGCGCCTCATCTTCCTCTGCAGGGCGGCAGCGATGGCGCGGTGGTTCCTCTGCTTGGCCTCGTACTCCTGCCTCAGCTGCTTGTAGCAGTTGTGCTGCGCCTGGGTCCGGTGGGACAGCAGGGTGCCGCAGCCCATGTGGCAGGGCTGCCTCCAGTGCTCGCAGTGGCGGGCGTGGGCCTCCAGGTCCCTGCGGAGCAGCTGGGCACGGCAGCCCTGGTACGGGCAGGGGATCAGCTCGAACAGGCAGCCCATGCTGTGGCAGTACTGCTCAGACAGGGAGAAGGTGGCCGGGCAGCCTCGGATCTCGTTTTTACACTGGGGGGGGGGGGGGGGGGGGGTGGGGGGGTGGGGGGGGCAGGGAAGAATATAAGGTCATAAACTAAACAGTTTGAAAGCAGACACCATAGTGCTAATTAAACATGCATGACTAGTTTATGACTACATACTGATTCTCCGTTCATTATCACTGATGTCACTGTTATCCCAAACTGAGCGATACTTCATACAAACTCATTAACAGCATTTGTCCAAAGCATCGGAAACATCCTTAATAGGATGAAATAAAAGCTGCTACTTTGAAAAAACAAACCCTGTTATTTCTGTACCTTTATCTTCAGGCGGCCGATGGACTTGCTCAGTTTGAACATCACGAATATCAGGCCCTGGTTGACAGGCTTTCTGCAGCAGGGGCAGGTCTCCTGTCTACAGGGGAGAAAAATCACCAAGAATCCTCATTCCAAGATTGTCATCATCCTGTGGCACAATTACAGGGCTGCAGCTCAACTCTGATATAGTCACGGCATCGGTACGAAGGCGCTTATAACTGAAATTCATCTATTATACTCTAGAGTCTAGTTATACTCTAGTTTTATTATTGTTACTGGTTATATTTGATCTGTTATCCTTGTTACATTCTATTGTTGGTGATGGTTGATGGTGAGAGCTGCTCTGACTCAGGCATTGTGTCGTATTCAATGTAATGACAAATAAACCAGACTTGACGTGACAGCCAGTACCTCTTCAGCCACTGGAGAATGCATCTCTTGCAGAAGATGTGGTGGCAGGCAGCTCTGACTGGGCACCTCAGGACCCCCTGACAGATGGTGCAGATCAGGTCGTAGTCAGGGTTCTCCACGAACAGCTCCACGTCGTACCCCCCACTCTGAGAAGACACATCTGGGTCAGCCTGAACGCAACAAACAACAAACAACAAACAAAAGAAATACACATCAAAACGACTTCATCAAAACATGTTTCAATACAATAAAGTTGATTCCTTCCTCCAGCACTGTGACTGACGGCACTTGTTCTTATGGAAGGTTTTACCGACGATGACTGATGATGATGATGATGATGATGATGATGATGATGATGACGATGACTGATGTATAGTTGATTCACTTACTGAGACACATGGACTTATTGTAAGTCGCTTTGGATAAAACCGTCTGCTAAATGACTTCAATGTAAATTAAATAAACGAAACAGTGTGAAAGGATATGAAAGCCTATTTTATAGTAACACCGTAGGACATTTAGCTTTAGGGGACACACCAGTCCATGGTCATGTCAACATGTCACCCAGGAAGGGGACAATAGACTTGTTCTGGAACGTCATACGGTCACATGACTAAACAAAGCAGTGGAAATGTTCATGGTTTGTTCCGTTACTCTCCAATTCATCCATAAATCTAATAACTGGCAAAATGATAAATTGACAAAATACTTAACTGACATACAAAATGTTTGGCAAGTCTTTGAAATTGATGGGGGAAAATGAATAATAACTTAGTTTATATCTAATATAACTTCGTAAATATATAAGCTTAACAGCATCAGGGCAGCACGTTCAGAATATTATCCTGGTCCCTATTTGTAGAAATAGAAGAACAAAATCTAGCCCTACAATTAAAATTCCATTCAATGTCAGGCAATCTAGCGTTTCAATATGAAGAGTATTTCTTGATCAAAACGAAGAGTAAAAACAAAACATAACTTGAAGGCAGAATGAAAATAAGTTCAACATATTAGAGAAATCCCCGATATTATATCCGATAAACAAGTTGCCACAGCCAAGAAGACACAAAGTTCATTACTCACCATAATAATCACTTCTGTTTACCTCGCTTCCATTTCTGTTGCCTACCTCCCTATCTCCCACCGTCATGTAGCACAGAGAACACACCCTTCGCTATCAATGGGACACACATGAACATTCCTGACATAACACGAAAGAAGCGACCAGGCGCACTTACATACCAACGAGCCACTAAATGATATAAACCATTGAAATAATGTCACTTAACAGACCGTGGTCTTTCCGTTCCGTTCTAGCATCGATCGCCAGTCTCTCCCGGTGAAACAGAACTTGTTTTTGTCGGGAGGAGAGTGAATAGTTGTGAGTCTAGCATCCTCTACCCGCTACATCGCATTGTCATTGCTTCCCAAAAGCTTTTTGTGGATTCTCTATTACCTCGTTGGCACCGCCATACTGGATGAGGACCATAATTACGTTTTTTTTTTATTTCATCTCTTTCAGCTCTTCCCTCCTGCATACGGAGACAGCAATATTGTGATATACATTGAAGATTAAAAAAGTGCTATCTCGTTTTGTTCTCTTGGCCGTAGAACCGGCGGCCGCCGCCGTCCAGCCAATCACGACGCCGTGCGCTTTTTCCACGCTGCTGTCGAATGACGTGGAATTCCTGCGACGGAGCGCAAAGCACAACTCCAACACATGTGTGATGTGTCGATCGCGGCAAAGGAGGTCTAAAAAATTGTGATCGGAATTGATTCATCTGTTTTTAAACGTGAAGAGTGTCAGTCAGGCACGTTCTGAGGCGAGATGGCGAACAGCAACCTGCAGTTCAAGACCAAGTAAGTCAGACGCGCCTCACGTGTCCAGTTGGAGATCTAGCCGGCTGGCTACCAGCTAACAGTCAACAGCATCAAATCAAATCATATCAGTTTCAGTTTATCTGTCGTATACACAGGATACAGCCGGGTGGAAACAGTGCAGGGAAATGCTAACTTGCAAGCTTCCTCTCAACAGTGCAAATGTCGAAGTCAAAAACAAGAATAACACAAGAAGGCAAAGGGTGTAAATAAGATAAAGTCATAGTAATACATAGCAGGTGGGGGGGGGGGGGTGTGTGTGTGTGTGTGTGTGTGTGTGTGTGTGTGTGTGTGTGTGTGTGTGTGTGTGTGTGTGTGTGTGTGTGTGTGTGTGTGTGTGTGTGTGTGTGTGTGTGTGTGTGTGTGTGTGTGTGTGTGTCTGTCTGTCTGTCTGTCTGTGTGTGTGTCTGTGTGTGTCTGTGTGTGTGTGTGTGTGTGTGTGTGTGTGTGTGTGTGTGTGTGTAGGTAAGTAGTGTCATCACTTCAGCCCTCTACGCCTTTCATTACTGGGTTTACTAAACTGTGTGAGTGATAGGGAGAGAGTGAGTGTGTGTGTGTGTGTGTGTGTGTGTGTGTGTGTGTGTGTGTGTGGATAATATAGAGAGTGAGTGAACATCAGCTATCTGAGTGTGTGTGTGTGTGTGTGTGTGTGTGTGTGTGTGATGGGGAGAGAGAGAGTGTGTGTGTGTGATGGGGAGAGAGTGTGTGAGTATGTGTGTGTGTGCGTGGAAGATATAGAGAGAAATAATAATTCAAATAAGGCATCATTAGTCTGCTAATGGAGCCCCCCTCTGTTCCCCCCTCAGCTACGCTGCCGTCAGCAAAATCGAACCGTTCTACAAAGGAGGAAAAGTCCAGGTGGGTTTCCTGTTCCTGTCTGCAGCGATCGGGGACGTCTGCACGCCATCGCCAGCGAGCAGCGGGATCTCCGACGGTCCGCTGGGACGTCTCACCGTGTCTCACCGTGTCTCTTATGTCCTTACAGATCAGCACAGACGAGAAATGCATCTTCTGCACATGCGGCACGCGCGTCAACGTCCTGCAGATCGCCACGGGGAAGATCATCCACAGCATCGAGCAGGTCTGGGCCGCTCTGTCAGAAACGCCATTCAACGCAGGTTCTGTAGGAGATTGGCTCTAACGGGGATTCTCATGTTGTCTGTGGTTGTTTTGATCATAGGATGACCAGGAGGATATCACATCGTTTGCGCTCAGCCCTGACAATCAGGTAATCAGTCTGTTAATCAGGTAATCAGTCTGTTAATCAGGTAATCAGTCTGTTAATCAGGTAATCAGTCTGTTAATCAGGTAACCAGTCTGTTAATCAGTCTGTTAATCAGGTAACCAGTCTGTTAATCAGGTAACCAGTCTGTTAATCAGGTAACCAGTCTGTTAATCAGGTAATCAGTCTGTTAATCAGGTAACCAGTCTGTTAATCAGGTAACCAGTCTGTTAATCAGTCTGTTAATCAGGTAACCAGTCTGTTAATCAGGTAACCAGTCTGTTAATCAGGTAACCAGTCTGTTAATCAGGTAATCAGTCTGTTAATCAGGTAACCAGTCTGTTAATCAGGTAACCAGTCTGTTAATCAGTCTGTTAATCAGGTAACCAGTCTGTTAATCAGGTAACCAGTCTGTTAATCAGGTAACCAGTCTGTTAATCAGGTAACCAGTCTGTTAATCAGGTAATCTGACAACAGTTACATTGAAGTCATTTAACAGAGGCTTTCAGTCATCGTCAGTAAAACCTGAGACACAAGCGCCATCGTATGAGTCACTCATCCTAACGCTGGTCCCCAGCGTTGCCTAGCAACCCTGAGATGTGGCCAGAAGCGAGTGTGGGTGTGACATCATCATCATCATCATCATCATCATCATCATCATCAGCAGCAGCAGCAGCAGCAGGACAGGGATGGTGAACTAGCCTAGCAGCAGCAGCAGCAGGACAGGGATGGTGAACTAGCCTAGCAGCAGCAGGACAGGGATGGTGAACTAGCCTAGCAGCAGCAGGACAGGGATGGTGAACTAGCCTAGCAGCAGCAGCAGGACAGGGATGGTGAACTAGCCTAGCTGCTACACGAGATCGCTTTGGGAGTCTAACCCACTGTCGTCTGTGTGTGGATCTGCGCGTGTGTCTGTGTGTGTGTGTGTGTGTGTGTGTGTCTGTGTGTGTGTCTGTGTGTGTCTGTGTGTGTGTGTGTGTGTCCAGGTGTTGGTGACAGCCAGTAAGGCCCTGCTGCTGAAACAGTGGGACTGGCAGCAGGCCCGGTGCACGCGCTCCTGGAGGGCCATCCACAACGTCCCCGTCGCCAGCATGACCTTTGACCCCACCTCCACACTCCTGGCCACAGGTGAGCTGACACCATGTTCAGGGGCTTCTTCAGTAAAGTGCGATATTTAGAAAGAGTTTGGCACCATGAAAATGATTCCTGTCTGCTCTGTCGTGCATTTCTCTAAGATGTTTCTGGAATGTTTGTGCAAGCTTGGC
>NC_139663.1:23204118-23206618 GCF_951799395.1 Argentina silus | reverse complement strand
CGCCCACAGGAAGTGACCCGTTTCAGCTGACCGCCCGGGTCACAGCGAAGGCACACGACAAGGTTGGAAACACACACACACACACACACACACACACACACACACACACACACACCATGACAAGGTTGGTCTCACACTGTGCAATGCTGGGTCGTTCACCGTAAACACACAGCTGCAGAAATGCATCTACACACACACACACACACACACACACACACACACACACACACACACACACGCACACACACACTCACTGAGGCACGCAGTAGCACTATAATGAGGTGTAACCCTGGCTTGGTTCAGCTGGAAGGCTTTTCTCATCAGGAAGTCTCAGCTCCCGTCAGGAGACATTACTGCCCTCCCACAAACACATTCTGTTTAACCCCCGAAAGGCCTCAACCACTTTTACCTGAATAATAGCCATTGTTTGAGCTCACACACACACACACACACACACACACACACCTGAGCTGTCGGTGTTGTAGTGTATGAAAACTTTCAGAAGGAGATATTTAAACGAGGTATTTAAAGAAACGCAGTCAGCCTCAGACTGGCGTGACGCCAACAGGTGTTAGTTAACCATCTGGGTTCCGTGACACAGAGAGCCTAATGTAAGAAGGAAGTGTGTGTGTGTGTGTGTGTGTGTGTGTGTGTGTGTGTGTGTGTGTGTGTCTGTCTGGAAATGTAGATATGTGAAATCTCTGGCCCTGTCTCACCTTTCACTGACCCCCCCCCTCACCCCCCCCAGGATGTGAACAGTGTGGCAGTGTCTCCCAACGACAAGCTGGTAGCGTCTGGTTCTCAGGATCGCCTAGCCAAGCTGTGGTCCCTGGGGGACCTGGCCCTGCTGGGGGTCTTCCGGGGCCACCGCCGGGGGGTCTGGGCCGTCTGCTTCTCCCCCGTGGACCAGGTCCTCGTCTCCTCCTCCGCAGACGGCACCGTCAAACTCTGGGCCCTACACGACTTCAGCTGCCTCAAGGTGAGGGGGGAGGGGGGAGGGGCTGGGGGGTGGCGGGGGCATCATCATCATCATCATCTCTCTCCCTCCCTGGGTGGTAGATGGGTGTGTGTGTGTGTTTGTGTGTGTGCATCAGTGTGCGTGTGAGAGTGTGTGTGTGTCTGTGAGCATCTCTCTGTGTGATGTGGATCAACTCTATTTCAGGAGATGAAACATGTTAAACGTGTGTGTGTGTGTGTGTGTGTGTCTTCCAGACGTTTGAAGGTCATGACGCCTCAGTGCTGAAGGTCGTGTTTGTGAGCCGAGGTACTCAGTTGCTCACAAGGTATGATACACACACACTCTGTTCACCCACAAACACACACACACAACCCCCCCCTCCCCACACACACACACACACACAGCAGAATGGTCACCATCACTCCTGGTCCAGGGTGTTGTCCAGGGTGTTGTCCAGGGCGTTGTCCAGGGCGTTGTCCAGGGCGTTGTCCAGGGCGTTGTTCAGCCACAGTCTCTGTCTGCATCTGTCCTTCGCTGCTGAACACCGTCTGTTCCAACGGCCAAACGTCCTTCACAACCACACCGGAGAGTTGACTCCCCCTCTCCCCTCCCTCCCCCCCCCCCCCCCCCCCCAGTGGGTCGGACGGCCTGGTGAAGCTGTGGACCATTAAGACCAATGAGTGTGTGAAGACCCTGGACGCCCACCAGGACAAGGTGTGGGGTCTCCACGGCAACCGCAGGGACGACAGGATGGTCACCGGCTCGGCCGACTCCAACATCACCGTGTGGAAGGTCAGCCTCTCTCTCTCACACACACACACACACAAAGACACACACGCATACACACACACACACAAAGACACACACGCAGATGCAGACACACACACACACACACACACACACACACACACACACACACAGAGGGCTTGTTTCCCCTGGGGTATATCTGGGGTGCGTCCCAATAGTCTGTTAGTCTTCATCGACTGACCTCCTTCCTTCTCAAACCCCATTGGACGTGTTGTTTCTACTACCTGACCCACACACCCCCACAGCGGCCAATCAATCGCTTTAACATCTCCACATCGACTGCAACCTTCCCTGTAATAACCAGGTGTGATTCCTGGTGTGACAACCTTCCCTGTAATAACCAGGTGTGATTCCTGGTGTGACAACCTTCCCTGTAATAACCAGGTGTGATTCCTGGTGTGACAACCTTCCCTGTAATAACCAGGTGTGATTCCTGGTGTGACAACCTTCCCTGTAATAACCAGGTGTGATTCCTGGTGTGACAACCTTCCCTGTAATAACCAGGTGTGATTCCTGGTGTGATTCCTGGTGTGACAACCTTCCCTGTAATAACCAGGTGTGATTCCTGGTGTGACAACCTTCCCTGTAATAACCAGGTGTGATTCCACCTATAAACTAGGACTGTAGGTCGATCGAAAATGACTTTGTTTCAGGAACTCATCTGTTCCTCTTTCCAGCTCTGCTGTAAACCCCTGAATGACTTCACCTGTACAGGTCACAGTCCTACTGGCAGCT
>NC_139663.1:23179118-23196618 GCF_951799395.1 Argentina silus | reverse complement strand
CATGGGACAGGCAGGTGCAGACACTCAGGTACACGACACTGGGCGTCTCAGAGGTGCCAGCCGTGGCTGATGTCTGTTTTCCTTCTTGTCGTAACTCAACGTTCAATCACAGACCTGATCTGTCCGCTGGCAGTAAGACTCATCCGGGTTGGAATCAGTCTGACACAGGGAACACAAAGCAGCGTTGTGCTGCGGGTGGGAATCTGGCCAGACTCCAGGTCACTGGGGAGCTGAAGGGACCTGAGGCCTGAGAACCCTCTCAGAGTGTCTTCACTGGAAGTAGCAGAGCTCATTGTGAAACCAGGCGCGCGGCCCACATTCCTCTGGAATCCAAACAGGTACTTATCTCCAATCTAGTCACCTAGCACCTTTTGATGCCGCAAGCCCTAAACACTAATGTGTTGGTGTTAAAGAGCACATTGACATGAAACCAACAAACAATGACCCCCCCCCCTTCCCCCCCCCAGCCTCTAGTCAGCCCCCCTGGAGCAGTTAGGGGTTAGGTGCCTTGCTCAAGGGTACAACGGCAGTGGTAGACACCTTAGATATGATGCCAGCGACCGTCCAGTCACCAGCTCACATCCGGCTCCCTCCTGGGGGGGGTCAAACTGGCCGGCCTCTCTAACCTCTAACCTCTAACCTCTGCTATCCCTACAGCCCGGAGAGAGAGATGTCTGTCTTTAGCATAGAGCTATTGCGGTTTAGCTGATGTTCGTAACATATTTCCTGTGTGTGTGTCTGATGTACAATGTCATTTCCTTTCCAGTATGGATTCTCAGGATGAGGAGATGGACACCGCCCCTCTTAAAGAGCCCCGCCCCCTGTTTCTGATTGACAGGCAGCCAGGTGAGGGAGGAGACAGGGGCGAGGGAGAGGATGATAAGAGTGAGATACCGGAGGAGGAGGAGGAGGAGGAGGATGAGGATGGTGGTGGTGGTGGATGTGAAGAAGATCCAGGCTGCCCCACCCACATGGAGGATGATGATGATGATTGTGACATCAGCGTCACCAGAAAAGCCAATAGCGTGAGAGTAGAGAACGGGAAAGAAAATGGCGACCACCACTCTGAGAGCTCAGGGGAGGAGGAGGAGGAGGAGGAGGAGGTCCAGGGAAGCCAAACGGAGGCCAAGGTGGTGGTTGAGTTTCAGACCGCCCCATCGGCAGGGTCCCCCCCACCCCTCCAGACACTCACCAGCTGATGCTGAACACCAAGCCCACCGGAGGTGACCCGAACCTGGGCTTTGACCCCCTAGAGAGTCCCCAGGTCACACAGACAGTGTGTCAGTCAGTCAGTCAGTCAGAGAGAGAGACTGAGAGACAGAGAGGGACAGTCTGGTTGTGAATAACCTCCTGTGAATAACCCGGCAGGCAGGTTGGAAAACCTTTTCATAACTTCTTTCATAACTTTCATACCTAGCCCTCATAGAAGAAAATTAGCACATGACTTTTTTTTTGTATGTGTACATTGTTGTGCAGTCCTGCTCAGCCTGCTCTTCCACGTCGCAGAAACAGCAAAAGCCTCATTATGTAAGAGCAGATTTTTCTTTGTCATGATTTCTTGAAATGATATTTGTATTCGTCATGATGGATGATGGACCCTGAATAAAATGTGTGCCTTGTGGAATAGAAGACTGGTTTTGACTGGTACTGTATGATGATCAGATGCAGAAGCAGGATGCCATTTGATGGTTAACACCTTGGAGTTGTGTGTGGATATGATCAGATCATAGTTCACAATAACACACGACACATGACAAGGAGATAAAGCAGAATTTGGGACCTTACATGGGCCTGTCCGGCTTAAGAGGATGGGCTCACTGTGAAGTCACAATTCTGTGGTAAACCACAGACTCACTGGACACTTTATTAGGAACACTATACTAATACTGGGTAGGGCCTCCCTTTATTAGAACACTATACTAATACTGGGTAATACTCCCTTTATTACAACACTATACTAATACTGGGTAATACTCCCTTTATTACAACACTATACTAATACTGGGTAGGGCCTCCCTTTATTACAACACTATACTAATACTGGGTAGGGCCTCCCTTTATTACAACACTATACTAATACTGGGTAATACTCCCTTTATTAGGAACACTATACTAATACTGGGTAATACTCCCTTTATTACAACACTATACTAATACTGGGTAATACTCCCTTTATTACAACACTATACTAATACTGGGTAATACTCCCTTTATTAGGAACACTATACTAATACTGGGTAATACTCCCTTTATTACAACACTATACTAATACTGGGTAATACTCCCTTTATTAGGAACACTATACTAATACTGGGTAGGACCTCCCTTTGCTCTCAAAACAGGTTGTACTTGTATTTTCTATAACTTTGTGGTTGACTCACACATCCAGTCTGCATAACTAATAAAGTTTTAGATCTACTGCAGTACATCTGTAGAATACACAACTTCATTGATTAAAGACAGACAATAAGTTATTTCAATGGATGATAGTAGATTTATTGCGGTTTACATATGAAGTCAACCTCCCTCTACAGACAGTGACTATCTTTCATATTAGGCACAATGTGCAGTATGGAAAATAGAGGTTGCCAGATCAAATGAGACAGAAAACTGATTATGTTTAGAGTGAAATCAAAATCTCGATTCAAAAACAGACAGAAAACAAAATCCAAGAGAATCAGAGTCATGGAAAGTGTATATCTTCCTTTATATGAGTGAATAACTGGAGGGGATGCTGTTTCACATGACTCCATGTGGCAATGTGACTTTAGACTCAAGGTTAGCTTCAAGGTTGGATTAAAACAGGAGTTGGATTAAAACAAATACAAATGATCCCCAAAACCTCAGAAAACAAATTCTTCAAATACATTTTTTTTCCCATTAATGAATTAGTTCACAATAACGACCAACATTATTATACTATTTACAATGTGGTTAGCAGAGGTCTATTAGGGGGTTCCATGTCAGTATCCATAGCAAGTGTAAAATGTGGGGCCTGACTAACTACAGTACTACACCTCCCTGATCCAGATTCTCAACAGTAGGGGACAGTGTTATTGTTGTTATTATTATTATTATTATTATTATTATTATATTGCATTACATTGTTGATAGTTGACTGTTGACTGTCGTATTGTTGAAGAGCTAGCTTTGCCCTACGCATTTTGTAGCATTGAATACCCTGTATCCTCTCCTAATGAACATATGATCAAACAGAGTGGACAGGCGCTGTTTCCCCTCGGGCATCGAGTCACGGTGCACCACAGAAGAAGAAGTGGCTTCGCTAGCTTGGGTAAAGAGGAGCGGTGTCATGGTGGCGTTAGAACTGACATGAGGGCATCAGCAGGTAGAGCACGACACAGCGTCAATCAAAGTAATCAACTTCACAACATCCTAATCCTAATCCTCAGGGGCTTTACAAACTGTCTGGTGACCATGGCGACAAACAAACCACATTTCCATGCCAACCGTATGACCCACGACCTATCAGGCGGGGGACCCTCTACATCGACTCATCGGTGGAGCCTTTCAAAACCAGTCAACACGATGACTTGTACAGCTGCTTCACTCATTTACACAAAGGTACTTATCGTAAGTCGTCTGCTAAATGACTTCAATAAACAAATAAACAAACACATCGGCCTCAGCGGCTCTGTATCATGGCGGCCCCGGGCGAGAGCCGGGCTTTGGAGACGTTCTTGCGGGTCACCGTGGTGCAGCGGGTCAGAATCTCCTGGGCACGTGGCCGGGGGGGCACCTTGGGCGTGGTGGGCCTCTTGAACAGGTTGGGGTCGGAGCTGCTGGGCGCCATCTTGCCCTCGTCCGCCACCTCCACACTCTCCTGGCGGTCCGCCCTCATTGGCGGGGGGGTGCGGCTGAGGCGGAGCCTCTCGTCGTCGTAGCTACGGCTCAGGTTGAGGGAGGAGCTTCCCGAGGAGGAGCTGAAGTCAGAGTTGAAGCTAAGGTCACTGTCATCGCTGACGCCACTGAAGTCGCTGTCAGCCGTGGCGCTCCGCCACCGGGGCCCCCCCGCCTCGCCGCCGTCGTCGTTGTCCTCCACCAGGATGGTGGGTGTAGGCGGGTGGCGGCTGGCAGGGGGCGGCGTAGGGGGGGTGGTGGTCACAGCCATGCGCGGGGCGGGGCGGGGGCTGGCAGGGGAGCTGGCCAGCATGTTCAGAGAACGCGACTTGTTCTTGTCGGGCAGCGTCAGCTGATTGGGCGAGGAGGGGCGGAGGCTGGCGGGCTGGCGGAGGTTGTCCTGAGAGCGGCTGAGCTCGTGGGAGTGTCCGGCCAGCGAGCCGGGGAGCTGCAGCTGGGCCAGGTTGAGGTTGGAGCGCCCCAGGTCCTGTTTCAGGGTCACCATGCGAACGCTGGGGTTGTTGTAGCGCTGCAGGTACATGGAGGGGATGTAACCTGTCTGGCCGTTGTACCTGGGAGGAGTCAGATAATAATAATAAGAATAATAATACACTTTATTTATATAGCACCTTTTTAAAACAGTTACAAAGTCCTTTACGAACAGATACGCAAATAAAAAACGTAGAAACAGTTAAACACAACACTTTAAACAGAACAAGGGCAGCATCCATTAAAGGCTAGTCTATAAAAATGAGTTTTAAGAAGAGATTGAAAAGAAAATACCAGACATGAGCTGCTGTCATGTTACATAAGTGACCCATCAACGAGCAGGAGGGAGCTCCAACCACAGACAGAACCAGACCAAACCTCGACATGGATAAACCGGTTTTGATGTGTGCCAAAGATTCTGTGGCTTGTGCTCGAAATACCTTGGAACAAACAATAGGCCAGCTATGTGTGGTATTGGTTCTGCACAGACGCAGCGCTGCGACGGGGAGATATCCACCGCAGGGGAGATATCCACCGCAGCGCTGATCGCCAGTGGGCAGGGAGTGTTTTATGAGCGCACATGCCTTGGTGTTTGCAGTACATAATGACCTGTCAGGTTCCGCCTCCGTTCACAGCGGAAATTAGATGCTCTTTTCGCGATCTCATATGTACTGTGATCCAGGAAGTGTCATTCTTACCCGTCAACTATAATTAGAATAATTAGAATCTATAAATACACTAAGGACTGTCTGTAGGAGTCTGACAGGGACTCATCTCCATTGTAGCTACGTCATTTTGATTATTATTCTGTATTGTATTATAGTCGCGGTGCTCCTCACTGCTGGGACAATCTGCAGAGAACATTTCAGTTGGATGTCCAGGTGCCGCTCGGGCAGTTTAAAGTTTTGACCGTTTTAAACCTCCTTGTTGAAAAATGATATTTTTCTTGATTGTGTTTTCTAATGTTTGTAAGAGAGACCTTGGTCTCAATGGGATTCCCTGCTGAAATAAAGGTTCCATAAAAAAAGAGTCTTTTGTACGGCTGGCACACAGTGGTTAGTTAGTATGACGCCTCACCTGACGAGCCACCAGCCGTTGTCCGACTTCTGCAGCGCCTCCACCACGCAGCCGATCTCCACGGACACCTCGTCCTTGTTGGTGGCCTTGTAGCTTCTCCCCGCGGAGTACATCACACCTGCTGACAAGACACGTCTCGGAGTTAGTCCATCAGAAAGCGCTATCCAAATTTGATGTATTATTACGATTATTATTATGACATGTATCATGAATATATTGCAATATTTAAGTTTGTGAAGAAAAAAAAAAAAGAAATATTATTTTGTTTTTTGTAATAGATATTGGAATATGTGTGGTGGTGTATTTTAGAGTTCATGTCATTTGCAGTGCATGTGGTCAACAGTATAGGTAGATATGTGTTCATGGCAAAGGGTTTGTTCATATCATCTCTTTTAAGGCCACGGAATATCGCCAAGCAGTGTAGAAGTGTGATATAGAATATGTCATGTAGAAGTGTGATATAAAACGATCTCTTACTGTCTCCGTTGGTCCCCTCTTCGTCATCATCATCATCATCATCAAACTCATCATCGTCTATCTTCTCCAGGTAGGGGGCAGGGAACCAGGCCAAGCGCTTATCCTCGTTCTCTACCAGCCACCAGCCTGCGGGGGCACAGGGGTCGGAGAGGTCAGAGAGGTCAGGGGTCAGACTGGGGCTACTGGGGAATCACCCCCGGGGTCTGCTGAGATGGGCCACCTTGCTCTGATACTTGACTTAGAATATATTATATTTATATAATTATAATTAAATCAATTATAATTTGTTGAATTATATTTCTACCCCAGTACTAACTAAAACTGTCCATGTCCTGGCCCTGTTGGCAAGGGGCAGAAATGATGTAGAGTGGGGGGTAATATTTAGCCTTGGCTATGCTGGGCCACACACCCTTAGTGTGTACAGGTACCACTAATCGACACAACCACTAATCGAGAACAGTTCATAGGTAAGGAAATAGGCCTACTGTTAGGGCTGCCAAACACGTAGATAGATAATAATAGTAGTAATACACACATCTTGCACAATAATAATATAAACATTTGCTAATAAATAATACAGTTTGCGCCAAAATGCAACACACGTTCCCTCACCTGCTTTATCTTTGATGAGCACGTCCACCTTCTCGTCCACGGCGACTTTGAAGGCTCGGTTCTTGGTGTCCTTGGTCTCGTAAGTAGCCACGCACCGGTACGTTTCAGTCACGAACGGCTGCGTCACGTTTCCGACGCTGAAACTCTTGTCCTGCCCACCGGAGATCCCTCCATCCGTGGCTTCGGAAGGCATGATCACGATGCTGAGGACGAAACCCACGAGATTCAATGTTTAGGGCATTTGTTGGAGACACAATATAGAACCTTTAAATCTCCAAAACATAACAGGACACGTGTTGTGACCTGATGCGTAAAGCTGTGCGTAATGTCCTTAATGCAATACGGATATGGATTGACTACGCGTAATGTTCAGTATGTTTCCAAGAACAAATGATATAATCTACCTGTTCTGAGCGTACTCGGGCTTCAGGTCCTGGTCCTTGGGGTGGAAGAACTGAATGACCAGGGAACACTGGGACACGCGCTCGTCGCAGCTCAGGAGCTCGGTGCAATACTTCTCCAGAAACTTCAGACGAACCACCGACTTGCTGGGACCGTTCTTCTGCGCGCTCCTCTTCATCCTCCGGTCTGATACAGGAACGACCCGGTTTAATAACACGTTAATTAACCTCTTAAACTGAAAGCCTTATTTGACTAATTTCCGCCTCAAAACCCAGACCCGAACTAAACTGCTTCTAACATTAGAAATATGATGATCAGATGCAAAAACATGATGCCATTTGATAGGTAACACTTTGAAGTTTTGTGTGGATATGATCAGATCATAGTTCAGAATGACATACTACACATGACAATGAGATAAAGTCATCAATAATCAAATTAGTAATCAAATTAAAGCAGAATTTGGGACCAATAATGGGCCCGTCCGGCTTAAGAGGTTTAATAACAAGTCTTAAGTATAGACCTAACTGTCCAGTTCATACAGACTACCCACCATCTATTTGGTGAAGGAAGGAATACGCATGGCTTACCTTTGAATTTGGGAATAATCCTGTCCGATTTACGGTGGATTGCAGTTGGGAATTTCTTCTTCAGTTGTTTCTGGTGGGATAGATGGTTTGATATAAGAGAGAATATTAGGATATGACTGCTTGTATATATTAGCAATGCTTGCATTAAGCCTATATGACGGAATTGCGCCTTTGATAATGGATGTCTTACATGTAGTTCCTTGAAGTCTCGGAAGCCTCTGTAAACGATGATGTCACTCTGATCCGACCACAGCACCGATGTGATGTACATCTGCAAATTTGAAAAAAATAATTTAATTAAATTAAATAAATTAGGCTATAGTGCAAATCATTGGTTACTAATTATTTCCGATTTGCGGTTCAATATGTCCAGTATTCTTTCCCGCCGTCACAGATAATATCCTTTATCCAAAGTCCTTACTTTGGTCCTCTCCTTGTGCATCACTCCGATCAGTCTGACGCTAATGGCGTACCGCTGTCCGTCCATGATGGCGTGCAGGTGTGTGTGTAGCTGTGTGAGCAGGCGTGTGCGTAAAGTCCGAGAGAAACCTGTCGTCCTCTGAGTACCTGAGTGAAGTGACACCAGGTACCCAGCTGGTATATATACCCGTCTGAAACTGACGTCACGTCACGTCAGCACTCCCGGGCAAGTACACTATTGCGATAGGTGGCCAAGCATTTCTCTGAAATGGTTTCTGGGGGCGGAGGGGGGAAACATGGGGGGGGGGAGGGGGGAACATGGGGGGGAAACATGGGGAGGGGGCAGGGGGAACCATGGAGGGGGGGGAACATGGGGGAGAAACATGGGGGGAGGGGGAAACATGGCCCCCCATGGGGGGGGGGGGGGGGCATGGGGGGGGGGTGGAGGGGGAAGAAGCCTTGTCAGTAAAGGAGGGAGCTGGAGCTTTTTGCATTTTTCTAACATCTGAAACAACTTTTTTCTTCCATCTAGAACCACAGTCCCAATGTCTAATTTTATGTCTAAAATAAGTAGATTTTCTGTGTAGTTTTTTTAAGCATTCCCATTCAGCTGTTCAATGGTCATTTCAATGTGCATTTCACTTGCATAACTTATAATATCATAATCCAACAATCAAAGCTATTTTAGTCAATTTTATATGACCACCCCCCCCCCTCTCATTTTTCGATGGAAATACTGAGTATTTCACAAACCTGCAAGACACACACACACATAATTACGCATTGACTGCCCACTTTCAGTATTGCCCGTTCGGAGACATCGAAAGGATGCTCATTGAAAACCAGATCTAAATAGACTGAGACTGTGTCTCTTCTTCAGAGGCTGGCTTCTATTCACATGTAATTGTGCATTGGTCATGCAAATAACTGTTACTGTCTTTATGTCTATGTTGCTAATAGCCATCATGGTGGAAATGGTTCGGCCTTTCATAACTGAGGTCAGTTTCTATTGACTATTATGCGGGCAGGGCTAGGACAAGGCTAGGGCAGGGCTAGGGCAGGGCTAGGGCAGGGCTAGGACAAGGCAAGTTTCGGTGGGCCATTTTTGCTTTGGGGGAGAAAACAAAGCAGTGATAGTTGCACCTCAGGACATGACTTGTAGATGTTGGATTAAAACAAGGTGTGGCAGTCATGTGGTAGTCATCAAAATACTTCCAGATTTTATTTGTGATTTTGAAATTGTAACAACACTATTATTAGCTTTTGATTTTACCTGGGGTTTGCATCAGAGTGGAGTTTCACCAGGAATACACACACACACACACACACACACACACACACACACACACACACACACACACACAGACACACACACACACACACACACACACACACACACACACACACACACACACAATATTGTGAATGACATACACAATAAAGTAAATCTAATTAATCTAAACCAATAAACACTGGTTCTAGTTTGGATGACATCGTTACCCTAAATGTATATCTGAGTCACAGAGCTGGCAGGCTGTTGAGGAAGCAAGGCGAGAGTGAGGCAGACATTCTAGAACACATTGTTGAGGAAATGGAACTGTACACACGTACACACACACACACACACACACACACACAAAATCAGAATCAGAATCAGAATCAGAATTCTTTTATTTGGTCAAGTATTTTTGCACATACAGGAAATTGACTTGGTGAGGTTGGTGCATGGACATAAAAAACAAATAGCAAATATTGACAAGAAATTTACAAAATAGCAAAATATTAACAAAATAGCAATAACAAGTCTACAAATTTACAAAAAAGAGCAGCAGAACAATACATCTTGTAGGCTGTGTGAGGATCAGTGGCAATGAGGCTAGAGGCTGTGGAGTGGTTGTGAGGCTAGAGGCTGTGGAGTGGTTATGAGGCTAGAGGCTGTGGAGTGGTTATGGGGCATGAACACTATCAACTAGAATAATTATGCCTCTTCGGACAACTAGACATACTCACACTGAACACACACACTAAAGAAACTCCCAAAATCTAAATCTCTGACCTGACAACATGTTTTGTTGAAAACCCCCAGCAGTCTAAATGATGTCCCTTAGTTTACAGAATAATTCAGGTTTTTGTGCTGTTTTCAACAGTTGCTGTTGTTTTGAACTGAGAAATATGACACGTGCTGTCTCTATTTAAAACATCAGTCTGTAAATATGATTTAATTGAAAAGTGATGGGCCAAGAGTTAAAATAAACAACAGGAAAGTTGAAACTGTGGGCATCAGTAGCAGCAGCAGCAGCAGTAGATCTGAACAGAGTTTTTCTTGCACATCAAGAACACACTTTTGATTTCAGGACCCCAACACAACGAGGGGACACTGGGAGAGACACAGAGAGACACAACGAGGGGACACAGAGAGAGAGAGACAGAGAGAGAGACAGAGACACACACACAGAGAGAGAGAGAGAGAGAGAGACAGAGAGAGACAGAGAGAGACAGAGACACACACAGAGAGAGACAGAGAGAGAGACAGAGAGAGAGACAGAGAGAGACAGAGAGAGAGAGAGAGAGAGACAGAGAGAGACAGAGAGAGAGACAGAGAGAGACAGAGAGAGAGAGAGAGAGACAGAGAGAGACAGAGAGAGAGACAGAGAGAGACAGAGAGAGACAGAGACACACAGAGAGAGACAGAGAGAGACAGAGAGAGACAGAGAGAGAGACAGAGAGAGACAGAGACACACAGAGAGAGACAGAGACACACAGAGAGAGAGAGAGAGAGAGAGACAGAGAGAGACAGAGAGAGACAGAGACACAGAGAGAGAGAGAGAGAGAGACAGAGAGAGACAGAGAGAGACACAGGGAGAGACACAGAGAGAGACACAGAGAGACAGAGAGAGACACAGAGAGACACAGAGAGACAGAGAGAGAGAGACACAGAGAGACAGAGAGAGACAGAGACACAGAGAGAGACACAGAGAGACAGAGAGAGACACAGAGAGACAGAGAGAGACACAGAGAGAGAGAGACACAGAGAGACAGAGAGAGACACAGAGAGAGACAGAGACACACAGAGAGAGAGAGAGAGACACAGAGAGACACACAGAGAGACAGAGAGAGACACAGAGAGACAGAGAGAGACACAGAGAGACAGAGAGAGACAGAGAGAGACAGAGAGAGACACAGGGAGACAGAGAGACACAGAGAGAGAGAGAGAGAGACAGAGAGAGACAGAGAGAGACAGAGAGAGACACAGGGAGACAGAGAGACACAGAGAGAGAGAGAGAGACAGAGAGAGACACAGAGAGAGACGGAACTACACTTCTTTGGATAGATCAGCTTTGAAAAAATAGAATTTTAGTTCTATTTGATAGCAATTTTCTCCCTGCCCCAACCATCTCCTAAAAAGAAAATTGTAATTGTATGTTGTTATTATTATGATTATTGTTATTATTTATGAATGAATTATATGTTAGATGTTATTATTTGCCCGGCCTCCACCACCACCATCAGAGGACTAAACACTTTGTTTGTTATTACAAATAGATTCCATCTACTAATGTTACTATTATTTGTGTGTGTGTGTGTGTGTGTGTGTGTGTGTGTGTGTGTACGTGTGTATGTGTGTGTGTGTGTGTGTGTGTGACCATAAACTAGTTCACACACTCCACTCACGTAGGCACTCAAGATTCTCTGGCCCAGACAGACAAAGCTATCACACCATGGATCAGTACAGCCATCTGTCTTTCTCTGACAGCACTCAAACAGAGTGGTCCCATTCCAACAAGATAAGTACTTTATTGATCCCTCAGGGGAAATTATCTGTTTGCACACTGCACATGCACTGCACCCCCCTGAGACAACACACATGCACTGCACCCCCCCTGAGACAACACACATGCACATGCACCCCCCCCCCCCAGGGAGAACAGAGCTCAGAGCTCCGAACACAGGGTCAGCTGTAGTTCAGCCCCCCTGGAGCAGTTAGGGGTTCAGCCCCCCTGGAGCAGTTAGGGGTTCAGCCCCCCTGGAGCAGTTAGGGGTTCAGTGCCCCTGGAGCAGTTAGGGGTTCAGCCCCCCTGGAGCAGTTAGGGGTTCAGCCCCCCTGGAGCAGTTAGGGGTTCAGCCCCCCTGGAGCAGTTAGGGGTTCAGTGCCCCTGGAGCAGTTAGGGGTTAGGTGTCTTGCTCAAGGGCACAACGGCAGTGGTAGACACCTTAGATATGATGCCAGTAACACCTTAGACATGATGCCAGTAACACCTTAGATATGATGCCAGTAACCCTCCAGTCACCAGCTCACATCCACCTCCCTCCTGGAGGGGATCCAACCAGTAACCCTCCAGTCACCAGCTCACATCCACCTCCCTCCTGGGGGGGATCCAACCAGTAACCCTCCAGTCACCAGCTCACATCCACCTCCCTCCTGGGGGGGATCCAACCAGTAACCCTCCAGTCACCAGCTCACATCCACCTATTTGCAATCATCAAATTGTGATTTATTTTTTCTTCCCCCAACCCCCCAACGGGGAAATTCAACTGACCCCAACCCCCCAACGGGGAAATTCAACTGACCCCAACCCCCCAACAGGGAAATTCAACTGACCCCAACCCCCCAACAGGGAAATTCAACTGACCCCAACCCCCCAACGGGGAAATTCAACTGACCCCAACCCCTCAACGGGGAAATTCAACTGACCCCAACCCCCCAACAGGGAAATTCTCCACAGTACATTGAAGATCAAAGCGTTCGGTATGGTAGGTGTACCAGGATACCATTACACGGTGTATTATACTCTCTGTGTTAACTAAGACGTTATCAGTTGAGTATTCAATAAACTCATTAGAAAGGGTGAACGTCTTCTAATCATAGAAAGCATCTGATTTTCATTTTCAAGATTCTAGTACCACAACGCAGTACTGCCACCTACTGGTTAAATTGTGGTCCATTTTAACATTTAAGTCATTTAGCAGATGCTTCTGTCCAAAGTCACTTAAGTACATTTGTCTCAGTAAGTGAAGTTAGGGGGCATTAGGGGGTTCAGAGGTCTGAGGTGTTTGGGGGTTCAGAGGTCTGAGGTGTTTGGGGGTTCAGAGGTCTGAGGTGTTTGGGGGTTCAGAGGTCTGAGGTGTTAGGGGGTTCAGAGGTCTGAGGTGTTTGGGGGTGTTTGGGGGTTCAGAGGTCTGAGGTGTTTGGGGGTTCAGAGGTCTGAGGTGTTTGGGGGTTCAGAGGTCTGAGGTGTTAGGGGGTGTTACAGGGTGCAGAGGTCTGAGGAGGAAGAAACAGTCCATACAGTCCTGATGTGTGAAATGATGGCCAGGCTAAACTATAATAACAGAAACACAATTAAGAGACAGAAATACTAAATAAAAAATAATAAAAAAAAGATTTCTTGGGAATAGTTTTATTGCAAAGTTGACTGCATTATCAATTCATTTCTCCATCAACCCACTGAATCTGTAACTCAAGAAACTCTTTCATAAAATCTCTCTCCATGCTTGAGTTGAAGGCCCTCAAAGATAGTTTCAAGACTAAAAAAACCTCTTTGTGAACACATCAACTCATCGCAAAGTTATTACAATCATATAATCCACTGCATATATCAAAACAGATCTTTACACTTTAAATTCAGACCTCATTGTATATAACTGATATCTGTCAGTTATTTATCAATCAAAACATCATTCACACACTCAAAGTTTGTTCTTAATTCCACACAACATAAACACTGATGTCACTTTTTTTCCATATTTCATATATTTTGTATTATTTAACGTCTGAGAAATTGCATGGCCACGAACAGTCCAGACAGAGACAAAGAAGACATTTTCAAATCTGTCTTATCGGTCAAATCCAATGATCAGCCTCAATGCCTCCAAGGGAATTCCCGAATCACTCGACTATAAGTTGTATCCGTCCTCATGTGGGCTGTTAGTGTGACTGTACACCAGCATGGGCGACATGGGCTGACCGGAGAGGTAGGCGGAGTAGTTCCCCTCCCTGGGGGACACCTTTTCATTTCACCTCAGTGAGGAAAGACTCGTGGAAGTTAAAACGATTGTTGGTGGGTGGGGTGGGGGGGTGGGTGGAGGGGAGGGGGGCAGGCTGTGTTGTGTTGTGTTTTCTCTTCAAATGACGTCATACAAACATGCTTTCTCACAACTCAAGAGTGTCCACCTCTCTCAGCCTCAGAAAGAAAGGAAACGCCTGTCGACTTGAGCTTGTCGTATAAAACGGTGCAGGGTCAGGTTTGTACAAACATTTTACATTTAAGGCAGAAGGTTTCCTAAAGCGTCAAGGAGGGTTTGTTCATTGATCCTTTTGTCTTTCCAAAAACACACGCGTCTCTTCACACATCACACAAGGTGCACGGGGTCTTAATATAGATTTTCTCCATTTCGGTTGATGAGTCAGACAAAAACGTTGCTTAAAGCCTCAGGCGTGAGTCACACCTGTTGTGCGTTGCTGTGACGAGGAGTTGTGGAACCGAAGCAGAGAGGACAGCTCGGTCGCTCCCTGTCACATTCAATCAATCTCAACCACAGACAGAAAAATCGCTAGAATGGGCAACAACAGTCAGAATCCACTGCGTTTCACGAACGTGAAGCACTTCCCTACACCCCACCACTGCGCCAGCGTCACCCGTATGGAGACGGAGCATCGCCAGAGTCCTGAGACAGATTCTATACTGTTAAATGCCCATTCTAGTCACACTATTTCTATGCCCTAGAAGCCCTCATCTCTTCTCCCGTGCATGGTCTCATGGTCTTGCTCCATGTAAACACACATATGTCATTTGTGGCGTCGTTAGGCTCAAAACCCAATGAATACAGGAGTGAGAGTCTCTCTCTCTCTCTCTCTCTCTCTCTCTCTCTCTCTCTCTCTCTCTCTCTCTCTCTCTCTCTCTCTCTCTCTCTCTCTCTCTCTCTCTCTCTCTCTCTCTCTCTCTCTCTCTCTCTCTCTCTCTCTCTCTCTCTCTCTCTCTCTCTCGGTGGAGGTAGAAATCGGGCCTATTGCAATGCGTGGTTAAACACCATTTCTCATTCCACGGCATTACGATGAGCCCGTCCTCCGTTTCTGCCTCCACAAATACTGCAGACAACCATTCTGAGAGTCAAAAGGCTGGTGAATGGGAGAAGAAGGAAAAAAAAAAAAAAAGGAAAAATTCTCTCATCTTTATATCTATATCTATCTACCGGTGATACACGTCATGGAAATCATCAATATTCATCTTCAATAAATACTCTGGTGGCTTTGTGTGTGATGCATTGTCACTCATGTCATAATACTAGTTAAAAAGTTCACCTCTGGGAAATCAAAGTGGGAAGGGAGTTGCCGTGGGACCCCACCGCCCCGGCAGAGCCCCTCCCCTTGCATAGAGAAATGAAGCGTGAAGCGTGAAGCGCCGAGCTGGTCGGGAGGAAGAGGAGCCGTCTCCAAAAAGCAGCAGCTTGGAAGTGGTTAGCAATATGGGCTATGTCTGTCTGAGTCCCCCCCCCCCCCCCCTACCGAGCTGAGACGGTAAAAACTCACTCCTCAAGTTCAAATACACGCCCGCCCGCCCACCCGCCCGCCCCCCCCCCACACACACACCCACGCTGCCCAATAGCTAGCTTTTCGATAGCGTAGCTGGGTAACGTCGGGTATTTGAGGAGACGGTCACGTGTGTTGGCAGGTCAGAGGTCACAAGTTGGAGGATCGGTCGGACCACGTTGACTTGTGGGGCGATGGTCTGCAACAACTGTTTCAGCTCCAGCTCCATGGCCTCGTCACGGTTTACCTCAGAGAGGGAGGACGCAGCGGGAGCAGCCGTCGGTGCCGCCTTCTAGAGCCCGCACCCGTCCTGCTCCTCATACCACCTCTGACCTCTGACCTACAGCTCGCACCCGTCCTGCTCCTAATACCACCTCTGACCTCTGACCTACAGCCCGCATCCGTCCTGCCTCCTCATACCACCTCTGACCTCTGACCTATATCCACATCTTTTCCCAGACCCTTCCATCGTTGATAATCATGGTTAATCACTGCTTCTGTAGTGTACGTTGCAAAAGGACCCCTGTCACGACATCACAAGTCCTTCTATCTGTGAAGGACTCTCCACTGACCTGTCCAGCTCTGTCAGTCTCAATCAGGGCCTGTCCAATCAGGGCCCGGTTCCATTTCACCAGATCCATTTAAAATCACTTAAAATGGAACATCCAACTTCCTGCGTACTTTCTCTTACAGGTAGCACCCCCCCCCCGCCCCCTCACCCGACGACACAAACACACACACACACACACACACACACACAAAAACACTTCAGTAATTGGCATATCCATTTCGGGAAAAAAATAAACCCACAAAGATTTTCATCCCCAGCCGAAAAGGAGGAAAAGAAGCTTCAAATAAGAATCTGAAATAAGAAAAGCAACTTATTACAACGGGTGCCAAGTCCAGACTGAGGCATTCTGGGAGAATTGTTCATCTGTCTGTGGCTTCGTCCTCCGTCTCCCCCCTCAACCACTCAATCATCCCTCTGTCCATCATCCCTCTGTCCATCTTTCTCTCCCTTTGACAGAGAAGACCGGTATATTCCATCCTTGGCATGATCACCCCCCATCACCCCCCCCACCACCACCATCACCCCCCCCCCCCCCTCCCCCCCTCCCCTCCTCTGTGTCTCTAGGGCAGTGCCTAACTCTCCCTCGTCTGCCAGAAGTGCCAGGGGGTGCGGGTGTCACCGGAACTCGTAGATGGACATGCTGTGTTGTGGGACGTGGGTGAGGTTCAGGGACTGGTACCTGTGGGGTCAACAGAGGACAGGATGAGAGACCAAGAGCTACTCTCACAAAGACCAAGAGCTACTCTCACAAACTAAACAGCAGACTCAGCCATGGGACGTTACTGGCGGAAGGCGGGTGATTTTCGGAACCTGTTTCAGATTCACCCTGCCTGAGGCAGAGCAACTCTACAACATTAATCAGCAACAATAGAATGTAATTAGGATATTTTAATAAAGCATTAATAAGATAATAAAGCGTTATTAAGATAGTAAAGCATTAATAAACTAATCAAGCATTAATAAGCTAGTAAAGCGTTATTAAGATAGTAAAGCATTAATAAACTAATCAAGCATTATTAAGATAATAAAGCGTTATTAAGATAGTAAAGCGTTATTAAGATAATAAAGCGTTATTAAGATAGTAAAGCGTTATTAAGATAATAAAGCGTTATTAAGATAATAAAGCGTTATTAAGATAATAAAGCGTTATTAAGATAGTAAAGCGTTATTAAGATAATAAAGCGTTATTAAGATAATAAAGCGTTATTAAGATAGTAAAGCGTTATTAAGATAATAAAGCGTTATTAAGATAGTAAAGCGTTATTAAGATAATAAAGTGTTCACCATTCGGAGGTCCTGTGGTAGTAGTAACCCTCGATGGTGGCCGTTGACTTCTGGAAGCAGATGTAGTAGAAACCGGCGAAGGAAGCTCCGCTGATGTCCTTGATGGTGTGGTCAGGAACCAGGAACTGCTCCTGAGGGACAGAGGACAGACAGATGTTCAAAGACCAACGCTCACAGAGTGTGTTGTGTTTT
>NC_139663.1:23174118-23176618 GCF_951799395.1 Argentina silus | reverse complement strand
GCACATCTCTGACCCACTTCTGACCCCCACTTTACCTCAGTCAGTCCTCTGATCTTCAGGTATCCACACAGATACGATTCCTCCATGGTCACATGCTGCAAGAGTCAAACACACACACACACACACACACACACACACACACACATCAGCGGGACTCCTCAAGCAGGAACGACAGTAACAACCCAAGGCGCTGAGGTTTCTTTTCCTCGTGGCCCAGTTCAAAGGTCAGCTGTCAGACTCCCGTCATCCCCTCACATCTCTGCAGTAAGGCTGTCCTGGAGGCCGGGAGGCTGGGAGGCTGCGTGGACCTCAACCCACGGCAGGACAGCGGAATAGATCATACGTCATTTAGCTGACGCTCTTATCCAAAGAGACTTACATTACAGTGAGTTCATACGTCAGTACAGATGGTCCCAGCGGGGATCAAACCCACAACCTCAGCCTTGTTAGGACCATGCTCTACCAGCTGAGACACAGAGGACCTCACGGATACAAATGTGTCAGTACGTCAGCAAGCCTGTCCATAATCTAGCAACCAGACTGCTTGTTATCAAACTGACAGTTATCTATGCTAGTTATCTAGTTAGGCAGCCCCGCGGGTCGGCCGGCGCGTCAGCGGGGTCTGACAGAGCCCAGCAGCGGGGACACCCATACATGGTCAGCTAGCTACCTAGCCGCTACATCCACCACAGCAGATCTCGAAACATCCGTGTACCTGCAGGACGACCTCCACGTCGTACGAGTTCCCTTTGCTCTTCTGGTGCCCTCGAAACTGCGAGCCGCTGTACAGCAGCGACGTCGCCACCCCCGGCTGGTGCGTGTTGATCGGAGGGGGAGGGATAAGAGAGGCCGGGGATGTACAGGCCGCAGCGGTGCTACTGCTGCAGCACTCGGCTCGGACCGGCATGATGAGCGCTAATGCGTGTGTGTCCCCGACTGCGACAGTCATGAAACATAGACTAGAGTCAACTAGTAGTAGCAAGAGGAGAGGGGGCGGCTGAGCTGACACGGTTCCTAGCCAGTTAGCTCACTAGTTAGTCCTCCCTAGCCCCGAGCTGGCTGGCCGACTCTCTGGGATTCTAGAAAGTAGAGAAGAACTTCAACGTCGTGTCAGAGAACTCAGCATCGGTCGATGTGATTGGCTTGACAAGTGGAGTCCTCTTTTCATTGGATGGTTTTCTAAAATGCATGTTGGGACTTGGAGTGTCCTACGCGAAGAGTATTTTCTCATGGAAAATAACACAACACCACATGATGAACGTTCATGCTGTTTGTATGGAAAATGATAGTAATTGGATCCTGGCTGCTGACTGATTGTACGTGCTCTGACTCTCGCAATATTGACTTGAAGAAGAAGCATGACACTCTCTCTCTCTCTCTCTCTCTCTCTCTCTCTCTCTCTCTCTCTCTCTCTCTCTCTCTCTCTCTCTCTCTCTCTCTCTCTCTCACACACACACACACACACACACACATATATTGGTTAAACCTCCTAAACCTGTGTCCTTACTTGGCCCTTATCTCCTCTGACTTTCACCTATGACACACACACACACACACACACAATCAACTGTTACAACAGTAGATGGCAGAATTGTCCCAGAGTTAAATACTATGTCCCATCCTGAACTATGTCCCATCCTGAACTATGTGTCATACTGAACTATGTCCCATACTGAACTATGTGTCACCCTGAACTTGGTCTTTGGTACGTGCAAAAATAGAAAAGAGCGTTTAAGTTCACAAAAATAACACATTTTACTTTGACACGCACACTTTGTAATTCTAACCAGCGGTTATGAAACAAGTACTGAAGCGTCTCTACGACTGATGTTGTGTGCGGGTCTCTTCTGTCCGGGTCGTCTCCGCTCAGTGATGCTCATGTTGGTGCATCTCATCCAGCTGCTCTCTGACGTAGTCGATGTAATTGTGAATCTCAGCGATGCGCTTACGGTTCCGCTTCACCTCTCCGTCTTGGATCTGCATTAACGATCAAAACGAGAGAATAACCACGGCGACAAAAACAAATGAAAACGTTCCTAGTGGAGATACGTCTCCTCTGAGTAAATGATTGTCATGTCTGAATGTTTGCTGTGGTGATGCCCCCCCCTACCGATTTCATGAGCGCCCCCATCCAGCTGTTGATGCGGGTGACGAGGTCGTCCTCCCGGTTGTCTACCTTAAGCAGATGCGTGTCGTGAGAGGCGCTGACCGCGTTGATCACGGTGTCCTTGTCCACAAACAGCTGGAAGGAGAGGCCAACAACGTACAGTGTGGAAGCCAGATGGAGCAGAATAAACATGAACAAAATCGAATGTTATTGATCATATACATAGACTACAGCCGTAGACGGTGCGATGAAATACTTAGGATAAGTACAGCTGTCACGCCCTCCATTTCCACCTAGCCTGTGTCAGCCTCTCTCTCTCTCCCCTGCCTGCCTGCCTGCCCGCCTGTCTGTCTCTCTGTCTGTCTGTTTGTCTGTCTATCTATCTCTCATCTG
>NC_139663.1:23161618-23169118 GCF_951799395.1 Argentina silus | reverse complement strand
GAGAGAGAGAGAGAGAGAGAGGAGAGAGAGAGAGAGAGAGAGAGAGAGAGAGAGAGAGAGAGAGAGAGCATTTCAGTATAGAGGTCCTTTGCAGATCATTCATTAGAACTAGTTGTGAATTCATTGTGATTTCAACCATTTGGTGATTTCAAGGCACAGCTTGGTCTACATGTTCCACGGTTGGACACGGGGGAACAGACTACATGCTGCTAGCTATCTCACTTTTGTGTGAAACAGGATATGTTTTTTTTTAAATATGTTTTTTCGGCTGTTTCTGCTTTATTGGGATCGAGACGGTAGAGATTGACAGGAAGGATGGGAGAGAGAGAGGAGGGATGACATGTAAGATACGTCGAGGGTCAGAATCGAACCACGGACCTCGTCATCATATGGTATGGGCATTAGCATGCTAGACCGCTAAGCGCCCTGAAACAGGATATGCTGAGGGTCAGAGGTCAAGGAGAGAGGCCTACCGAGCCACTTCAGGTTGGTGAGGCGTCCCAGCCCCTCAACCCTCTCGATGATGTTGTTGTCGAGCTGAAGCTTCGTCAGAGCAGAGAACTGCCACAGGTGGTCCACCTTCAGGATGTCTACGGGACAGGAAGTATGACTGTAAACATTGTAAATAACAAACAATAAAGCACAGCATCTCCCCATATACACACACACATACACACACACACACACACACACACACACACACACACACACACACACACACATCAACACAAGCTACAGAGCTAGTCTCTTGTAAACATTGTAAATAACATGTATACACGCCAACATGTCAAACTAAAGCATGAATAAGACGTCAGCTAGGCCTAGTATATCTAACCCTAACCCTAACCCTACTGTACCTAACACTAACCCTAGTATACCTAACCCTAACCCTAATATATCTAACCCTAACACTAACCCTAACTCTAGTATATCTAACCCTAACACTAACCCTAACTCTAGTATATCTAACCCTAACCCTAACCCTACTGTACCTAACACTAACCCTAATATATCTAACCCTAACCCTAATATATCTAACCCTAACACTAACCCTAGTATATCTAACCCTAACCCTAATATATCTAACCCTAACACTAACCCTAACTCTAGTATATCTAACCCTAACCCTAACCCTACTGTACCTAACACTAACCCTAGTATATCTAACCCTAACACTAACCCTAGTATATCTAACCCTAACCCTAACCCTAGTATATCTAACCCTAACCCTAATATATCTAACCCTAACACTAACCCTAACCTTAGTATATCTAACCCTAACCCTAATATATCTAACCCTAACACTAACCCTAACCTTAGTATATCTAACCCTAACCCTAATATATCTAACCCTAACACTAACCCTAACCTTAGTATATCTAACCCTAACCCTAGTATATCTAACACTAACCCTAACCCTAGTATATCTAACCCTAACCCTAACCCTAGTATACCTAACCCTAACCCTAATATATCTAACCCTAACCCTAACCCTAGTATAACTAACCCTAACACTAACCCTAATATATCTAACCCTAACACTAACCCTAACCCTACTATACCTAACCCTAACCCTAACCCTAGTATATCTATCATCTGTCTCTCACTCCTGTAGTCCAGACGCAGATGGCAGACTTCGTGGTACTGGATGCCCTCCTCCTTGGCGATGCGACCGGCCTGGTCTTGAGGGCCTTGCTCCTCCACCGCCTTCTGCAGCATCTCCTCATCCACCACGCTGGGCTCCACCGTGTCGTAAATCCTGCTCATTCTGCTGCACCTGTCTGGACACACTCTCCACCCTCCAGATCATCACAGACAGCCGGACGTGATTCAGTGAAATGCTTTTAGTAATCTATCTCCTCGTTCAACAACAATCACACAAATCAACAATACAATATAATCATTATGAAACAATAACGGGTGTGATGTCTGTAGCAGCTAAAATAACTGACAACAGTTGACAGTAATAGTGCAAGGGTGCAGTGTCAGTAGCAGCAGTAATAATAATAATAATAATAATAATAATAATAATACGTCTGGGGAGAGAAGTTAGTGCCACAGTGGCTGGATTTCCAGAATAGCGCCAGTAGCTATGATCATTCATCCAGGAACATCAACTACAGCCTGAGAGCGTGTCATGATGTCAGGGTATCTTGGCCAGATAGACCTGTAGCTCGTCTACTTCTACCAACCCAGCCAGAATAGTTCTCTCCTTCCTAACTAGAAGACAAGCTAGTAGCAGCACAACAACAATGCCATTACCTCACCAGAGATGATCACTGCTACGCAAATGGTATCTGATGCATGGATTTACATCACATTTATATCAGATGATCTCTCTCTCTCTGTCTCCCTCTCCCTCTCTCCCTCTCTGTCTCTATCTCTCTGTCTCTCTCTGGGAAACCAAACAGCTGAATAGTTTCAGAGATGTCGGTAAGATCCACCAAACCTTTCTTACCTGTTTTCAGACTCACTCCTGCTCAAATGTGTACTGTTGCTTAGCAACTACTGGGCATCTGAGCTGCATTCAACTAAACGAGCGAACAAGCAGTTTAAAACTGTTACAGAAGAGAGGTACGGACTAGTGAGAATCTTTTAGGTATTTATAGATAATGTTATTATTAATATTTATTAGCATGTGCATGAATGTGCCTGTGCCCCATATTTACACATATTACACTTTGTAAGAGCAATATAATTAATAATATATATATATATATATATATATATATATATATATATTTTTTTTTTTTTTTAAAAAGAGCAGTATAATTTGTAATTGTTATACACAAAAATAATCACATTTCTTTAATTTAGGAGGATCATAAATGTGAACGAATGTCCGTTTATTTTATCGGGACATCCCCCAATGACATCCCCCAGTATAATCTACTGATCTACTATTGGGTTTAAACATCACAGACTTCATATGATATGAATCGGTATCGTAAATCCAAATACATTTCTGTGTTTGTTTGTTTTTTTAGCGAAATGTTGTTTTTTCCAAGTTCTTTTTTTTCCAAGTAACAAGAAATCAACCGGGAGCGTCTCTCTGAGCGGAGGCGGGACCTGCTGCTGGGGAACAGGCCCCGGATAGGTCTTCACGGTGATCGACATCTACTCCAGCCATACACGTCGCAGTCTCAGTCTGATCGTCCAATGGGGTGTGTGTGTGGGCGGGGCCTGGGCCTGGGGTTATTCCGTGCGGCTGGTTTGTTGTCATCAAGATGGAGTTCCTACTGGGCAACCCGTACAGCACGCCTGTCGGCCAGTGCATAGGTGAGTCATTAACCTATGCTTCTTGTTTTGTGCGTGTATTATGTCTTGAAAAGCCACAACGGTAAGGTGTTGTACAATACGAACATTTAGCTTGGCTGTAGCTTGTGTAATGAGCGATCTAGCCTCGGTGAGCATCATCAACCCTTCATCATCCTCCTCCTCCTCCTCCTCATCCTCACCACCCGACCTCAGCAGCGACGACCCGCCGGACTGGATGGTAGTCAGCCACTTTTGCTGGAAATTACGAATACGGCAATGTTACAATAGCCAAAATGTGTTAGGACATGTGAAAAAATGACGTTCATTGTAGAGAGTTTCTCGATCAGTGGATTATCCGGTGGTTTTGCTTTAAATGCCAGTGAAATCCAGACCGACAGTGTTGGATTGGCATAGCTCTGTCAGGCCCGGTCTAGATCTGGCATCAGCTCAGTTCATAGGAAGAAATGTTCGGGCTGTTCTGTATGTCTCATCCTCCCACTGACTGAGTCTCAAAGCAGACAGATCAGTGAAGGGCTTCTGGTTCAGGCAGGGCTTGGGCTCTGCTGTTTGACAGAGTTGCAGCATCATTGGAGAGGGGCAACTTCTGCCTACCACTTCCTTGCTTGTTGTTTTTATTTTGACCTCGATTTGTGCCCGATTACGAACATAACTGACATTTATAAAGCACCTTGCAAAGATGATTAATATCCAGTAAAACCCCAGTACTCTGTTCATAAACATGCCAGATCATACTAGAAGATGACATCATGATGAGACGATAGACTCGCAAAATTAAAACCACAGCGCATGTGGTCATGTTTGCCAGACACGATTTTCTATGATTATACAAACACGCCTCCCTGAACGTGATTATGTCAATAAAAAAAATAGTTATAATTGTCCAGATGGGCTGTTGCTAGGCTAGTCTGCTAGGCTAGTCTGGTCTCTGTGGGTTCAGCCGCTGGTGAAGGGTAGCAGATGAAGGGTGGTAAGGAAGCCAGCCCGCGTCCCCCACTGTGTCCCCTTACCCTCTGTTTCCACAGCAGTTCCCTCCCCTCCCTCCCTCTCTCTCTCCCTCCCTCCCTCCTCCTCCTCCTGCTAAATAACTGAGTTTTCTCTGGCTTACTTGGCCAGTTTCCTTCTCTGTCACAGCGGCCGTTTGGTTTGGAAAGCGTTGACCAGCTTTGGCCTCGCACGGCGGTCTAAACTGGCCACAGAACAACAAACATGTTGGAAGTTCTGAGCTCAACATTTCCTGAGTGATGAGAACAATAGTTTGACCTGTTGCTAAACTGTCACATTTCTGTCATCACACGTAGTCCAGTTTCACAGTTACTTTTACAGGGTGAGCAAAACATGTGTTTATATATAGATAGATCGATACATACAGTAGATAGATAGGTACCATAGATAGATAGATAGATAGTTTATTGATCCTTGGGGGGAAATGACAGTGTTGCAGCCACCAGTGACACATAATCACAACACAAAGGACAAGTGGAAAAACATAACAAAGTACAAGATCACAAAGTCTGAAAGGCTGTGGCTGAATAACTGATGTACATGTATACAGTGTTCTAAGTTAAACAATGTTGGATGGTTGATAAACATATTTACAGGGTTTAAGTCAAACTGTCATCACCATAACAACAGCAGTTGGAGACATCAGTCAAAAAGTGAATGTCTGATTTGATAGGCTAGGCCCATGGTGAAGGCTGATTGGCTGTTCTCCCCACTAACAGAGCCTATTAGTCTAGCTTTAAAACACCTCTCAGAGTTTGGTGAACATGGCCTAGGTCCTTCTCTTTACTCCTGCACCATTTCCAGGCAGGCTGTACCTCATCAACTGCCTCTGTGGACGTCGGTCTCTGCCAGTGATTGGTCAGATGAACGGAGTGATAAAGTCCCTGTGGTTTTGATTGGTCTAGATGTGGTGAAGCTGGAGTAGTGCTTGGCTGGGATCCAACTGATAAGGCCATGTCTCTGTTGCGTAAGAGCCTTGTTTGAGTTCTAACAGACTCTGGAACAGTTCTGTATCACAGACTCTGGAACAGTTCTGTTTGCTCTAACACAGACTCTGGAACAGTTTGGTAACACAGACTCTGGAACAGTTCTGTATCACAGACTCTGGAACAGTTCTGTTTGCTCTAACAGACTCTGGAACAGTTTGGTAACACAGACTCTTTATATGGACCGTATAAGATGACTTTACATGAGTGAAATAAGTGGTTTTGTAAGTTTGCCTCTGAGCAATTCCACGGTAACAGAATGACTGTTAGGACTTTCAGACGTACGGCAAAGATTGATGGCCAAGTTGAACCAACAACACAACGATGCACAAGGACTACTTCTTACTCCCGCTGAAAAAAACGACAACAATGATGATGTGGAGGCTGGTGAGGATGTTGATGTGGTGGTTTGTAACGACCCTTTTTTCAGGCGGTTTCCCCGTGGAAGAACCCTTTTAGGTCTCATGTAAACCTCTACAAAAAGTGAATGTAGCCAATTCAATTTCAGTAATTCCGTTACAGATTTGATTTGGTCATTCTGTTACCGATTTGTAACAGAATGACCCGGTTTTTTTAAAGGTTATTTTTTGGAGTAGGGCGGTCAAATTCTTTTTCAGTTTTTATTGGACAGAGACAGTAGAGAGAGACAGGAAGTAAGGACCACTGGACCACCCCAGGCCACAGAATGACCAGTTTTAATCACTTATTCATAAGTAGACTAGACTAAATCAAAAACACCTATACTTCTTACGTTTAACCTGTGCTTACTTTGGGCTGGGGCTGAGACTGGGCTAGGCAAGAAAAGCTATTTATTTTGTGTCATCTGTCAAAGTGTAGCCTCATAGAAAAAACACTCCAATTGTTTTTGACAGATCCCAAAATCCTGTCTGAGCCTACCCTGAGGCTCCAGGCCTAGCCTAGTGAGGCTCCTGTCTGAACCTACCCTGAGGGACAGGGCAGCATTGACTGAAGAGCTGATTGTCTAGACTCTAATTGCCTGTTCACATCCAAAACCGACCTATTGGGTTTCTGATTGCACAAACAGGCCTGATGATCACTCATCAGCTCAATATCATTGATCTATTCCAGCCTAGGCTAGGCCTGGACCCTCACTAGGCTAGGCCTGGAGCCTCACTAGGCTAGGCCTGGACCCTCACTAGACTAGGCCTGGACCCTCACTAGGCTAGGCCTGGACCCTCACTAGGCTAGGCCTGGACCCTCACTAGGCTAGGCCTGGACCCTCACTAGGCTAGGCCTGGACCCTCACTAGGCTAGGCCTGGACCCTCACTAGGCTAGGCCTGGAGCCTCACTAGGCTAGGCCTGGACCCTCACTAGGCTAGGCCTGGAGCCTCACTAGACTAGGCCTGGACCCTCACTAGGCTAGGCCTGGACCCTCACTAGACTAGGCCTGGAGCCTCACTAGACTAGGCCTGGACCCTCACTAGGCTAGGCCTGGACCCTCACTAGGCTAGGCCTGGACCCTCACTAGACTAGGCCTGGACCCTCACTAGACTAGGCCTGGAGCCTCACTAGGCTAGGCCTGGAGCCTCACTAGACTAGGCCTGGAGCCTCACTAGACTAGGCCTGGTCAAGTGGAGAGGCAACAAGATGTCCTCTGTGTTCCGTCTGAGGGAAAGGCCGGGTCACGCAGACAGTTTTTCCAACAATTATTTGAGAAGATTCGATACGGCTGTTTGAGGCTGACGGCCACGCTCCGTTAGTGAGTTAGTCACACACACATCCGGGGTGAAACGGAATGGAAACACATGGATCTGGAGGGAGAAAGTCGGCCAGAGGAGGAGTGAAGGAGGGCCTTTCATCGCTCCGTACCGGGTGTGTCACATCCTCCCTCAGCCTGGTGCTGAGTCACCCAAGATGGGCACCGCTGGCCAAAACAACCACCACCAGCTCGGTTGCCATGGGCTCCCGTTACAGAGGTCTGCTCAGGTCACGTCCTCACAGCAGGATGGGCAGAAGCAGGTCTACCGGAGATCATGAGCAGCAGATGAGGAAGCTGATGAGGGGACATCTGGCCACCTGTTCTCTTGGTGGTAGACAACACCACAGAGAGCAGCAGCAGCAGGACCCAGATCAGGTTACCACAGAGGGAGAGGGAGAGAGGGAGAGAGAGAGAGAGAGAGAGAGAGAGAGAGAGAGAGAGAGAGAGAGGAGAGAGAGAGAGAGAGAGAGAGAGAGAGAGAGAGAGAGAGAGAGAGAGAGAGATGAGAGAGA
>NC_139663.1:23155417-23161418 GCF_951799395.1 Argentina silus | reverse complement strand
CCGCGGTCGGTCCTGCCCGGCGAGGCTGAGAGTCGACACGTGATACAAACAAGGACGATATTGTGGTGCAGAATATTTGATGAGCAACATTTTAATGTTAGAAGTAGAACTCTATATGAATCACGATTCTATTGAATTTGAATATTTCTTTTCGAATGATTGCACGATTACATAAATCAGGTTCTCAGTTGGACCCTACAGCCTAGTTTATATATAGGCCAAACTGTCAGTACAGTAAGAAATATTTTTCTTCGAATAACAACATTTAAGTGTTCAATGGGAAGTCTGTGGCTCAGTGGGTAGAGCATGGCGCTAACAACGCTTAGGTTGTGGGTTTGCTTTGATGACAGCTTTGCACACTCTTGGCAAGGTGTGTCCAGACCTTTGACTGGTACTGTACATGGTACTGTCACAAGGCCTGATTGGTGAACGGGCCTGGGGGAACCGGGAGGGGAAGAAAGGAGGCTATTTCAGACGATCTGGACGCACCCCTTGGATCACGGGGGTTTTATTCTTTTTTTAAATTATTTATTCTTTTATTTATTTTTTTGGTGTTTCAATTAGGAACATGGGGCAGCTGCAGCCTCAGCATGATTGGTTACGTTGTCGTGCGTCTGAGGCGTGTCTGACAGGCCCTCTCTCTACGTCACCTGTCAACGGCCACACTCTGCCGCTGTGAAGAGATTAGGATTGACGACCTTGTCAAATCTGATCCAATGGAAGATGTTTGTTGTGGCAGAGGCAGTCATATATCAGGGTTTTAAACTCGTATGTACACACACACACACACACACACACACACACACACACACACACACACACACACACACACACGCACGCACGCACGCACACACACACACACGCACGCAATACGCAGAGAAGGCACACACACACACACACACACGCAATACGCAGCGAAGGCACACACACACACACACACACACACACACACACACACAGTATGCAGCGAAGGCACACACACACACACACACACACACACACACACAGTATGCAGCGAAGGCACACACACACACACACACACACACACACACACAGTATGCAGCGAAGGCACACACACACACACACACACACAGTATGCAGCGAAGGCTCCTCTCATATGAGGTTTTCAGCCACATTCCTCTTGGCTGAATAACAAGATGAGAGCCTCTCCTGCAGCATCTGAAAATACGGTAATAAATGTTCCTTTCAAGTTCCTGAGAGCAGCATAAACTATTCTGCCCGGTGTTATTTCTTTTTCCGTATGTTACTCTACCCTGTCTGGAGGCACTCTGACTCACCACATACTTCATTCATGCGTGCATTTTCTTTTTTAAAAGATTTTGAAGATAAAACGAATGTCCATCCAGCTCAACAATAGCCTGCAACACATTTCCCTTTTCTCAGAGTAAGATGCAGGAGGAGTTGTGTTTGAACCAACCTGGTGAGTTTGCCCACCACCTCAGAGGAGAGCTTATGGCCCTGAATAATGCCACAGTAACAGGGTATTCCTACCAGCGTCGTGTCCCGGCCGGCTGCACAGTGGCAATTCACTGCAACGTTTCCATCTCCCATTTCTCATGTCCTTTTAAGGTCAACATGCTGCTGTGTGATGGGGGAGGAGAACATGTGTGGACGATGCGGTGGAAGAGTCATCCCTCTTCTGTATCGACCCGATCGTCTCTCATCTGACTTCGGCCGTTGAGACAAATGATTGCAAACACATGGCTCTCCAGCGCCGGCCCGGGGAACGCTTCTGGGCTTTAGATAGCAGCAATGCTACGTCTCCCCTCCTGCACCTGGCCTTTCAGGTATTGATCCATGTAATACGGGTTGAGGTTTCATTGCTTCTGAAATCATATATTGATAACTCCTCAGATCCATGAGACTGCTTCTCGGAGCAAGACGGCCTTGGGACTGAAGGTGGTCAACAGCCTGAAGCATCAGGTTCGATGTGATGGTGATGGCGATGGCTCGTTGAATAACGCGGAGGTGAGAGGCGGGGCCTGGAGAAGCGTTTATCCTCTCCTCTTCAATCCATTTTCAAAAATAAAATCTTAAATGAAACTAAATCCCTGCTTTTCACAGCCACTCTCTCCCTGCCCCCCTTCATCCAGCATCTCCCTCTCCCTGTTTTCCCCATGTGTGGGTCTCTCTCCCCTGCCCCCCTTCCCCCCCCTGTCTCTATGCTGGGGGGGCTTGGTGGAGGATCTGCTGGTGTCTCTCCCTGCCCCCCTTCCCCCCCCTGTCTCTATGCTGGGGGGGCTTGGTGGAGGATCTGCTGGTGTCTCTCCCTGCCCCAGGTCAGACAAGGCAGGTTAGCAGGGTTTAGCATGGATAAGTGATGCTTAGTATTAGCCTAGTACTGAGTATTAGCCCTGGAGCTGAAACCAGACATGCCCTGTGTCCCGATAGTCCTCTCCTCCCTTCCTCCCATCCTCCCTTCCTCCCAACCTCCCAACCTCCCTCCTCCCATCCTCCCATCCTCCCTCCACCCCTCCTCCCATCCTCCCATCCTCCCATCCTCCCTCCACCCCTCCTCCCATCCTCCCATCCTCCCTCCACCCCTCCTCCCATCCTCCCATCCTCTCAACTCGGGCGCGTTCCTTTGTGATTCATTAAACAAACATGGCTGCCTTTTACTTAAGCAGATAGTTTGAAGTACGGAAAACAAAGTGTGTGGAGTTCTGTAGCACGCCTCATTTAGCCGGCTAAGCAGAAGACCCATTATCGCCACGACGACGATGCAAATTGTTTAATGGCGGCGGAATTAGCAAAGCTAAGTGTTTCACACTCCAAAGGTCAGAGGAACCCAGTGATGGAGTATTAGCTTCTGGAGCACCAATGAATGAATGACCTCCGCGGCTCCTCACGAGAGATTATTCTGGAGTCGGCAGGAACAAGAAGACAAAAAAAAAGGACAAAAAACTAAAAGAGGACAAAGCTAACGCACACCAGACATGGTTGTCATGGTTGTCATGGTTGTCATGGTTGTCATGGTTGTCATGGTTGTCATGGTTGTCATGGTTGTCATGGTTCTGGCAAAAGGCCTGGAAGTCGGAATGTACCAACTCTTACTCAAAGGTTTGGATCATACCATCACCCCCCCCCCCCACCTTTACTTCCACTGACGTGGATGCTCTTAATTAAAGTTCCTAAACAGGATGGACCAATTCTGCTTTAAGTATTGATGACTTTATCTCCTTTATCTCCTATGTTATTGTGAACTATGATCTGATCATATCCACACACAACTCCAAGGTGTTACCTATCAAATGGCATCCTGCTTTTGCATCTGATCATCATATTTCTAATGTTAGAAGCAGTTTAGTTTGGGTCTGAATTTTAGGCGGAAATTAGTCAAATAGGGCATAAAGCTTGAGTCTAACGTGCATGCACCTGGACTATGGACTAACCTGGACTATGGACTAACCTGGACTATGGACTAACCTGGACTAGGTCACATGCACCTGGACTATGGACTAACCTGGACTATGGACTAACCTGGACTAGGTCACAGGAGAAATGTCATCTTCGACACACACCTTTGAGTAGTGCAGACCTTTAACGACAACCATGATCCCTCCTATTAATTGATAGTGTTCATGCCCCACAACCACTCCACAGCCTCTAGCCTCACAACCACTCCACAGCCTCTAGCCTCATAACCACTCCACAGCCTCTAGCCTCACAACCATTCCACAGCCTCTAGCCTCACAACCATTCCACAGCCTCTAGCCTCACAACCACTCCACAGCCTCTAGCCTCACAACCACTCCACAGCCTCTAGCCTCACAACCACTCCACAGCCTCTAGCCTCACAACCACTCCACAGCCTCTAGCCTCATAACCACTCCACAGCCTCTAGCCTCATAACCATTCCACAGCCTCTAGCCCCACAACCACTCCACAGCCTCTAGCCCCACAACCATTCCACAGCCTCTAGCCTCACAACCACTCCACAGCCTCTAGCCTCATAACCACTCCACAGCCTCTAGCCTCACAACCACTCCACAGCCTCTAGCCTCACAACCACTCCACAGCCTCTAGCCTCATAACCACTCCACAGCCTCTAGCCTCACAACCATTCCACAGCCTCTAGCCTCATAACCACTCCACAGCCTCTAGCCTCATAACCATTCCACAGCCTCTAGCCTCATTGCCACTTAGTCTCACATACCCTATAAAATGTATTGTTCTGCTGCTCTTTTTTGTAAATTTGTGAATTTGTTATTGCTATTTTGTTAATATTTTGCTATTTTGTAAATTTCTTGTCAATATTTGCTATTTGTTTTTTATGTCCATGCACCAACCTCACCAAGTCAATTTCCTGTAAGTGCAAATATACTTGGCCAAATAAAAGAATTCTGATTCTGATTCTGATTAAGCAGAGACCAATGGAGTAGTCAAATGCACATGAGATTTCAGTGAAGTAGATATTTAGTTTCTGGTTTACAGTGAAGTAGATATTTAGTTTCTGTTTTACAGTGAAATAGATATTATATATCTGTTATCCTGGGCATCATGTTTGTCCGAGACACAAGACGCTCACAGCATAGACGTCCTCCAGCCCGACGGTTGGAAAGGTAGCGCCATCCTCCTGCGCGTCCGGACGCGTGTCCTCCGCCCCACGAACGGACGCCACTCGCTCCGGCAAAGCCACCAGTAGGCATCAGTAGTCGAGGCCTTCCTCCCTCCTCACCAGTCAGAGAAGTGCGTCCGATCTGACGCGGCGCGGCGGCGGCTCGCGGACCTCATCTGTGTTTGACTTCACACCCGCGCGCGTCGTTTCTCTGTGCCTTTAATTCAAACGTTTCTTTACAATTGGTCACAACTGAATAGAAATAAATTACATTTGCTCACACATGACGGAGACCGGATTGCGTTGGTGTTTGATGTAAAAGGGAATCCATTTTTTTTTTTTTTTTTTTTTTTTTTTTTTTTTATAAAAAAGCTGCTTTTGACTTTTGTGTGTCACAGGAATTGACAGGAAAAGCAACCGTAGTTTTCACAAGTACCAACCTGAGTAGAACCTTCCAAATTACAACACAATATTACTTTTTAAAATGTTTAAATTGTATATTTTATTTTACGACATATTTTTTTTTTGACATTTGTCTTGTATAATGAAAAGCACCTTATAAATGTAATTCATTATTATGATTATGATCATTATGATTTCTTACAAGGTGCATATCTAACACACAGTAATGTCATCATATTTTAAGCCTGACATTACAGATCTCATCTTAAACAATTCTCTAATATAAAATAATACAGCCACTTAGTTGACAGTATAGTGTGTTCATTGCTTCGTACAATAATGGCCGCTGACTCTTTGCACGGAGAACAATGACCAGCAGTTAAATGCCAATTCTTCTTCCTCCAACGTGAATCATGGCATAGATACAGGATGGCAAACATGTTAGATCTGTTATCTAATGATCAGGGGCGTCCATCTTTGTCTGTTCCCTCTCAGGTCCAAAGCAACGACTGACAACACATCTCACACACGGTTGAACAGGAGACATTTATTGGCACGTATCGGAACGATGAATTCTGTGAGAAACAGCGGAGGCTCGTAACGACGTGTCGTAAGTCAGGACCCCAGGTTGCAATAAAACCTCTTTGTGTCCCACAACCTTCTCAGATATCAACATTAGTCTGGTCACTTCCTCTTATGAAGGCCGTTCCTCTCCTGTATCACCGCCGGCAACGCTGCGTGGGAGAGACCAGAAACGTTAACATTATACACACACACACACACTCACTCACACTCTCTCACACACACACACACACACACACACTCACACACACTCAATCACACTCACTCACACACTCACACATACACACACACTCACTCACACACTCACTCACACACTCACACACTCACACATACACACACACTCACTCACACACTCACTCACACACTCACACTACTCCTCCTCACACAATGAATGTCCAGACACCGCCCCCCCCCTCCTCCACCCCCTCCTCCACCCTC
>NC_139663.1:23130417-23137917 GCF_951799395.1 Argentina silus | reverse complement strand
TAGACCTCCTGAGGGGTGAGGTCCTCCGGGCGGAGGGGGACATGGCGGACCTGGAGGAGAGAGCCCAGGAGGCCATGCAAACCCTGGTGGACAGGTGTAGGAGGAAGGTAGAGAGAGAGAGAGGCCTCAGAACAGAGCTCCAACAGCAGATCCAGACGTCCCAGGACGAGGAGCAGGAAAGGACCAGGAAGACGGCCCGCAGAATTGAGAAGATCCTCAGGAGGAAGATAGAGGAGGAGTATGAGGAGAGGTTGAGGGAGGCCATTGTTGTGATGGAAGGGAAGAGAGATGCAGAAATGGAGAAATTCAAGGCTTTGTGCAGGGAGGAGGTGAAACTGCAAGACTACGATACACAGCTGAGACTCATGAGGAACAGGAAAGCCACAAGGGAAAGACATCTCCAATTCCAGAAAATGAGACAGCAGGCAAGAAATATCAATTGTAGTAGTTATAGTAATAGTAGTAACAGTAGTAGAACTTATAAGAAGTAATAGTAATAGTAATAGTAGTGGTAGAAGACATTGTAATACAATTATTTTTATATCATCATTACGGTTTTGGTTGCCTAAACACATTTTGACAACACTCAATTTTTAATTCCAGAGAATGCAAGAGATGGAAGCCCATGGAGAGACATCTGTGCTGATTGGAGAGACGGGACAGGTGGATAAAAACACGCTGATAGAGAAGGCAAGGCTGAACTTAGAATTTCATAGAAACTAAATTCTTCACTAACTTCATATGCATGCTCTTGGTATAGAAGTATTGGAAATGTTGCAGTCGTATGTGGAGATGCCAATGCATGTATGTGTGTAAAGATTATTCGTGTGGAAGGTATATTTGTGGTATATTTGTGGTATATTTGTGGTATGCATTTGAAGGATGGTAACAAAGAGAAAGAGGAAAGAAGGGAGGACAAGAGGAGGAAACAAGAGATGGAGAGAATGAAAGAGATGGAGAAACAGCAAGGGCCTGGAAAACTAAGAGAGATGGAGAGACAGAAAGGGCCTGGACAACTAAGAGAGATGGAGAGACAGAAAGAGGAGAGACAGAAAGAGGAGAGACAGAAGGAGGAGAGACAGAAAGAGGAGAGACAGACGGAGGAGAGACAGAAAGAGGAGAGACAGAAAGAGGAGAGACAGAAGGATGTTCACAGGCAAATAGAAGAGGACAGACTGAGAGAGACGGAGACGGAGAGGACGGGAAAGAAACAGCGAAAGATGACCAAGAAAGAAAGGCTGGAGGAGAAACGGATGGAAGACCAGAGACAGAAGGCCTTGGAGAGAGAAAGGCTGGAGAAAGAGGAAGAGGTGTGTGTTTGGCAACTCTGTGTGTTTAAAATGTGTAAAATAAAGTGAATTCATTAATTCGTTCAATCATTCAATCATTCATTCATTCATTCATTCATTCAGGTGGAAGAAGAGAGGGAATGTGAGAGAGAGGAGAAGGAGAGGCAAAGAGAAGAGAGACAGAAGATGGAGAAAGAGACTCTGGAAGGAGAACAGAGACACCTGGAGATGGAGGGAGAGTGGGAGGAGGAGAGGCTGAGACGGATGGAGGCAGCGATGGCCGCAGAACAAAGCCTCGTGCCCCAGAGGCAGCAACAAGAGAGAGAGCTGAGAGAGATGAGGGAGATTGAGAGCCTGAACCACCTGGATAAGACCAGGGAGCAGAGGATGAGAGAGGAGGAGAGGAGGGTCCAGGAGGAGCGCCAGCAGAGAAGGGAGAAGACCTGGGAGGAACTGTACCTCGAGACGGTGCAGAACTCCAACATGAAGTGGGAGCCTGCCGTGGTTGTGCCGGTGGCCCGGCTGATCATGTGCAAGGCCAAGGACAGGCCTGACATCACACCTGACTCCTGGAATCCGGCTGCAAACCCAGACCTGGTTCCAGACTCAGCCGTAGACCCAGCTCCTGGTTCTGAGATAGCTGAGCCTGAGATGGCTCAGTGTGAAATCATCGACATCGAGCTGGATGAGAGTGAAGTTGTCCATGCTGAAGTGGTCTACAAGGGCAGGATCATCCCTCAGGCAGAGATAGAGGAGGCCAAGCAGAGGCTCCTCAAGGAGGCAGAGGAGGCTGAGAGCAAGGCTCAGGCCGAGGCCCTCGAGGCCCAGCTGTGGAGGAAGAACACCAAACACTTCCTGGTGGAAGAGCAAGAGGAGGAGGAGGAGGAGGAGGAGGAGGAGGAGGAGGGCAGCGAGTGCTCTCACCTCAGCGACAACGACAAGGAGTTCGTCACAACCTCCAAAGAGGAGGAGGAAGGTCCATCCAAAAAGGACAAAAGCAAGCGCAGGAGACTGGTGCACTGGCTGAATAACCAGGTCAAAGAGAGGACCCAGCAAAAGATTGAGCGTAGCCACTACAACGAAGAGCACAAAGGTGACACGATGATTCTGATAGGAGGGATGTTCATCACCAGAGCCCAGCAGGAACAGATGAACCGGGAGAAGCTGCTGAAGATGGAGGAGAAGAGACAGAGGATTGAGGACCGCTGGCTGGAATGGGAGAATAACAAAGCCCAAAAGAAGGCGGCCAAAAAACTGATGAAAGAGGAGAAGGAGGAGAAGAAAGCTGAAAACGTCATCAAGGTAAAGGAAAAGTGGTTTCGACAGTGAAGGGAGAATTGAGTGATTGGAGGGTTGATTTGAAGCCAAGTTGCTCTGTAATGCTGGTTTGTAGATCCACAGTATAAGTGTCATAGATTGTATATGCTATACCAACAGTGATTAGTAACTTATGATATATGTTGTATTTTCCAGCTTCGGTGGACTAGTCAACATAATTAACGGACCCCCGCTCCAGACCAACCCCTTTAAAAAATATATATATTTTTTTTTTTTTTCTATAATTTTCTTTCCTATTTCTTATCCTGTATGCATTTCACACTATCAGCATAATTATTAACAAATAAATTGCAGTATTTGTCAACTTGTCTCCATTCTATCTAGAGGTAACATAGGTCAACACCACTGACATACTGGACCACTGACATACTGGACCACTGACATACTAGATCACTGACATACTAGATCACTGACATACTGGACCACTGACATACTAGATCACTGACATACTGGACCACTGACATACTAGATCACTGACATACTAGATCACTGACATACTAGACCACTGACATACTAGATCACTGACATACTGGATCACTGACATGCTGGACCACTGACATACTGGACCTTCTTTCGTTACAACCATACAGCTGGCTATTTGAACCCAGGTCTAGTGGATACAAACCCTGGATACTAACCCTGGATACTAACCCTGGATACTAACCCTGGATACTAACCCGGATACTAACCCTGAATACTAACCCTGGATACTAACCCTGGCCCTGTGGAGTCTAAGACTTATCAAACTCATCCTCAGACCTTGATGGCCAAACCTGGCCTGTACATACTGTAGAATCAGAATCAGAATCAGAATCAGAATCAGAATCAGAATCAGAATCAGAATCAGAATCAGGTGGAGATGACGCTGTAGAGAGAGTCACAGTGACAGGAGTGAGGGAGTGGTGTGTGTGTGTGTGTGTGTGTGTGTGTGTGTGTGTGTGTGTGTGTGTGTGTGTGTGTGTGTGTGTGTGTGTGTGTGTGTGTGTCTGTGTGTCTGTGTTTGCATAATATCACAGTGACAGGAGTGGGGAAGTGGTGGATGTGTGTGTGTGCATGCGTGCGTGCGAATGTGTGTGTGTGTGTGTCTCTGCTTGCATGCCCCCCCCCCCCCCCCCCCGCTCATTAAACTCCATGCATTCCTCCCATTCTCTGTCTCTGTCTCAAGCCAGCGTAACAACACACAACACACCAGGCCACCTGCTGAGCTGGAAAATAACCGTGACCTCATCTGTACCACTGGTTCCGTGTCTTCATAGTGTGCTGTGTTTCAATACCAAAAGCTGTGTGTGATCATCCCAACATGACGTCTGATTCATTATTTCAGCAATCAATCAAACTGGCAGATTCTGGGATCAGCAAAATACCTTTTATTCAACTAGCGTCAATTTACAGACGAGATGTTTCCAATGCAGAGCAAGTCATAATCATAATCACATTCTGCCTGTTGCATCATAATCATCACATTCTGCTTGTTTGAGTCATGAAAGCATTGTTAGTATTGAAATGTCAAACAGCAGTTTTAACAGCAGTTATAACCACTATAAGCTGTATATTCGTATATATGTGATTCTTACACTGTACTATAAGTATGTATATAACATACATAACACACACTACTCACTGAGATGACATCACTCTGAGAGACACCTCTGATTGGCAGATATGCATATTAGGGTTTTTAGCATCACCAGCTGGTCCAATAGAGAAGTAGGGGAACAGTCTCTCAGTGAAGGTGTCTTCATGAGTGTGGATGAGTGTCATGTCTTCAGGGTCGTAGAAGGACACCTCCCCCTTGTTGTAGTCCAGCTGTACTCTGATCCTCTGGGGTCTCCTCTCCAGAGTGATGATATTACCCACTACATCTTTGTACTCACTGCTTCTCAGTGCAATAGCCCAGATCCCACACTTTGGCGATGCACGTACCTCCCCCTGACTGTCACTGGACTCTTCAATCACACCCATGACCCAGACAGGAAGCTCTCCCACCTCCACCTCCCAGCTGTGCTTCCCTGAGATGATCCCCTCAGAGCCCAGAACATGTAGGAACCACTCTGGGTTGTCAGGGAGCTGCTGGCTTGTGCCTGTCAGTCTCACACTCGTCAGATCATCAGACAGACAGAGCCAGGGGTTTGCAGTGTTGGGGTCCAGAATCACAGGAGCTTCAAAACAAACACACATGTGTTGTACTATTTATACACTACACTATTTGTGATACAGTAAAACATTTTGAAGATATTAAAGTCATATTTTTGATACTTATTGTTAATCGAAATCTTCAGTGAGCACTAACCGTGCTTGACAATCCCCTGCATCTTCTCCCAGACTCTGAACTGCAGGTTGCCCAGGTGTTTGGCCACGTCTATCAGCACTCCTGGATCCGTCCTTGGACCTGGCAGTGGAACCTGGGCTCTGGAAGAACATTCAAGAACAAGTGTTGCTGTGGGGTTGGGTTCAGAACCAGAGAGAAGAGAAACAAGAGACAGAACACTTACCTTTTCATACTGGCCTGGAAGTTCTGGAGATGAACAGAGGAGAATAGTCATCAATGGTAGCGATATTATCATTTGAATTAATTCACAATTTCTGTCTGAGAGAAGGCAGTCCTTACCTGCAGGAAGGAGATGTCTTCAGCCTTCAGCTCCTCCTCTAAGACTCTGACTGTGTCTGAAAGTGATGATATCTGTCTGTTTAGCTCCTCAATCTTCTCCTTCATCATCTGACTCTTATGCTCCTCTTCCTCCCTCAGTGCAGCTATCCTGGCCTCCTCTTCCTCTCGTAGAAACTGGTGAAGTTTCTCAAACCCCTCCTTAATCTGTCTCTCTGTGTGCTGGGCCTGGCTCTGGAGACAGCAAGGGGAATATATCTTATGATCCCATAGTGTGACGACCATAGTACATTCCTTAGTTTTACCTATTACAACACTTAACACTGTTGGTGAAATTTACAGTTTGTTATGACAACAGCATCCAATACTGAGAAGAACAGGAGAACACCACATCACTGGACACAACATCGTGCATGACACACACACACACACACACACACACACACACACACACACATACTCACACACACACACACACACACACACACACACACACACACACACACACACACATACACACACACACTACCTTAATATGATCTGTTATTTTATCAGAACTTTGTTTGCTCTTTGTAAAGGCCTTCAGCTTCTCCTGTAAGGGCTTCAGGGCAGTCTGGAGCTCCTCCTGTAAGGGCTTCAGGCCAGTCTGGAGCTCCTCCTGTAAGGGCTTCAGGGCAGTCTGGAGCTCCTCCTGTAAGGGCTTCAGGGCAGTCTGGAGCTCCTCCTGTAAGGGCTTCAGGCCAGTCTGGAGCTCCTCCTGTAAGGGCTTCAGGCCAGATTCAAGATTCAAGATTCAAAGTGTTTATTATCATATGCACAGCAGAAAACATGTTTCACTGTACAACGAAATTCTTGCTTTGCTGTCCGCAGAATGCCAACCAATGTAAAATATACAATATATACTAAACAAATGTACAAGACAGCAAAATTTAAGGCATAAAATAAAATAGCAGCAATAATAATAATAAAACAGTGCAAATGTAGCAGTGCAATTATGCAAACTGGAAAGTTCAGTTATTGAGGTAGTACGGTTATATTAATCTCCTATGGGTTGTTTAGGAGTCTGATGGCAGTGGGAAAGAAGGAGGCCAGTCTGGAGCTCCTCCTGGATCCACACAAACCGTTTCAGGGGACTGCTTACAGTGTCTGAATACCACTGTAGGAATCCGTGTCAGAGCGAGAGAATCTCAGCCGTTCACTCAGCTTCTCTAAAACTGCATTGCTCATTTCAGACAAGATGGAGTCAGTAAAATAGGAACTGCAACTAAAAACGATCGTGCATTTTCAACAACATGGAGAAAAGCAGCCTTGTATCTTTTTTACCAGCCTAGACTCGTCAAGGTGACATAACTTAAACTGTCCTAACTTATCTATCAAATAGTCATTTTTAGTAATGTTTACCTTTTGTTCCCGTGCAGACTCATCTACTGGGACACAGTTATCAGATGTATGTTTCTCTGAGGCCTGACCCTCCAAACAGGCAGGCTGTTTATCCTTCAAGTTAAAGTCAAAAGGCTCAATCATTGAGGATCTCCTACAAAGTGGACATTCCCGAGAGTCCTTCTGTTCCCAGTATTCCAACAGACAGGCTTTACAGAAGCTGTGGCTACATGACAGGACGACAGGTTCTTTAAAGATGTCACGGCACAAACGACAGGAGAGATCCTCCTCAGGGAGAGATTTAGAAGCCATTTCTCACACAATGTTCTGTAAAAACGTCTTAAGATGGCTTCACTTCTAGACACTTCCTCATCTGCCAGTTACGCAACAGTAGAAAAAGCGATCAGTGACGATTTTGAACATCCTCAGGTTTATATATCATGACTATATATCATGACTATATATCATGACTATAAAGTACCAGTTCAAAGTTTGGACACACCTTACCAAGAGTGTGCAAAGCTGTCATCAAAGCAAAAGGTGGCTACTTTGAAGAATCTAAAATAACACTTTTTTGTTTACTACATAATTCCATATGTGTTCCTTCATAGTTTTGATGTCTTCAATATGAATCTACAATGTAGAAAATAATAACAATTAAAGAAAAACCATTGAATGAGAAGGTGTGTCCAAACTTTTGACTGGTCCTGTAAACATTAAAAACAAGAAGCAGGAAGCAGCAACGGAGAACAAGAGAGGAGCCAGCTGGCAACCTGGAGCTGAAAGGAGGAAGTCGAGTCTGTCTGTGTGTGTGTGTGTGTGTGTGTGTGTGTGTGTGTGTGTGTGTGTGTGTGTGTGTGTGTGTGTGTGTGTGTGTGTGTGTGTGTG
>NC_139663.1:23117917-23122917 GCF_951799395.1 Argentina silus | reverse complement strand
AGGGAGGCCAGGGAGGCCAGGGAGGCCAGAGAGGCCAGGGAGGCCAGGGAGGCCAGGGAGGCCAGGGAGGCCAGAGAGGCCAGGGAGGCCAGGGAGGCCAGGGAGGCCAGAGAGGCCAGGGAGGCCAGAGAGGCCAGGGAGGCCAGGGAGGCCAGGGAGGCCAGAGAGGCCAGGGAGGCCAGGGAGGCCAGAGAGGCCAGGGAGGCCAGGGAGGCCAGGGAGGCCAGAGAGCTCCTCTTCATGAGTGATTATGTGTTTGAAGATGCTGGCCTGTGACTCCTTCCAGTATCTGTGACTCCTTCCAGTATCTGTGACTCCTTCCAGTATCTGTGACTCCTTCCAGCATCTGTGACTCCTTCCAGCATCTGTGACTCCTTCCAGTATCCAGTATCAGATGAAGATCCTCAACACAGCTCAAAGGGAAGTAGGGCCTAACCCATATGAATGTGTTATTCTGGCTGTTATGCCTTAGAAATGTAAATACCTGCTTCCAAGATAGACTGATGACGACTCTTCCCCTCTCCCGTGAGAAAATGAGACACAAGTTTCATTATGACAGCAAAAAAAACATGCAATTATCCTCCGTTACGGCAGGAGCTAGCCCGGAACCGTGGCGTACGCAGACATCAGAGGATTAAACGAAGAAGTGTTTAAGTGCCATGGAGTTTATTCAATCTGCCAATTATAGCTCTTTTGACTCGGAGGCTAAATATACAACACACACTCTTCACACAGAGGATCTATCTTCCTCATCCTCGCGTGTGAGGCAGGCCCAGCGCTGTGGGATGTGGAGCAGTGAGACATCAAACAGGCCTACCTATGAATGTCTTTGGTTCAAACAGAACAAATAAATACAATTGAAATATTTACACACTCCAAGTCTGTGTGTGTGTGTGTGTGTGTGTGTGTGTGTGTGTGTGTGTGTGTGTGTGTGTGTGTGTGTGTGTGTGTGTAAAGTGTGCTCCAAAACTGGGACACGGGGAGGTTCTTTGGGCTGCTGTCTCTCCTCCCAGGGCACCTTGTTGGGGTCCGTGCCACTGCCAGATGTGTGCGTCTAAATAAAACAGGATCTTAAAGCTAACAAGCAACAACTAATTGTTCTCCTGAAGGCAGGCAGCTCGCTGTACTCGACCAATCCATCTCCTGTTCCAAACAAAACAACTGGGCAGGAGCCCAGACGTCTTCAGATCCACTGATGCTACAGTACGTCTTCAGATCCACTGATGTTACAGTACGTCATCAGATCCACTGATGCTACAGTACGTCATCAGATCCACTGATGCTACAGTACGTCTTCAGATCCTCTGATGTTACAGTACGTCTTCAGATCCACTGATGCTACAGTACGTCTTCAGATCCACTGATGCTACAGTACGTCTTCAGATCCACTGATGCTACAGTACGTCTTCAGATCCACTGATGCTGATGCTACAGTACGTCTTCAGATCCACTGATGCTGATGCTACAGTACGTCTTCAGATCCACTGATGCTGATGCTACAGTACGTCATCAGATCCACTGATGCTACAGTACGTCTTCAGATCCACTGATGCTACAGTACGTCTTCAGATCCACTGATGCTACAGTACGTCTTCAGATCCACTGATGCTGATGCTACAGTACGTCTTCAGATCCACTGATGCTGATGCTACAGTACGTCTTCAGATCCACTGATGCTACAGTACGTCTTCAGATCCACTGATGCTACAGTACGCGTAGAAATGGAAAAGGTGGTCATGCCCCCAGTCAACATCAATTATGCAACGCGCTCTGGAGAAGGGAAAAGTTGAATAGTTAAAAATCTGAGTGATGTTGCTGGTTTCATAACAGAGCTTGTCTGAGCGTGCTTTTCTGAGGCAACGTCATATTCCAGAACCGTGCATGTCTGTGCCCAGTGAAGGAGAGACATCTGAATCAAGCCATATCATGAGCACATGATTGCAACATATGTTTGTGAAATAGTCTCAATGAATAACGTATCAAGTTGCTACCAGGTTTTCCAAAGTTCTTGTCTGGTTCTTGTTGCCCGTTACGGTCTACAGGACCAGTCAAACGTTTGGACACACCTTCTCATTCAATGGTTTTTTTTTATTTATTTTTTTATTATTTTCTACATTGTAGATTAATATTGAAGACATCAAAACTATGAAGGAACACATATGGAATTATGTAGTAAACAAAAAAGTGTTAAACAAAACCAGAATATGGTTTATATTTTAGATTCTACTTTCTTCAAAGTAGCCACCTTTTGCGTTGATGACAGCTTTGCACACTCTTGGCGAGGTGTGTCCAGACCTTTGACTGGTACTGTAGGTCTTCTACTGCAAATCCATCATCTCGCCAAAGTAACACTTTACAAATAGTTTTTACCGTCTGAATTCAGTTAATTCGCCATTATATGTAAGGAGAATGCTATCTTATCAATGTTGATGTTTGATGTCTTCTGACAGTCTGCATTTAGCCTAATGTACTGTAAGAGTGCAGGGTTTGAACTTGGGTCTCCAGCGTGGAAGACCCAAGCGCCTACAATTAGGCCAATACAACATCCTCAGGATCAGTGGGCGACATCTGAGTTCATGTCCCAGGCAGGGCTGTAAGTATTGGGACGATGGTGTCTGGTTGATCGTATTCTGACATCTGAGTTCATGTCCCAGGCAGGGCTGTAAGTATTGGGACGATGGTGTCTGGTTGATCGTATTCCGGCCAGGTGCAGAGAAACACATTTAGGCTCATTTGCTAACCTTGGACATAAACATCACTTCAACAAAAATGAGTTGCTGTTAAGTGCACTTGAATTTGACAGGAAAAAAAAGATGCTATGGTGTGGTGTATGAATAAGGAAATTGAAAGGTTATTGGTGTCTGGATATGAATGTCATGCTAGCGACATGACTCGTGCCTTTTGAAACAGGATAGGAACATTGAAATGGTTGGTTTAAGACTTCATATCTCAAATAACATGATGGCTTATTAAGAAGTTCAACACTTCTTAACTCTGCTGCTTTAAATCTATGAATAGTCTTTTCAAATCCGTTGTATTTTCTGTGACAAGGCTGTGGTTTATCTGCATCTGGAAAATTAATATCACGCCAGCAACATGAATCATGTTTTTTGAAACAGAAGAGGAACATTCAAAACTGTTGGTTCAAGAGTTCATTCTCTCAAATAACATGACATGGTGCCTTACTCAGAAGCTCAACATTCAATAGGATTTTGCAACATAGTCTCCAACAATACAGCAGTATGAGGCATTAACTCCCAGTGGTTAAGGTTAGGGTAAGTTGTCAGGGGAAGGCGTTAGCAAATATTAGCATAAGCAACATTTAGCGCCCAAATAAGTAGCCATTACAGCTAGATAACACGGTCACACAGAACCTATTCTTGGGCGAGTACAAATGCATCTAATGGTGGCCTGGGGTGGTCCAGTGGTCTGGTACCAGTACCGTGGCCTGGGGTGGTCCAGTGGTCTGGTACCAGTACCGTGGCCTGGGGTGGTCCAGCGGTCTGGTACCATGACCTACAGCACACACATACATCCATGTCGGCCCCTGCCCTGCTGACATACCCTGTCCGCCTTACTTTCCTGTCTTTCTTCACGATCTGTATCCAATAAAACTGAAAAATACGTGAGTGTACCACACTCCAAAAAAAAGCATTCAATGTAGGCTACAGTGTATGTACAGTAGAGAACTCTGCACAGCACTGAATTTAGAATCGCGACGCCCTCTTCCTGCGCCAAGGAGAGTTGCAGGCTGAAAGTGTCGGCTATAGGCTATCGCTCCGAAGCAGTTTCCGCGGCTCTCTCTCTCTCTCTCTCTCTCTCTCTCTCTCTCTCTCTCTCTCTCTCTCTCTCTCTCTCTCTCTCTCTCTCTCTCTCTCTCTCTCTCTCTCTCTCTCTCTCTCTCTCTCTCTCTCTCTCTCTCTCTCTCTCTCTCTCTCTCTCTCTCATGTCACTATCGCTGCCTGCTCGTGGATTCAGCCAATCTCTTCGCTGTGACGCCGGCGAGGCTGGACTCTCTCCGGTTTGATAATATTTAACACACCCACCCTGTAAGAGCAGTAGTTGGACTACAAGGCTGAGGAGGAGGTAGAACAGCCACGGGACAAGTGAGAAAGAAAATCTATGCACCTGCCAATCCGTGGTATTCTCTCCGATTTGACTTGAAGGCAAAACGGGGACAGGAGCATTCGGAACTGGTCTCACATCCAGATCCAGGCACCTTTTACCGGACAACGGATCACCTGTTTTGTTTTGTGATCTGTCACCTCTGAAAATCTACTGCGTGTGTTTCGAGTCTATTTAAAAACAGGGACTATATATTTGTATATTTGTATCCGAAACTTAATCATCACACTCTCTGACTTTTATATCTATTCAGAAATAAGGATTAAACACCACAGGCGCGTTTTCGGTGTTCATTCACAGCATTGTTGAATACTGTACAGATGGAACGGTGCCTTGGAGACTCAGCGGTGCCGACCCAAAGCGTGTGATTCCGGGGACACTTCTTTTTCAAACGACTGTCCGTTTCTGCACAGTATACAACAAGGCGATGAGTGAAGAATACACCCTTAACCGTACGCTGTAAGGTCCCCGGTGTCCGCGATGAGTCGGCTTCACCTGGCTGGAGATGAAGAAGAGTTCGGGCTTTTCTAAGAGAGCTGCGTCTCTGTGCGTAAACATGGAGTTCCTGCCATAACACGGATTATGTGTGGAATGATCAGAGAACATCTTTCAATGACCTGTACTGCGTTTCCATTGCGTAGGCTGTTCCAAGTTCAGGCCATCATTTATAATCTATATCGGTGTGGTGCATTGCTGTGATTTAGTCCTATAAACTAAACCTAGTGTACGCTTTTATAAACATGATTAAGATGATACTGTTTCGTAAATTCCGGGTGTTGATACTCATGGTGTTTCTAGTGGCGTGTACCATGCACATTATGATCGACTTGCTACCGAAACTAGAGAAACGAGCGGCGGGACCGGACAGCGGCAAC
>NC_139663.1:23105417-23110417 GCF_951799395.1 Argentina silus | reverse complement strand
TGTGTGTGTGTGTGTGTGTGTGTGTGTGTGTGTGTGTGTGTGTGTGTGTGTGTGTGTGTGTGTGTGTGTGTGTGTGTGTGTGAACTGTAACCCCTTGGTGAACTGTACCTCCTCGTCAGACACAGGCTCCTGGGAGGGTGAACTGGGAGGGTGAACTGGGAGGGTGAACTGGGACTGGGACCGTGGTATTTTAGGTCACATTTGTTTGCTTAAATCTTTTATTAGATTCCATGGATGATTTCCACCACGGCAAGAAGTATGAATCACCTCCCTCCACCCTCCACCTCCACCTCCACCTCCCACCCCTCCTCCTCCCTCCACCTCCACCTCCACCTCCACCTCCCACCCCTCCTCCTCCCTCCACCTCCACCTCCACCTCCACCTCCACCTCCCACCCCTCCTCCTCCCTCCACCTCCCACCCCTCCTCCTCCCTCCACCTCCACCTCCACCTCCACCTCCCACCCCTCCTCCTCCCTCCACCTCCACCTCCACCTCCACCTCCACCTCCACTCTCCCACCCCTCCTCCTCCCTCCACCCTCCACCAGCATTGGATCCTGTCGCTGAGGCAACAGGAATGTTTGTTATGACATAATATCAAATTAGAACAAATTTAGACTGAAAAACACCTCAGGCGGAAACAACACAGAGGCAGAAATGTGTTTTTTCTCACGAAGATGTGACTGAACACGTCTTTATGAGAAGAGAGTGAACATTTGATTACGTGTTTGTTTCTAAATAGCCCGTCTGGGATTCATCACAGGGCGTCAGAACAGATCCTGACAATACTGAAAGTGAAAGACCCAGTACGAATGTAGTTGTCTTGGTAAGAACTTAGAAGTCTAGATTTGGGCATCTTTTGTCATGGTAGAGGTATTAAGCAGGTACTTACCTGGAAGGAACTGGGTTATCTGTCATGACTGATATATTTATATTAATTTACACACTCTGGTTTTTTTAGATTCACTGACTCAAGCACTTCTTTGTGCCATTTAGGGAGGTAGTTTTTACCAGGTAGGAGTTCGTTTTTACCAGGTAGGAGGTAGTTTTTACCAGGTAGGGAGGTAGTTTTTATCAGGTAGGGAGGTAGTTTTTACCAGGTAGGAGGTAGTTTTTACCAGGTAGGGAGGTAGTTTTTATCAGGTAGGGAGGTAGTTTTTACCAGGTAGGAGGTAGTTTTTACCAGGTAGGGAGGTAGTTTTTACCAGGTAGGAGGTAGTTTTTACCAGGTAGGGAGGTAGTTTTCACCAGGTAGGAGGTAGTTTTTACCAGGTAGGGAGGTAGTTTTTACCAGGTAGGAGGTCGTTTTTACCAGGTAGGGAGGTAGTTTTCACCAGGTAGGGAGGTAGGTTTTACCAGGTAGGGAGGTAGTTTTTACCAGGTAGGAGGTAGTTTTTACCAGGTAGGAGGTAGTTTTTACCAGGTAGGGAGGTAGTTTTTATCAGGTAGGGAGGTAGTTTTTACCAGGTAGGAGGTACTTTTTACCAGGTAGGGAGGTAGTTTTTACCAGGTAGGAGGTAGTTTTTACCAGGTAGGGAGGTAGTTTTCACCAGGTAGGAGGTAGTTTTTACCAGGTAGGGAGGTAGTTTTTACCAGGTAGGAGGTCGTTTTTACCAGGTAGGGAGGTAGTTTTCACCAGGTAGGAGGTCATTTCTACCAGGTAGGAGGTCGTTTTTACCAGGTAGGAGGTCGTTTTTACCAGGTAGGGAGGTAGTTTTGCGGTAGTTTTTACCAGGTAGTTCCCAGTGGTGCTGAGTTCATTAAGGAAGTCCCCCTGGTTAACCCTAACCCTAACCCTAACCCTAACCCTAACCCTGACCCTGACCTCATAGTTACCACAGCTGAAACAGGGCTGTAAACGGCCGGCTTCCAGAGACCAGTGATCTCATTGGTGTAAATGTCACTGAATGTCCCTGCCTGCCAATTTTCGGTTCTGGACCCTAACCCTACCGAGCAGCACGGGTGGTTCTGGACAGTATCTGGGTCCTACCGAGCAGCACAGGCGGTTCTGGACAGTATCTGGGTCCTACCGAGCAGCACGGGTGGTTCTGGACAGGATCTGGGTCCTACCGAGCAGCACGGGTGGTTCTGGACAGGATCTGGGTCCTACCGAGCAGCACAGGCGGTTCTGGACAGTATCTGGGTCCTACCGAGCAGCACAGGCGGTTCTGGACAGTATCTGGGTCCTACCGAGCAGCACGGGTGGTTCTGGACAGGATCTGGGTCCTACCGAGCAGCACGGGTGGTTCTGGACAGGATCTGGGTCCTACCGAGCAGCACGGGTGGTTCTGGACAGGATCTGGGTCCTACCGAGCAGCACAGGCGGTTCTGGACAGGATCTGGGTCGTACCAAGCCATGTGTTTGCCTACTCCGCCCGTCCCATTGTGAAACCACCGTGTCAGGCTTCAAAGGCTCTTTGATGTTGTGCTGCTTCCTTTGAGCCCGATGCTAAATCTGTCTACAAGCGTGCGACTCTCCAGGACCCACCGGTACCGCCAACCCGCTCCACTGTCCGTTAAGACCACCATGATGTCAGTCAAAAGGTTTGGGAGTTCAGTGTTTGGCGGTAAAACTATGTCAGCTTCAAGGAGATAGATATGAGTGTCTGTCTGTGTTGCGTTTTGACTGGCGGTGCTTTGGGTGGAAGACCTCAGGCATGTGACAGGACCTGTGGCTTTGGGGGGCGTCGATCGATGCCCATGCCAGAGCCCCATCGTCTGCCACGCGGCCGCGAGCCTTGCACCCCTCCTGAGCAGTGTGTGTGCGTGTTTGTGTGTGTGTGTTTATATCTGTGTTTATATCTGTGTGTGTGTGTGTGTGTGTTTATATCTGTGTTTATATCTGTGTATGTATGTGTGTGTGTGTGTGTGTGTGTGTGTGTGTGTGTGTGTGTGTGTGTGTGTGTGTGTGTGTGTATGTGTGTGCCCGCAAGTCTGGCACCCCTCCTGAGCAGTGTGTGTGTGTGTGTGTGTGTGTGTGTGTTTTGTTTGTGTGTGTGTTTATATCTGTATGTGTATGTGTGTGTGTTTATATCTGTGTGTGTGTGTGTGTGTGTGTTTATATCTGTGTGTTTATATCTGTGTGTGTGTGTGTGTGTGTGTGTGTGTGTGTGTGTGTGTGTGTGTGTTGTGTGTATGTGTGTGTGTGTGTGTGTGTGTGCCTGCGAGCCTGGCAACACCTCCTGATCAGCGTACGCCCGTCCTGGGCCAAGGCTGCTGGACCCGGGCCAGGATCTGGGCATGGTATAGAGTCCCGGCCCTGCGATGCCCATGTCAGGATGATAGGATTTGACAGTAGGACACACACACACACACACAAACAACACTCACCCCAGTAGAAAATGCGACGACACATTTCCTTGTCAAACACGCACACACAAATGACAACGACGGCCCCCCTTGATCCCCCCTCCCCCGAACCCCCCTCCCCCGATCCCCCATTCCCCCTCCCCCCATCCCCCATCCCCCCTCCCCCGATCCCCCCTCCCCCCATCCCCCCTCCCCCCTCCCCTGATCCCCCCTCCCCCCTCCCCGGTCTTTCATGGAGACAGTCTCTCTCTTGCTCGTTCCCGTAGTTACAGGTTGTGTAAACAAAGAGACAAAAAAAGGGCTCCTTTGATTCCAGTTTGTCTTGTGAAAGACAGAGAATTCAATTATTATTTCTATTTCTATTCTATTTCTATGTATATATGTATGTATGTATGTATGTATGTATGTATGTATGTATGTATGTATGTATGTATGCTTGTATGTTCTGTACTTATGTATTTAAAATGTTACTGTTAAACACCTAATATTGCAATTTTGTACGAAAGGCGCTATATAAATAAGGCTTGATTGAATCATCGCTCTACTCCCAGAGCTGTTCTATCAGCTACGTTAAACACACACACACACACACACACACACACACACACACACACACACACACACGTGTGCTGGTGGGCGCGGTACTGTATGTACAGGACACACGTGTGTGTGTGTCCCTCAGCGCTACATACGTCCGTCCGTCCGTGTGTGTGTGTGTGTGTGTGTGTGTGTGTGTGTGTGTGTGTGTGTGTGTGTGTGTGTGTGCGCCGCGTGCCCGGGGGGAGGTGAGACCTCGCTCCTCTCTGGACGGAACGCGTCCTGACAGCAGTTGTCGCTTCGGCGCTGCGAGGCGGCTAGCGTGACAGGCTAGGCGCGCCCGTTCGCTAGCGAGCGAGCTAGCTTCGCCGCTACACGCCCCAAAGGCTGCAATGTTTATATCATCGCAGGCTGTTTTTCTACCCACAAGTCCCCCACAGAGGACTGATCGACCCCCGGTGCCCCGACCGTGTTTTGACTGACTTGTCTAGTTGTCAACCGGCAGTGACTGACTGGCACAGGAAACTCCCGAGGCGGAAAGCAGAGTCAGCACAGAGACCCGATAGAGAGAGAGAGAGAGAGAGAGAGGAGAGAGAGAGAGAGAGAGAGAGAGAGAGAGAGACAGAGAGAGACAGAGAGAGAGAGAGAGAGAGAGAGAGAGAGAGAGAGAGAGAGAGAGAGAGAGAGACTAGGCCGACTCTTTGATAGTCCATCAACTGAGTGCCCCTGTTGCTCCGTGATGATTGGCTGATGAAGTGTGGCGTTTCTTCTGTCTTGATAATGCGAGATTAACGATGGTCTGCGTGGATGTCCACATACAACTACTACATACTAACCCTAACCAGAACAGTCTGGCTGTTAGTTAACATACAGTACCAGTCAAAGGTCGGGACACACCTCGCCAAGAGTGTGCAAAGCTGTCATCAAAGCAAAAGGTGGCTACTTTGAAGAATCTAAAATATAAACCATATTCTGGTTTGTTTAACACTTTTTTGTTTACTACATAATTCCATATGTGTTCCTTCATAGTTTTGATGTCTTCAATATTAATCTACAATGTAGAAAATAATAAAAATAAAGAAAAACTATTGAATGAGAAGGTGTGTCCAAACTTTTGACTGGTCCTGTACGTCACTGCGGCCCGTTGAGGAATGG
>NC_139663.1:23100664-23105217 GCF_951799395.1 Argentina silus | reverse complement strand
GTGTCTCTTTTTTATTACTGTGGTACCCTCTCTCTCTCTCTCACACACACACACACACACACACACACACACACACACACACACACACACACTGTATTGTGTAAGTGTGTGTGGTGTTTTATTTGAACAGGCATGTCTCTGGTTGTCTGCAGAATGAAGCTGTCGCTCTGCGATGTCTCCATCAATGAGACACCGCTGCCATGGTTGTCTCTCTGGAAGGCAAACGTACACGGCTGACAGAAGTAGACCAGGCTCTCCTTCTCTTTCTCCCCCTCTCTCTCTCTCTCCCTCCCCCTCTCTCTCCCTCTCTCTTTCTCTCCCTCACTCTCCCTCTCTCTCCCTCTCTCTTTCTCTTTCCCTCTCTCTCTTTCTCCCTTTCTCTCTCCCCCTCTCTTTCTCTTTCCCTCCCTCTTTTTCCCTCTCTCTCCCTCTCTCTTTCTCTTTCCCTCTCTCTCTCTCTCTCTCTCTCCCTCTCTCCCCCCCCCTCTCTCCCTCTCAGGCTTAAGTGCCTTTGAATAATTTATAGTTCTCTCTTTCGATCTTTTCTTTCACCTGGCACATTCAAAATGAGGGGTGATGTCACAATGATGATGTCTCAGTCTCCAGCATGTTCTTCTGTTTCTAGCCCTTTATCTTGTCTCTCTTCCTTTCTCTCCCTTCATCCCTCTTCACCTTCTCCTTCTTGCATTCCCCTTCCCAGTCTTCATTCCCTCTCTTCATCATTTTTCACTTCTTCTCCCCCCTTTCTCCTTCCTCCTCCTCCTCCTCCTCATTACTCTCTCCCTCCTCTTCCTCCTCCTCTTGATTCTCCCCCTTCTTTTCTCCTTCTCCCTCCTCCTCCTCCTCCTCCTCCTCTTCTTGCTCCTCCTTCCATGCTCCATACAAAGTCAACTTTTATTTTCAGACTCAGCATGGCTGACCCAGGAAAAATAATGTCTCTGCACCAAATGACTGTTTCTCCTCCTGCGGCTCTGTGTGTTGTGACCCTGGATAATGGCCAAAACACAGACAACGTTCTCCCAGAGTGCCTCCGTAAAGACTCCCATCTTAGAAATGGCCCGTTGGGCGGCCTGGGGAGGTCCAGTGGTCCAGCACCACAGCTGACAGTGCACACGTCAGCATGTCAGCATGGGTTGAATCCGGCCCATGCCCTGCTGACATGCCCTCTCCTCCTGTCTTCCTCTACTGTCTCTGTCCAATAAAAACTGAACAAATACGTGAGTGGCAGGGACTAAACTCCCAAAAATAACCTTAAAAAACCCCGAAATGGCCTGTTTGTGATGGGAGGCTCCTCAGAGTGGAAGATAAGAGATTGCTGCTCCAAGGAGTAGGATTTAGGTTATTCAAAAAAAGAACAACAGGCTCTGAGGAGTTAAATAGCAGTGTTAGCCGGTCCCAAGGAGCATTAGCCTGAGGAGCATTAGCCTGAGGAGCATTAGCCTGAGAAGCATTAGCCTGAGGAGCATTAGCCTGAGGAGCATTAGCCTGAGGAGCATTAGCCTGAGGAGCATTAGCCTGAGGAGCATTAGCCTGAGGAGCATTAGCCGGTCCCAAGTCACTTTCACTCAGAGAGTGAAGAACAACAGGCTACCTGGTACTTTAGTCAAGCTAACTGCCTGGGTACTGTAGCCTGTTAGCTAACTGCGTCTGAATCCATTACCCCTCATGTGTAGCTAGCCAGCCACAACAGACACAGCAGGAGGTGTTTTTACCTCTCAGCATTCATGCTGGGGTAGTGCGTAGACGAGGAGTGTTTCTTTTATTTATTTAAAAAAAAAAATATATATTTTCTTTATAGATTTTGACAAACAAACAAACCATACTTACACAAGAGGGTTTCTTTTTGAGGGCAGCAATGTGAGTCTTGAGGGCAGCAATGTGACGCCATTACTGATTGCCTTTTCAAAGTGTCCCCACACAAAAGCAGGTGCTTTATTGCATGGCTTGCCAGGGGATATAAACATCAGCCCATCTTTCCTCTTCCTTGTCCATGTTTTATTCTTTGCAGCAGAACTGATACAGACACGACATGGAGGAAAGAACACCATCCAGAGGCTTGATCCGTTGAGATAATCCATACCATTCTCCTTAAGTTCCTATTGATTCCCAAGCATACCATTGGTCACAGTGTTGGTTGATCAATACTAAAAACATTAGAATGTCAGACTGGTGTTATTGGCTCAGAGGAGAAACTATTATTACATTGCTTTTTCAATCAGACAACGTCAAAATGCAGTTACCGTAAATGGGTCATACTACGACTTTTATGCGCTTGAATACATGGAGAGACACACACACACACGCACACATCTACACACACACGCACACATCTACACGCACACACACACTTCCTCCCCCTCCCCCCTCTCTATCTCTCTCCCCCTCCCCCCTCTCCCTCCCTCCCTCCCTCCCTCCCAACAGAACAGCAGGTGTTGGTGGTAGAGGAGGAACTGAAGCTATTGTGCTTTAGCCAAGGACTGGTTAGTGGCGTGGGTGAGACACCCGTCAGAGCGACACAGAGCCTGGCTCAGACAATGGGCCCCACACCACATCCATGTCATTAACATTCTCACACGGACACTAATTACAGCTGGGAAGCTCTCCGTGTCCTTAGCTACAGTATAAATGACTAGGCTTCTGCAGGAGATTAGTAGGGTCTATGTTGCTAATGTCCATCTGTGTGGTGTGTGGTGTGTGTGTGTGTGTGTGTGTGTGTGTGTGTGTGTGTGTGTGTGTGGTGTGTGTGTGTGTGTGTGTGTGTGTGTGGTGTGGTGTGGTGTGTGTGTGGTGTGTGTGTGTGTGTGTGTGTGTGTGTGTGTGTGTGAAACACAGCTCATCCATGTAAAGAGGACCAGAGGAGGTAATTACTGTGGCTCCAGTATGTCAATATAAACGTGCTACTGAGGGAGCACACGCCCAACACCCCCCCCCTCCCCCCCTCTCTCTCTCTCTCTCTCTCTGTCTCTCTCTCTTTCTCTCTCTCTCTCTCTCTCTCTCTCCCGATAGCTACCCCCTCCGGTCTCACAGAGACTGTCCTCCCTGGTCTCACAGAGAGACTGTCCTCCCTGGTCTCACAGAGAGACTGTCCTCCCCAGTGTCACAGAGAGACTGTCCTCCCCGGTCTCACAGAGAGACTGTCCTCCCCAGTGTCACAGAGAGACTGTCCTCCCCGGTCTCACAGAGAGACTGTCCTCCTCCGGTCTCACAGAGACTGTCCTCCCCGGTCTCACAGAGAGACTGTCCTCCCGGTCTCACAGAGAGACTGTCCTCCCAGGTCTCACAGAGAGACTGTCCTCCCAGGTCTCACAGAGAGACTGTCCTCCCCGGTCTCACAGAGAGACTGTCCTCCCGGTCTCACAGAGAGACTGTCCTCCCCGGTCTCACAGAGAGACTGTCCTCCCCGGTCTCACAGAGAGACTGTCCTCCCCGGTCTCACAGAGAGACTGTCCTCCCCGGTCTCACAGAGAGACTGTCCTCCCCGGTCTCACAGAGAGACTGTCCTCCCCGGTCTCACAGAGAGACTGTCCTCCCCGGTCTCACAGAGAGACTGTCCTCCCCGGTCTCACAGAGAGACTGTCCTCCTCCGGTCTCACAGAGACTGTCCTCCTCCGGTCTCACAGAGAGACTGTCCTCCTCCGGTCTCACAGAGACTGTCCTCCCTGGTCTCCATTAGATCATCGGTGGATGGAGAGGACAACTGAGCCATTGGGGGAGTGGGGGTGGTGTGTGTGTGTGTGTGTGTGTGTGTGTGTGTGTGTGTGTGTGTGTGTGTGTGTGTGTGTTCATGCAGGGAGGGATTTCTGTAAGGATGGTAGAAGGGGCCTGATGGATGTTAGAGTGTGTGTGTGTGTGTGTGTGTGTGTGTGTGTGAGTGTGTGTGAGTGTGTGTGTGTGTGCTGGCAAGGTGCCCTTACTGGGAGAGCAGTGGGGCCTGTCACCCGGGTGAATTGCTGTTACCCACGGCGACGCGTTGAGTGGAGCGCTACCTGCACTCCATCTATCACCTAGGAAACTGCTGCTTCAGCGGAATGTATGTGTGTGTGTGTGTGTGTGTGTGTGTGTGTGTGTGTGTGTGTGTGTGTGTGTGTGTGTGTGTGTGTATGCTTGTGTGTGTATGCTTGTGTGTGTGTGTGTGTATGTGTTTGTGTGTGTGTGTTTTGTGAGAGTATAGCGGGTGTGTCTGTGCTGCCTCAGCAAAACAGGAGTGTGTGTGTGTAAGGCTGTGTGCACAAATTAATGTGTATATAGATATGGATCCGTGTGTGTATGTGTGTGTATGTGTGTGTGTGTGTGTGTATGTGTGTGTATGTGTGTATATGTGTGTGTGTGTGTGTGTGTGTGTATATGTGTGTGTGTGTGTGTGTGCCCTTGAGCACCTTTTACACCTTGTACGTTTTACAAATATGTTAAAATATGTAATATTCACGTATTATAGCGATAGAATTCTCACTACTCCCTTTCCCCTATCTGTCTCCATGCTGAAGAATTCTGCCAAAGAATTCCGGAACACTCAGGGAAACCATGGATTCGGAACACATGGAATAAGAGTACCT
>NC_139663.1:23085664-23095664 GCF_951799395.1 Argentina silus | reverse complement strand
ACATACATCATAGTTAACACTGCCAAGATAAGAGGTAATGTTAATAAACAACACGGTAATAGAAATACTGATAACAACAACAACAACAACAACAACAACAACAACAACAACAACAACAACAACAACAACAACACATACAGTAAAACACATACTATTGCAGTTGGACTGTGACATGTTTGGTCAGAAAAAAAAGGTCATAAAATAGCATGAAAAAATCAATTAAATAAAGATATTCATAGAAAACAAGAACAAATACGGAGATGAATCACAAGACGTGTCCCTCAGGCCGTGGCAATTAGAGTATAGATACTGAAGAAATAATACGCAATCATTATTCAAGCAATCATAACAAGTTGCTATCCATTTGGATGTCAACAGGACTGGTAGCTCCTCAGAGCTGGGAGGCGTCTGTGCTGTCTAACAGCCGCCAGCTGGCCCCGTACTTACAGAAAGCCTTGAGAGTGAAAACTAGGTGATTCCTTTTCACGGATGTGATTCAATTAAGCAAACAAACAACTGTCTTTGCGTCTTACGTAAGCCGTCTGTCCCTGATGCCTCCTCAGGCTGCAGTGCAGCAGAATCAGCCATGCTGCTGTTTCATTTCAGCGCTGGGGGGAAATCAGCTCATCCATAATGGATGAGGAGTGAACTGTAGGGGTACAGTTTCCCTGTCTTAGCCCTCTGCACTGAGTCAGAACAGCAGCCTTCTCGGTGCCACAGAGGTGTGTGTGTGTGTGTGTGTGTTGGTTGTGTGTGTGTAAAGAGGATCATTGAGATGTGTGCAGGTGGAGAGGGTTTGGGCACAGGGTCAGCCATAGTCAGCACCCCTGGAGCAGTTAGGGGTTCAGTGCCTTGCTCAAGGGCACAACGGCAGTGGTAGGCACCTTAGATATGATGCCAGCCACCCTCCAGTCCAGGGGTGGGGATCAAACCAGCAACCTACCGTTTGCTAGGCAACCTCTCCAACCCCTAGGCTACCTAGGCCGCCCCACCTTGACACTTGACCCTTGACCCTGGGAACCGAGAGGACACCCCAATATTCTGTTGGTGGAGAATGTAAACAGTGGCGTAATAAAATGGTGTGTAATGTGTGTTGCGTTTTTGAAGACACGAGCGTAATCAATGTCTTATGTGATTAAACATGTACCGCGATCAAATGTACCGTGAACAGATACCTGATACTGAAACGTTGCAGACATTTATCAGAAACTCTTAACGACACAAACTTGCTCCTCTCGCCAGATTCAGCCGCCGCCTGTTATCTAGAGACCGAAAGGAGTTCCCCCTCGCTGCGTCCCCCGGCGATCAAAGCTCGCAGACGCCTCACATTAATTAACTGTGTTGACTCTTATCTTCTGTACAAGGCGCTGCGTGCCCGTGGACCGTGCCCGTGGACGTCAGGCTGGTGAATGCTGTATGGTGTGGAGTCTAGACTGTAGGCTTGTTCCAAATCATCAAATCTGACGCCACCCGGTTCCCCGGCCAGTTCCTGCCTACGCACACGCCCCCTCTCCCTCTGCTGGGAGGCATGTCTGTCAGCCACCACCGGCTGCTCCTTTGGGTTTCATACACCTGTTTAGCTCATCGATTGGCAATATGATAGTCTAGGTATTGACTGATTGATTGATTGATTGATTGATTCCAGTGGTCTAGCACACAGGTTCCCATGTCGGCATGGGTTCGAATCCAAAGCCCTGCTGGTGTACCATCCCCTCCTCACTTCCCTGTCTTTCTCTACTCTCTCTATCCAATACAAACAGAAAAATATAACTGTGGGACTCTCATACTCCAAAAAATCACCTTAAAAACAGAGACCTTGTTTCAGTAATGGCCAAATTAATCATAAGTCATTTGAATATGAATAATCCATAGATTAACTCATTCAGCTGGTCAACATTCCAGAGCGCCAAGGGTGACTTTATTCACCAGAAATGCATCAATTATGATTACTGCTGTCACACTGGGACGGACAGGGCCTCTACCGGGGTTTCTCCAGTCAGCTCTGAAGAGGTTGGGACGAGAGGACTGGCTGGAGGGGAAGTATTCAATGCAACATCTATCTCTCTCTCTCTCTCTCTCTCTCTCTCTCTGTCTCTCTCTTCTCTCTGTCTCTCTCTCTCTCTCTCTCTTTCTCTCTCTCTCTTTCTCTCTCTGTCTCTCTATATATATATATATATCTCTCCCTCTCCCTCTCTCCTCCCTCTCCCTCTCCCTCTCTCTCTCTCTCTCTCTCTCTCTCTCTCTCCCCCTCCCTCTCCCTCTGATTGAGCCTCTATCAGGGTTTCTCCAGTCAGCCCTGAAGAGGTTATGACTAGGTGTCTGGCAGGGTGGAAAGTATTCCACGCAGCAGCTGACCCCCGACCCTGGACCTGAACACAGGCTCATTTTACATCTCTGTCTTGGTGATGCTGGCCGTGCTCAAGGTTGACCCTACATGACTCCAGGCCTCACAGGGTAAAACAACACACATAGTCTCCAACGGAACACGTTCTGGGGGGTCGTTTCTGCAGACCAAGGAAACACAGTCTGGGGGGGTCGTATTATCTGGCTACACCAGCGTTTGACCACCTGTTTTGAGACGTAAGATACAGTACCAGTCAAAAGTTTGGACACACCTTCTCATTCAATGGTTTTTCTTTATTTTTTATTATTTTCTACATTGTAGATTAATACTGAAGACATCAAAACTATGGAGGAACACATATGGAATTATGTAGTAAACAAAAAAGTGTTAAACAAACCAGAATATGGTTTATATTTTAGATTCTTCAAAGTAGCCACCCTTTGCTTTGATGGCAGCTTTGCACACTCTTGGCGAGGTGTGTCCAAACCTTCGGTGGGGGTGTTTAACCTGGAAGAGTGAGTTTACCATCTCAACTCCAACGTTGCTGGTTCGAATCACGTCACTCTTACGCACGCTGTGAAGCATGTTCTCTCCATTTGATTGCTCTCTCTCTCTCTCTCTCTCCTTTTTTTTCTCTCTCTCTCTCTCTCTCTCTCTCCTTCTCTTTTCTCTCTTTCTGTGGGTCATTCAAGGTGAGGCGTGACACTCAGCCTGAACCGGGCCGCCCCCGACAGACTCTGGGTTTCATTTTTCAGACAATTGATTCGGGCCGGGCTCAGGCTGGCCGGGGCAGCGCTGTGTAGAACTTCTTGGGGTTATAATCCTGCATGGCTGTGTGTGGTAACTCACCCTGTCCTCTCTCTCTCTCTCTCTCTCTCTCTCTCTCTTCCCTCTCTCTCTCTCTCTCTCTCTCTCTCCCTCTCTCTCTCCCCCTCCCTCTCTGATTGAGTCATGTTGATTATATTGTAAGGTTTGTCTATTGTGCTTGTGTGATTCCTGGTTGAAATGGGTTTTTTTCTGAATTAGAATTCTCTCCCTGTCTTCTGTTTCTGCTCTGGGGTATCATATGGAGTGCCCTGGAGCGCATAACTCTGTGTGGAAATTAAAATGTTTGCCGGTTCATTACGGTTCATAAAATATTCTCCCATTTCGTGCCCAAATAATCTGACACACTTTAATCATGGGTCTTTGAAACCCATGAGCTGTGTCCTATTTCCCATCAAATTAAATAAAGGGCCTGTTTGTGTGTGTGTGTGTGTGTGTTTTGTTTCTCTACTCAATCTGAATAACAGCTACCCTCTGGAGACTGCAGTACTATCGGTGTTGCACAGAGTGAAATTCAAGTGCAGTACAAGCCTGTCGGCAGGCCAGCCCGATTTCCACACCGGATCTGAAGTGGTTTAACCCTTGGCCAGGAGCACTTGTCTGAATAAATCCTGGACTGCCAAGGCGTGTGTCGGGGTGTGTGTGTGTGTGTGTGTGTGTGTGTGTGTGTGTGTGTGTGTGTGTGTGTGACAGGAATGCGTGTGTTCCGGTGTGTGAGGGATGAGTGTGTGTGTCACAGGAGGTAGTGTGTTTTCCAGTGTCATGCAGGGGTGATGAGTGTGTGTGTAACTTTTACCGGCAGTTTAAAGGGGAAAAAGTAGTTAAAGGTGAAATGAATGTTGCCCTTGTGTTTCCCAAACAGTGGCTGGGTGAACGAGTGGGAAATTAGGTAATAAATATAGCCAGCCAAAACACACACACACACACACACACACACACACACACACACACACACACACACACACACACACAGAGGATGTTTAAATATAGACTGGCCTCTATGAGACCTTGCCAGGCTCGTGACACACACACACACACACACACACACACACACACACACACACACACACACACACACACACACACACACACACACACACACACACACACACACACACACACAACACACACACAAACACACAACACACACACACACACACACACACACACAACACACAACACACACACAAACACACAACACACACACACACACACACACACACACACACACACACAGGGGAATGCTTTTGTCAAGCCTCCGACGTTCCCTCCCAGATGCCGGCGATGCCAGCCCCTCAGGAGCTCCTGACGGAAACTAATTACGGAAAACCGGGGGACAGGTGTGGACTAAAGCTGCCAGTCTATTCCCATGTGGGAAGGATCCTATCCCTGGGAAAGGAAAACCTCTCTACCCCCCCCTCCTTCAACTGGGTCACCGGGCCGGCCTGCAGCGTTTAAACCCACCCCTCCCCTCCACTCCAACTCACACGACATTGCACACCATTAACACCAGTGAGACAGGCCACAGCGGGGTCAGTGAGACAGGTCACAGCGGGGTCAGTGAGACAGGCCACAGCGGGGTCAGTGAGACAGGCCACAGCGGGGTCACTGACTCCGGCGATGACGACCTGAGATTATTATTCACTGGGAGACAGGAGCAGTGACCTCTGTGACCTCTGTGCCAATCTGCCCGTGACCTATGACCTCTAACAAGGCTCATTTGGTTCAGCGCCACTCTGGTCTAGAGGGGATAGAGACGTCAGGAGAAGAAAAAGAAGATTTATTGTCCATTTTTTAACCTCTTCTGCTGAAAGCCCTATTTGACTAATTTTAAAAAACAGACCCAAACTAAACTGCTTAAACATTAGAAATATGATGATCAGACGCAGAAGCAGGATGTCTGTTGATAGGTAACACCTTGAAGGTGGATATGCTTAAATTGACGTTTGTTCACTATATTCCATATGTGTTGCTTCATAGTTTTGATGTCTTCAGTATTAATCTACAATGTAGAAAATAATAAATATAAAGAAAAACCATTGAATGAGAAGGTGTGTCCAAACGTTTGACTGGTACTGTATATGGGGTTAGCGTGTGGGCTAGCCCCCAATGCTAGTCACAGAATAGCCCCTCTATAGGGGAGCTTCTATCAGACGCTAGGTAGCCTCGTCTCACTCACCCAGGAAAGCAACTCTACCTTCAGCCTACAAGCTGGGGCACCTGGGAGATGTAGTAAGCTCACCCAGCTCATCCACAGTTTGACAATAACTGTCAATATGTGAATTCCAAAAAGCTAATTCCATCCCTCTAATTCCACGGAGTCACTTGGTAGCGCACAGACTGCTGTGGATGGCTCAGAACAGGAGCATATGGGCCCACTAATTGGGTGTCAGAGAATGTGACCCAATCAGACAATCAGAGCTAATGACTAAGCTAAGAACTCTGGAGGAAGGAAACGTGCCACATCTGGAGCGGAGCTAGGTGGGCCCTGGGGAGGGGGGGAGGGGGGGAGGGGGAGGGGGAGGGGGGGCTCACACAGCACAGCCTTGATTGGTTGACAGCAAGCCTTTCTGTGTGACTCTCATCTCTTCTCTTTCTCTCTCTTTGTCTCTCTCCATCCCTCTCTTTCTTTCTTTCTTTCTTTCTTTTTCTTTCTCTCTCTGAAGGTGGGAAAGCGCGCTCTGTATTCAAGGTACAGAAAACAAAGACCTCCACACACCCGCGTACGCACACATGCATTCACGCACACATGCATTCACGCACACATGCATTCACGCACACATGCATTCACACACACACACACACACACACACACACAATCCCCATCTCCCTCAATCACCCACCTGACACACAAATGCACATGCACACATGCATGCAAACACAGACAGACACACACACACACACATACACACACACACACACACACACACACACACACACACACACACACACACACACACACACACACACAGTTAATGATGAATATTCAACAGACTCTTCAATGTTTAATCAGGTACAAATAAGCCTTTCATGAAGTGGGCTCTTGGGACAGGAGAGATAGATGAACACAGAACACAGGGAGAGATGTTGAAGTGGGCTTGTGGGACAGGAGAGATAGACGATCACAGAACCCAGGGAGAGATGTTGAGTCGGAGCTACGCATCATTAGGATCTGATTGGTGGAGGAGGCAGGGTGGATTAAGGAGGTGTCTGATTGGTGGAGGAGGCAGGGTGGATTAAGGAGGTGTCTGATTGGTGGAGGAGGCAGGGTGGATTAAGGAGGTGTCTGATTGGTGGAGGAGGCAGGGTGGATTAAGGAGGTGTCTGATGGGTGGAGGAGGCAGGGTGAATTAAGGAGGTGTCTGATTGGTGGAGGAGGCAGGGTGGATTAAGGAGGTGTCTGATTGGTGGAGGAGGCAGGGTGAATTAAGGAGGTGTCTGATTGGTGGAGGAGGCAGGGTGGATTAAGGAGGTGTCTGATTGGTGGAGGAGGCAGGGTGAATTAAGGAGGTGTCTGATTGGTGGAGGAGGCAGGGTGGATTAAGGAGGTGTCTGATTGGTGGAGGAGGCAGGGTGGATTAAGGAGGTGTCTGATTGGTGGAGGAGGCAGGGTGAATTAAGGAGGTGTCTGATTGGTGGAGGAAGCAGGGTGGATTAAGGAGGTGTCTGATTGGTGGAGGAGGCAGGGTGGATTAAGGAGGTGTCTGATTGGTGGAGGAGGCAGGGTGGATTAAGGAGGTGTCTGATTGGTGGAGGAGGCAGGGTGAATTAAGGAGGTGTCTGATTGGTGGAGGAGGCAGGGTGGATTAAGGAGGTGTCTGATTGGTGGAGGAGGCAGGGTGGATTAAGGGTGGATTATTACACACAAACACACATGCACACTCACACACACACAAACGCGCGCGCACACACACACACACACACACACACACACACACACACACACACAGACACGCACACGCACACGCACACACCAGATATCCAGTACTTTTAAATCCTCACCCTGTCCTTCCAGTAAGCGCTTGTGATGCACTATAGAACGGGAGATGCCTGTGTGACCGCCTAGGTTAGCTGGCTGAGCTAAAGCCCACAGCAGGGACGGGTCACCTCTAACCAACCCACGACGGCGGGGACGGGGCACCTCTAACCAACCCACGACGGCGGGGACGGGTCACCTCTAACCAACCCACGACGGCAGGGACGGGTCACCTCTAACCAACCCACGACGGCAGGGACGGGTCACCTCTAACCAACCCACGACAGCAGGGACGGGTCACCTCTAACCAACCCACGACGGCAGGGACGGGTCACCTCTAACCAACCCACGACGGCAGGGACGGGTCACCTCTAACCAACCCACGACGGGTCACCTCTAACCAACCCACGACGGCAGGGACGGGTCACCTCTAACCAACCCACGACGGCAGGGACGGGTCACCTCTAACCAACCCACGACGGGTCACCTCTAACCAACCCACGACGGCAGGGACGGGTCACCTCTAACCAACCCACGACGGGTCACCTCTAACCAACCCACGACGGGTCACCTCTAACCAACCCACGACGGCAGGGACGGGTCACCTCTAACCAACCCACGACGGCAGGGACGGGTCACCTCTAACCAACCCACGACGGCAGGGACGGGTCACCTCTAACCAACCCACGACAGCAGGGACGGGTCACCTCTAACCAACCCACGACGGCAGGGACGGGTCACCTCTAACCAACCCACGACGGCAGGTCCACTGACGAACATGAACGACTAATGATACACAGTAGAAACTTCAAACTCAGTCTCCGGAGCTAAAATACTGGATTTCTGTCAAAGGAGCCGTGATAAAGTGTTTGCCTATTATAACTCCTCCTGAAGATGATGTATTAGACTCATTTAACGGTCGTCAAGATAGGAGCAGGGGAAAGAAATCACATTCCAGAGCCTGGCCTTGCTTGGCAGGATAGGATCAAAGGAGCTGAGGAAATGACTTGTGGGTATCTCTGTGTGACAGTTTAGGTTGAAGTCTATCTACGGTTTCACTAATGATGTGGAATCTGAGGACTGGAGCTGGTCCTGGGTTGAAGAGGAGTGGGACGCCTTTACTGGTGGGATTTTTAGTTTGAATCCAAACTAAATGGCAGGAATTAGATTTGCGTAATTCATGAGATCAGACCCAGGGGAGGATCATGTTATGGCATGCCGTTTTGGTGTGTGTGCGTGCGTGCGTGCGTGCGTGCGTGCGTGCGTGCGTGCGTGCACACTCATCTGTGTCTCTCTGTTTCTTCTTAAAATATATGGTGTGTGTGTGTGTGTTTTAGTGTGTGTGTGTTTTCCATTCCCTCCTGTGCGTTCACACCTTGTCTGGTGAGTCCTGCGGGTGAGTGGAGATTAGGGGGATATCTCATCTCCTCATGCTGGGCCATGATTAACTAAACCACACCCCACTGACCCTCCGGCAGGACACACACACACACACACACACACACACACACACACACACTTGCATGCAGAGACACACACACACACACACACACACACACACACACACACACACACACACACACACACACACACTGCGTGGGCATTTGGCTAACTCCATCCTTCACACAATCTCCGCAGCTCTGCAGTGTGCTGCGGCAATGAATAAAACACACACACACACACACACACACACACACACACACACACACACACACACACACACACACACACACACACACACACACACACACACACACGGCCACACTCACACAAATCCACATCCAACTCTTGACTGACAGACCACACTCATCCCACCCTGAGAGAGAAAGACAATTTGAAGCCCAGACATGAAAAAGAGAAGATCCCCCTCCGACTCCCATCCCCTCTCCTCCGTGTGGGGGGGGTCTCTGTCTTCCTTTCTTCCTCCTCTCTCTCCTCCGGGTGGGGGGGGTCTCTGTCTTCCTTTCTTCCTCCTCTCTCCTCAGTCTCTCTGTTGTTGTTTCTGGCCTCAAGCTTGTTTCTTGGAGCCCAGCAGGGCCTTCAGCCAGGCCTGACTCAACGATCCCCGTCCTGGGGCACAGGTGGTACTGCCAGCATGAAGCTGCTCCTCTCCTCCCTCTGACATCTGTTGCTTTTGTCTGTCCAGCCCCCCGGTAGGCCCAACAGATCTGGCAAGGGCCATAGACACACACACGCACATACATACGCGGGTGGGCGCGCGCACACACACACACACACACACACACACACACACATACACAATCAGCCATGCCAAGGTTTTAGCATGGTTATGGTACATTCAGATGCTGTACAGTATTGATGGCTTGAGGTTGTGGTATGTCATGTTCCATAGCAGGCTCGGTTCACAGAAGGACAGAAGTATACACACCCCACAGATCTCATAAAACACACGTACGCACACACACACACACGTTAACACCGGGCCTTAACAGGTACTCATAAACTGCTTACACATTCAGGACAGAGAGGTCATGGGGTCTGGCCAAACCGGTCTGCTATTGGCTGGCTGCCCGCAGGCGTCATCTCAGGCCTGAGCAGGCTGGGTAGCTGGGTTCTCTCTCTCTCTCTCTCTCTCTCTCTCTCTCTCTCTCTCTCTCTCTCTCTCTCTCTCTCTCTCTCTCTCTCTCTCTCTCTCTCTCTTCTCTCTTTCTGTGCGTCATTCAAGGTGAGGCGTGACACTCAGCCTGAACCGGGCCGCCCCCGACAGACTCTGGGTTTCATTTTTCAGACAATTGATTCGGGCCGGGCTCAGGTTGGCCGGGGCAGCGCTGCGTAGAACTTCTTGGGGTTATAATCCTGCATGCCTGTGTGTGGTAACTCACCCTGTCCTCTCT
>NC_139663.1:23077775-23080464 GCF_951799395.1 Argentina silus | reverse complement strand
GCACATGGGCTGCTTTAAAGGGGAAGTGGACCAGGCAGAGGAATCACATGTGAAGACGGGGACATCAGGAGGAATTCTCCTTTAAATACTGAGGGCTTTTTCTCCGTCTACAGTAGAAACATGTGCTCTATTTCCACTGACATATTTGACGACAATTAATTTCACATCCCTTATTAAACAGCAGACCTAGTTAATGGCTGTGTGTGTGTGTGTGTGTGTGTGTGTGTGTGTGTGTGTGCGCGTGTGTGTGTGTGCCTGCGTGCGTGTGTGTGCTCGTGTGTGTGCATGTGCGTGTGTGTGTGTGTGTACGTGTGTGTGTGTGTGTGTGTGTGTGTGTGTGTGTGCGTGTGCGTGCGTGCGTGCGCGTGCGTGTGTGCGTGTACGTGCGTGTATGTGTGTGTGTGTATATGTGTGTGTGTGTGTGTGCCCTAAAAGTCATGGCCCGTGCTCTGTGTGTGTGTCACCCTGGGTCTCACGTTAGCTGTCAGTCTGATCTATCTAAGGAGTCAAGCTGGGTCAACCCTCAGCCTGACAACCAACCCTCAGCCTGACAACCAACCCTCAGCCTGACAGTCAACCCTCAGCCTGACAACCAACCCTCAGCCTGACAACCAACCCTCAGCCTGACAACCAACCCTCAGCCTGACAGTCAACCCTCAGCCTGACAACCAACCCTCAGCCTGACAGTCAACCCTCAGCCTGACAGTCAACCCTCAGCCTGACAGTCAACCCTCAGCCTGACAACCAACCCTCAGCCTGACAACCAACCCTCAGCCTGACAACCAACCCTCAGCCTGACAACCAACCCTCAGCCTGACAGTCAACCCTCAGCCTGACAGTCAACCCTCAGCCTGACAACCAACCCTCAGCCTGACAACCAACCCTCAGCCTGACAACCAACCCTCAGCCTGACAGTCAACCCTCAGCCTGACAACCAACCCTCAGCCTGACAGTCAACCCTCAGCCTGACAACCAACCCTCAGCCTGACAACCAACCCTCAGCCTGACAGTCAACCCTCAGCCTGACAGTCAACCCTCAGCCTGACAACCAACCCTCAGCCTGACAGTCAACCCTCAGCCTGACAGTCAACCCTCAGCCTGACAACCAACCCTCAGCCTGACAGTCAACCCTCAGCCTGACAACCAACCCTCAGCCTGACAACCAACCCTCAGCCTGACAACCAACCCTCAGCCTGACAACCAACCCTCAGCCTGACAGTCAACCCTCAGCCTGACAACCAACCCTCAGCCTGACAACCAACCCTCAGCCTGACAACCAACCCTCAGCCTGACAACCAACCCTCAGCCTGACAACCAACCCTCAGCCTGACAGTCAACCCTCAGCCTGACAACCAACCCTCAGCCTGACAACCAACCCTCAGCCTGACAACCAACCCTCAGCCTGACAGTCAACCCTCAGCCTGACAACCAACCCTTAGCCTGACAGTCAACCCTCAGCCTGACAACCAACCCTCAGCCTGACAACCAACCCTCAGCCTGACAGTCAACCCTCAGCCTGACAACCAACCCTCAGCCTGACAACCAACCCTCAGCCTGACAACCAACCCTCAGCCTGACAGTCAACCCTCAGCCTGACAACCAACCCTCAGCCTGACAACCAACCCTCAGCCTGACAACCAACCCTCAGCCTGACAGTCAACCCTCAGCCTGACAACCAACCCTCAGCCTGACAGTCAACCCTCAGCCTGACAACCAACCCTCAGCCTGACAACCAACCCTCAGCCTGACAGTCAACCCTCAGCCTGACAACCAACCCTCAGCCTGACAGTCAACCCTCAGCCTGACAACCAACCCTCAGCCTGACAGTCAACCCTCAGCCTGACAACCAACCCTCAGCCTGACAACCAACCCTCAGCCTGACAGTCAACCCTCAGCCTGACAGTCAACCCTCAGCCTGACAACCAACCCTCAGCCTGACAGTCAACCCTCAGCCTGACAACCAACCCTCAGCCTGACAACCAACCCTCAGCCTGACAACCAACCCTCAGCCTGACAGTCAACCCTCAGCCTGACAGTCAACCCTCAGCCTGACAACCAACCCTCAGCCTGACAACCAACCCTCAGCCTGACAACCAACCCTCAGCCTGACAACCAACCCTCCCAATAGCTTTGAGGAACCTTTGATGTGTTTTGAGAAGGAAGGGATGAGGAAGGATCGGAGGATCGGAGGAACGGAGGAGAGATCAAACGGAGGAGGAGATCATCAAGGCTTCCTCTGTTGAGTCACGGTGGACAGTGTGAGGAGATGAGATCTCAACAGATCTCTCCACTTAATCTGTGGCCAAAGCACACACACACACACACACACACACACACACACACACACACACACACACACACAGACCTGGCTGGGCCTCGTCTGTTCAGGACCATGACTGACAGCCAATCAATGAGGGGCTGAGAGCCTAGAGAGGTCTCTAACACAGCAGTGTGTGTATCCATTAACTCCCTGAGTACCCTCTTCCCCCTAGACGGTGAGTTTACACACACACACACACACACACACACACACACACACACACACACACACACACACACACACACACACACATACACACAGCTCTAGATGTCTTTTGGCGTTGACCCCAGGTGACCCCTCTCCTCAGACAGAGTGACTAAAAGCATCAGCTCTCCTTTCCTTTGTTGGTTTACAAGGTGTTGAACACAC
>NC_139663.1:23057775-23072775 GCF_951799395.1 Argentina silus | reverse complement strand
GTGGGGTGGGGGGGGGTCAACCGCAGGACCATGCCTGTATGAGGGGGGGGGGGGGGGGGGGGGAGAAGGGAGTCCTAGCCTCTCAGAAGAATCAGTAATGGGTGGGGGGGGGTCAGAGGTCAAGAGTTCAAAGGTGGATCCAGTGACTCGCAGGTGAAAACAATGAGGATTAGAGAAGAGAGGGGCGTTGGGGATTGAAAACCGTTCCGTGACTTTGATGGATGGAGGATTCACTGAATACTGAAGAGATGGGATGAGACGGGTTCTTTCATCCTGCTGTTTGTGTGCTTTCAGACAGCAGTGCGGCAGAGGTAGAGTCACTGTCTGTGTTCTACACCACATACAAGCAACGTCTTTAAAGTGAGTCCAGGCGTTTAAAGGAGTAGAGAGAGGGCTTCCTCTCCTTGATGTTTTTGGAATGCTAATTTGTGTGGGGAAAGTGTCACAAAGTGTCATGGTAATGTACACCATTTTACAGTATTTCACTTGCTAAGTATCTGAAACGGTGCTAAACGAAATGTATTGTCCAACCTTCAACCCTGTCACTCCTTTGTGTGTGATTTCCTACGAGTGGACCAGTCCATCTTAGTGTGTCCTCTTAGTGAGAATCCCCTGATTTTTGTGAGTAGTGTAAATTATCTAGGAAATGTGATATTCCCTTGTTGAACGGGTAGCTGGCAAGCTGATTGTAACAGCTGTAACATCGATTGGCCAGAGGCTTCTGAGCTGAGGAAAATACATAACTTAATAAAAGCTGATTTAGTTCACTTTACTTTGAAATAACTTCTTGCTCTGAGATAACAAATCTCCAACAAAAAGGCAAAGTTAATGCACGTAATCGTTATACATGTAACTCTGACACAATCTTAAGTCAGAACAGGTGGTGAAACGCTGGTGTAGCCAGCAAATAAATTAAAAAAAACAAATGTCACTTAGTTTGTGAGATTTGTGGTCCTCAGTGGCTCAGTTGGTAGAGCATAGCGCTAACAACACTTAGGTTGGGGGTTTGTTACCCGCTGGGACCATATATACTGAAAGGTATGAACTCACTGCAATGTAAGTGACTTTGGATAAAATCATCAGCTAAATGGCGTATAGTTTACCCAACAAGAGGAAAGTGAAAAGTTCTCACATTTTCAAGTTCAAACTAAAACACAATCCAGATAGTGTCCTTGAATGTGCACATCTGCAAAGTTTTTCATTGACTGGATGTCAGTTTTCTCCCTCTCTTTCCCCACATTGTGTAAAATGGTAACTGTCTACTGTTACGATCTTTATTCAACTCCATCCTGTGAGTGTTAGTGTCTCTGTGAGGTAACAATGGCCTCCATCCTGGCGGTGTCATAGAACTCCTACGGCCATTCTAGAATGTCTGCTCATCTCTATGTCACCCCTGTTCCATCGAGCCCTGGGGGGAGCAGCTGACAAAGGCAAAGGCACACAGGAAGCGAAAGGGCAAGAGACTTCCTTTCAGCGCTGAACAGCCACAACCCCCTGCGGCAGGCCTGTCGATAGATAAGGACCAAGGAGGGACAGAAGAACACACCGGCTGAAAAGACTGTCCTCCTGTCTTCCTCTGCTTACAGCTGTCTGGACACCTCAGCGCTGAACAGCCACCGTGAAGGTCAGACAGGATAGTGTCTGTCGCTGCCTCTACCCAAGGCTTGGTGTCTGTCGCTGCCTCTACCCAAGGCTTGGTGTCTGTCGCTGCCTCTACCCAAGGCTTGGTGTCTGTCGCTGACTCTACCCAAGGCTTGGTGTCTGTCGCTGCCTCTACCCAAGGCTTGGTGTCTGTCGCTGCCTCTACCCAAGGCTTGGTGTCTGTCGCTGACTCTACCCAAGGCTTGGTGTCTGTCGCTGCCTCTACCCAAGGCTTGGTGTCTGTCGCTGCCTCTACCCAAGGCTTGGTGTCTGTCGCTGCCTCTACCCAAGGCTTGGTGTCTGTCGCTGCCTCTACCCAAGGCTTGGTGTCTGTCGCTGCCTCTACCCAAGGCTTGGTGTCTGTCGCTGACTCTACCCAAGGCTTGGTGTCTGTCGCTGACTCTACCCAAGGCTTGGTGTCTGTCGCTGCCTCTACCCAGGGCTTGGGGTCCTCTACCCAGGGCTTGGGGTCCTCTACCCAGGGCTTGGGGTCCTGTTCTTTCAGTGTTTTGCCATTTTCAAATGTTTTAGTTTCTCAGGAAATAGTGTATTATATTTGGTTGGGTTTAACCCTTCAAGGTCTGGAGATTCAGTGCGTTGTCATGGTGGCAGTGTCGAAGGCTGGACCATGGATGGAGGGGTGGATTCTCGCGCTCTGAAAGGAGAAGCTGACCTTATTGTGGGTGTAGTCTTACAGTACGTAGATGAGTGTCTGAAAGGAGAAGCTGACCTTATTGTGGGTGTAGTCTTACAGTACGTAGATGAGTGTGTGAGGTTTCGATATTTCTAATCGTGTATATACAAAATTAAAATAAATAACAGTAAACACAAAGCATTAACAGTATTGCTGAATTCAAATCGCATCTTTTTACACAACAATATATCCAACATGGTCAAAGTGTGATTGTTGAAAAAAAATATATATATATATATACATTGAAACCAACAATCGGTCATCATTTTTACTGAAAGTGTTATTTAATTTCCATCAAGGTGGAGACCAATGGTCCTGTTTTAAACTCTGGAGATGAATCCATATGACCTTTGACCTTTTGTAGATTGATGTACAGTAGAAGGAGAATAACATATATTTTCTATTACTCTGCATCCAACAGCTGTATGTGCTGCCCACCCTGTCTCCAAATGATCACCTTCTGGGGGATCGCTTCTGCAGACCCAAGAATACGACCTGTGTGAACGTGTTATCTACCTGTATTGGCAGGTAAATACGGAAGGCAGACCACCACATAAGTACGTGGTGGGGTGGTGGATGCATGAACCCACCTATCTTGTAACCTGAAGGTTGCTGGTTCGAGTCACGCTTGGCCTAACCATAACCACCAGAAGTTAATGTCTAACACTGTCTAACCGCCCCGCAAGTCGTAATTCACCTAACTCTTACTCACCTAACTCTGACTCACCTGACTCTGACTCACCTAACTCTGACTCACCTAACTCTGACTCACCTAACTCTGACTCACCTAACTCTGACTCACCTAACTCTGACTCTGACTCACCTAACTCTGACTCACCTAACTCTTACTCACCTAATTCTTACTCACCTGACTCTTACTCACCTAACTCTGACTCACCTAACTCTGACTCACCTAACTCTGACTCACCTAACTCTTACTCACCTAACTCTTACTCACCTGACTCTTACTCACCTAACTCTGACTCACCTAACTCTGACTCACCTAACTCTGACTCACCTAACTCTGACTCACCTAATTCTTACTCACCTGACTCTTACTCACCTAACTCTGACTCACCTAACTCTGACTCACCTAACTCTTACTCACCTGACTCTTACTCACCTAACTCTGACTCACCTAACTCTGACTCACCTAACTCTTACTCACCTAACTCTGACTCACCTAACTCTTACTCACCTAACTCTGACTCACCTAACTCTGACTCACCTAACTCTGACTCACCTAACTCTGACTCACCTAACTCTGACTCACCTAACTCTTACTCACCTAACTCTTACGCAATCTTAAGTCAAAACAGGTGGTCAAATGCTGGTGTAGCCAGATAATACGATCCCCCCCAGACCATATTTCCTTGGTCTGCAGAAACGACCCCCCAGACCGTATTGCCTTGGTCTGCAGAAACGATCCCCCAGACCGCATTGCCTTGGTCTGCAGAAACGATCCCCCAGGGCGTATTTCCTTGGTCTGCAGAAACGATCCCCCAGGGCGTATTTCGTTGGAGACTATGTTGGTGCTTTCAATGTTTTTGACAGGATTTCTGTTGTGTAAAAGCGCCTTGCTGTCTTGCTGAACAACTCCCCTGTCCCCTGTCTTTTCTCCTCCTCAGAGGGACGCCTTTTTGTCCTGTTGTCTCTGTTTGCTGATATTGCTGTTCTCAATATTTCTTTTCTCGTCTCGCCAACAAAGTCAACATATTGTTGTTTATGTGAATAAATTGCTTCAGGGGATATGGTGCTCTGTCTCACTAGTGTTTTTTGACTCCTCTGTTTTTCTCTGTCTTTCTGAAAGATGTTTTTCTCTGTCTTTCTGAAAGATGTTTTCTCTGTCTTTCTGAAAGATGTTTTTCTCTGTCTTTCTGAAAGATGGCTTTCATGTCTGACGGTGCGTTCAAGTGCTCCTCGGAAACTCAGAAACTCACAACTTCCCAACTACGATCTCGCAAATTTTGCATAGCACAGTTTCCAAGTCGGAAATCTCCCCGTTTCCAATTTCGGAGGAGCGCTGGAACGTGGCATCAGCCCGTCTCAGGACGCTGGTTGGCTCTCAGCTGAAAAGAGAAGTCTAGAGTCTCCGATCCAGTGTACAGCGACACTATGACATCACATGGTTTTACAACGACAGTCTGACGCTTTACAACGACAGTCTGACGCTTTACAATGCACAGTTCTATTATGTTTTAAACCACCATCACCCCTCAGTAATGTGGTGTATAAGACCACGGCGTAGAGGTGAGGCGTACAACGAAAATATTATTCATCCCATGTATAATGGAAGATCCCAAATGGAAATGCGATTTCCATATGTATGAGAGGCTAATGGAGGCTGCCTGTCTTCAGATAACTTCCCTCCTAAAAGCGTCTCAAGTGCCCTTTCAGTTCCGCTGCATCTGATTGAATCACTGTCGTTTCGTGGTGACATATGAACCACTTTGGCTCCTGAGACTCAGCCGGTGTTTGCTGCGGAGACAGATTGCCCTGCGTTACAGGAAAGACACTGCTCTTTGATCAAAATGTTTAAAACGATGTCACTCTGGAACCCGAGACAGGAACTCACAGTACACTCCATTTTCTTTCTTTGTTTAGATCACTTCCCACTCAAACAGGAAGAAATAGTGTATTATATTTGGTTGGGTTTAACCCTTCAAGGTCTGGAGATTCAGAGTGATGGTTGTGGTGCTGAAAACTGAACCATGGAGAGAGAGGGTTGGAACCATGGAGAGAGAGAGAGGGGTGGAACCATGGAGAGAGAGGGGTGGAACCATGGAGAGAGAGAGGGGGGTGGAACCATGGAGAGAGAGGGGGGTGGAACCATGGAGAGAGAGGGGTGGAACCATGGAGAGAGGGGGGTGGAACCATGGAGAGAGAGGGTTGGAACCATGGAGAGAGAGGGGGGTGGAACCATGGAGAGAGGGGGGTGGAACCATGGAGAGAGGGGGGTGGAACCATGGAGAGAGAGGGGGGTGGAACCATGGAGAGAGAGGGGTGGAACCATGGAGAGAGAGGGGGGTGGAACCATGGAGAGAGGGGGGTGGAACCATGGAGAGAGAGGGGGGTGGAACCATGGAGAGAGAGGGGTGGAACCATGGAGAGAGGGGGGTGGAACCATGGAGAGAGAGGGTTGGAACCATGGAGAGAGAGGGGGGTGGAACCATGGAGAGAGGGGGGTGGAACCATGGAGAGAGAGGGGGGTGGAACCATGGAGAGAGAGGGGGGTGGAACCATGGAGAGAGAGGGGGGTGGAACCATGGAGAGAGGGGGGTGGAACCATGGAGAGAGAGGGGGGTGGAACCATGGAGAGAGGGGGGTGGAACCATGGAGAGAGAGGGGGGTGGAACCATGGAGAGAGAGGGGGGTGGAACCATGGAGAGAGGGGGGTGGAACCATGGAGAGAGAGGGGGGTGGAACCATGGAGAGAGAGGGGTGGAACCATGGAGAGAGAGGGGGGTGGAACCATGGAGAGAGAGGGGGGTGGAACCATGGAGAGAGAGGGGGGTGGAACCATGGTAAAGCATAAATGCTGACAAACAAACAACCACCCATTCAACGGTTTGGACCAATCAGTGAATCAGTAAACCACTCTCCTTCTCTCCTTCTCTCCTTCTCTCCTTCTTTTCTCACCTTGTGGCCACGAATAACAGTGTGGTAGAATGAAAAGATGAGAGAGAGTCGCCCCAGTTAGACTCTCAATCGTTGGAAGGTCATAGGTGAATGTCAGTCTCATCTGGGGCCTTTGATTGGATCACAGAGTGACATTGTAAGTTAAGCTGAACGCTCTATTTGAGACCCAAACTAAACAGCTTCTAACATTAGAACTATGATGATCAGATGCAAAAGCAGGATGCCTGTTGATAGGGAACACCTTGAAGTTGTGTGTGGATATGATCAGATCATAGTTCAGAATAACATACTACACATGACAAGGAGATAAAGTAATCAATAATCAAATGAATAATCAAATTAAAGCAAAATTTTGGGCCCAACTATGGACCCGTCTGGCTTATGAGGTTTAAAGCACCGCTGTGAATACGGGAAGTCCAAGGTTCTCTTTGTATTGGTCACACAAACAGTCGTTGGTGTTCTTTCATTCAGAACAGACAGTGATCTATCCATCCTGTAGCCTACAGAATGAGTCAGCTAAGAATGATCTCTTTTGCAAATAATAGCAGTTATTCCATTCTCTAGTGGAGTGGGGAGAGGTGGATATAGAGGCACTTGATGGGACATTGTGAGAGTCACATGAACAGAAAACATGATCATCTCTGTCTTACAACACATAATTGTGGTTGTGATCTAACAGGGGAAATGATCCTTTCCCCAACATTTATATCTGATACCAGAGTACAATAACTACGCGAGCCCTAGAAATTCCAATTTAAAACATCTTTCTCATTAACTGCCAATTCATACTCCTACGCCTAAGCAATGTAATTAGTTTTGAATCGTGGTCGTGTTGTTGTAGAGCCATGGCGTTCGCTAGGGTACTAACAGCCCACATTAGCGTGGCTAACATTTATGCAAACTGATGTATTGTGCGCCGGCTCTGTATTAACATGACCCTCATAGAAACGGCCTCTGGGCCTCGCTAATCTCATTTAGCTTGAGTAATGTGGCCTGTCATTAGCAAATGAATACAGTCGGGGTCCCTCAGAAGGCTTTCAAATATATTATGCTCTGGGTAAAATTAGACACCAATTAAGGTCCTCCACCACCACCCCCCCCACCCACACCCCCACCCACACCCCCACCCCCACCCATCCCTTAAAAAAAAGCTAGCTAACACAGAAAAGATGAGGGAGATGTGCAAGGTAATGAAAGGCTCAGAGTTGATCCATGTCAGTCTAGATTTTAATATTGGTGTGCTTCTATATATTAATAATAATAATAATAATAATAATAATAATAATGATGATAATAATAATACACTTTATTTATATAGCACCTTTTTAAAACAGTGTTACAAAGCGCAGATATAATGTGCAGATAAAACAGACATCCGAGGAAAAACTAAAATATAAGTAGAAAACAGACATATCAAAAAGAATAAAGAGCAACGTCAATGAAAGGCTAGTCTACAAACATAACTTTTAAGACGAGATTTAAAAGAAACTACTGCTCTTGCAGCCTAATATCCCCTCACATGACGTCCACATGCAGGCGGTGTTTGACACCGGTACCGACATGTCAGAGGGGTTCTGGTCTCGCCTGACGACTCACTCAACACCGCTCACACGGGTCAGACGGGCCTGAGCCCCTAGTCACATGGTGTCAGCGGTACTCAGACGTCTCCTCCCTCACGGGTCCACGGCGGCGGCGGTGCTGATCGTAATCTCTGGTGACGGCGGCGGCGGCTGCGGCGGTGGAGGCGATGACATGTTTCGTCGCTGTCTGGGTTGGCTGTTGCTTGGCGACCTTGCTGGTGGTTTTGACACAGTCACCGAGGGACCCCAGAGGGAGGGAGGGGGGCAGGAGGAGGCAGGCTGAGTGACAACGGAGTGTTATTACACGGTCCTACAGGGAGGTGCGGCAGGGCTCCCCAGGGACGGGTCCACAGCGACAGAGAGGTGCGGCAGGGCTCCCCAGGGACGGGTCCACAGCGACAGAGAGGTGCGGCAGGGCTCCCCAGGGACGGGTCCACAGCGGCAGGGAGGTGCGGCAGGGCTCCCCAGGGACGGGTCCACAGCGACAGAGGAAAGAGCATTTTCACAGGAACCAATCCAGGTGGGCAAAAGTGATAACAAACCAGCGGGCATGTCTTCGACCCCTCCCCTAAACCCCTCCCCTAAACCCCTCCCCTAAACCCCTCACCTAAACCCCTCCCCTAAACCCCTCCCCTAAACCCCTCCCTTAAACCCCTCACCTTGGGTTTATTCAACACCGCCAGTTTCAGATGCTATCTTTCAACGCGCCATTTGCTGCTTCAGGAAGCCCCTGATTGCGTTTCTCAAAACCTCCTCTGTTCTATCAGGGTGCGTTTCTGGTGAAACATTGTTCCACAGGGGCATTATAAGCAAGCATACACACACACGCACACACACACACACATAGCACTACCAGAGGGAGAGACCGGGGTAGGCAGGTGGGGGGAGGGGGGGACTAACTGGGGCTTATTATAGCTACAGAGCACACACACACACACACACACACACACACACACACACACACACACACACACACACACACACACACACACACTGTGTGTGTGTGTGTGTGTGTGTGTGTGTGTGTTCCCCTTTGTTCCGTTGCCCTCCTGAAACTGCCCCTCCATTCAGTATGTTAAAGTAGGGGCACAGGGAGATGCCACCCCAGAGTCCTGCCCAAAGTGGGCCACAGCGGTTTATAAAAAGCACAGACATCCGCGTAGACTCCAGCATGGCAGAGAGAGACATGAAGGCTTGTTTACTAAGCCTCCATGGCTGTGAGTCTGGCCGCACAGACTCTGACTCAGACTCTGACTCTGATCCTGTTTCCTCCTAGCTTGGCCGTACAGACTCTGACTCAGACTCTGACTCAGACTCTGATCCTGTTTCCTCCTAGCTTGGCCGTACAGACTCTGACTCAGACTCTGACTCTGACTCTGACTCTGACTCTGACTCTGACTCTGATCCTGTTTCCTCTCAGCTTGGCCATGGAAGACAGTCATTATTGTGTATCTAATGATCAGTTAACCTATCAGTGCAACACTGCTCATTACACTGCTACACCACTAATATTGCTGCTACACACTTTCAAGTTTCAAGTTTCAAGTTTCAAGTTTATTTGTTACGTCTCAAACACGAGTGCAGGGAGTAAAATTATTTGGCTCGGTTCCTTGACAATGCAGCATCCAATACAAATAATACAATAATACAATAATACAAATAATACAAATAATACAATAATACAAATATGCAGTAGTGCAATGAAATAAGGACAAGACAATAAGTGACATAGTACAAGATAAGTGAGACTTATGCCACCTTGTGTCATTGTTTTTATTATTATTATTATTATTATTATTATTATTATTATTATATTGTATTATATTGCACTGTTGATTTGTTAGCTGCGTTGTTGAGGAGCTAGCTTGCCCTGAGCATTTCACTCCATCATCTATGGTTCTATTCAATGTACATGACAAATAAACATTGATGTGATTTGATGGTACTGGTGGATGTGGTAACAGACATGGTGAAACACCTTAAGCAACACACACAGGTGCAGTCCCTGGCCTGACCGACCATCTGGAGGAGCTGGGCGAAGAAGCCCTGTATGATATACAGCAGGGGAGGCTGGTGGAGGTAGACATCGGAGGACGGGCTCATTGCAACGCATGGAATGGAATGAGGAATGGGATCAAACATGTGCATTTCATTCCACGCATTACAATAAGCCCGTCCTCCGATTTCTACCTCCGGCAGCCTCTCCTGGTATACAGTTGAGCCACCTGTTACTCCAAAAAAAACCAAGAAAACATCAATGTCCTTTGAAAGGCCAAGCTTTAACGACCATGTTGGATGTTCGCTAGAACAACAAAGTCTTTGAATACACCAGATTTCATCATCGTTCTTTCCCGTCTTGAATAATCTCTTTCCTACGCCCAAATTTGGACGAGGCACCGCCGTCAGGTGGTTGGCCCCAGTCTCTGGCCCCTCCGCGATTGGTGGAGAAAGTAGGTCATCTCGTTTTGACACCAACTCCACTAATAAAGGAACATGTCCCCGGAGCCTCCAACTGTCGGAGGCGAAAAGACTTTAGACTGAAAAAAAAAAAGAAACGACATGCAGAATATACTAGAAAGAGTGTTGCGCTCTCGAATGCTCAGATGAATCAACGTAGAGTGTGGAACCTCACAGCAGATATTTTCATTTTCATTATCACTACTCTGCCGTTTGTAAGAAAACTTGAACTCCCTTCGAAGGTTAACACTCAACTTTCTTTTGTCCGACCGTGCTCTACTGAAGCACCAGGTACTTCAGGTGTTGTACGATAGTGGTAAAAATGTCACACTGACAGTATCTTCACTCCAGCTTCTGTACAGCCGTGGTGAAGCACAGCTATAAGCGTGTTCCTGGGAGGGAGAGGGAGAGGGAGGAAACTAGGGCACTGTTATCTGGCCCCCTTTTCACGGAGCACAGAGACAGGCAGAGAGATCTGTAGAACGGGGGGCTGGAGAGAGGACCAGACGGTAGTACGTTCACGCTGAAGCTTGGTAGAAGACATCAGGTAGAGAGTCCTGTGACTTCGCGCCGACGCCCGGGAACAGAGGAACCTTCGCCCTACAGCACGCCGCGCCCGGGGGGAAACTTTAGAGCGAGACACACGACAACAACAACAACAACAAACACACTCTCACCTCTTCACCTCCTGAACACTGGACTCTAGGCACCAAACACACACTCCACTTCAAACACACACACACACACACACACACACACACACACACACACATTCTCATCCTCCAAACACACACTCCACTCGAAACACACACACACACACACACACACACACACACACACACATACACACTCATCCTGCACACACACACTCCACTCCAAACACACATACACACACAAACACACATACACACACAAACACACACACACACGCACACACACACACACGTCCAGTCTGACGCCATGTTAGAGGAGAAGAGGACGAGGGTGAAGCTGACGTCTCTGGTCATCGTGGTCGGCATGTCGGCCATGTTGGCGGCGGTGGTGACGGACCACTGGGCGGTGTTGAGCCCCCGGGTGGAGAGGCTCAACGCCACCTGCGAGGCGGCCCACTTCGGCCTCTGGAGGCTCTGCAAGAAGAGCATCTACATGGTGGAGGAGGACCCAGAGGGCAAGGGCTGCGGCCCCATCAGCCTTCCTGGAGGTAAGGAGGCCGCTCGCTTTACCCCCCCTACCATGCCTCTGCTAGTGCGTGTGTGTGTGTGTGTGTGTGTGTGTGTGTGTGTGTGTGTTTAGAGTGGAGTGTGTGTGTGTGTGTGTGTGGAGGATGAGTGTGTGTGTGTGTGTGTGTGTGTGTGTGTGTGTGTTTGGAGTGGAGTGTGTGTGTGGAGGATGAGTGTGTGTGTGTGTGTGTGTGTGTGTGTGTGTGTGTGTGTGTGTGTGTGTGTGTGTGTGTGTGTGTCTGTGTGTGTGCGCACAGGTGCACGTATGTGTGTGTGTGTGTGTGTGTGTGTGTGTGTGTGTGTGTGTGTGTGTGTGTGTGTGTGTGTGTGTGTCTGTGTGTGTGCGCACAGGTGCACGTATGTGTGTGTGTGTGTGTGTCATTGATTGAGGGAGAAGTGTAAACTGTGGGAGCCTCTTCTCTGTTTGGGATCATGTCAGAAAGTATGGGCTCTCTCTGCCCTTCTGTGTCTGTGGAAGTGTGATAGATAGAACCTTTAGGTTGGGTGTAAGCGGGGGAGTGGGAAGGGTGTGTGTGTGTGTGTGTGTGTGTGTGTGTGTGTGTGTGTGTGTGTGTGTGTGTGTGTGAGTGTGTGTGTGTGTGTGTGTGTGTGTGTGTGTGTGTGTTCTGTATGTTAGTGTCAGTACCCAGAGTTCAAAGGAATTTTACCCAGTGCTATCTCGCTGTGTGTGTCAACGGAGCAGGAGCTGCTGTACTGTGTTGTGGTTGATTCCATTTCAATTCGAAGTGGGCAGTTTCCCCTCTATAAATAATGTTAAATAAAATTCATCGATTCAGGTGATTTGAATTTAAGATTCAAAAACGGATTGATGTAAAAAGCGCCTCATGTTCAGTTTTTTTTATTGAGAAATCAATGAAAATAAATTCCCTCATTCCAAACCTTGAATTGTAAATTGAATTGACTTCCTGAATTGACCGAATTGAAATGACTCCTCCCTCCCTCCCTCCTGGGAGTGGTACATTCAGTAGCCCTTTACCGCCTTCTTTCAGGGTCTGTGGCAGACGGGATGTGAAAGGCCCTCTCTGGAGGCTAGAGCTTGCACTGCTGAAATCAAATCAAATCAAAGTATATTTGTCATACACACGGAACACAGCTGTAGACGGTGTGATGAACTCCTCAACAGTGGAACAATGAAGTCATAATAACACAATAACATGAGGTAGAGGCAGCAGCAGAAACACACAACAACAGTGGAGCGGGTAGACAGATACAGTAGTAGCAGCAGAAACACACAACAACAGTGGAGCGGGTAGACAGATATAGTAGTACCAGCAGAAACACACAACCACAGTGGAGCGGGTAGACAGATACAGTAGTAGCAGCAGAAACACACAACAACAGTGGAGCGGGTAGACAGATACAGTAGTAGTAGCAGAACCACAACAACAGTGGAGCGGGTAGACAGGTATAGTAGCAGCAGAAACACACAACAACAGTGGAGCGGGTAGACAGGTATAGTAGCAGCAGAAACACAACAACAGTGGAGCGGGTAGACAGATACAGTAGTAGCAGCAGAAACACAACAACAGTGGAGCGGGTAGACAGGTACAGTAGTAGCAGCAGAAACACACAACAACAGTGGAGCGGGTAGACAGGTACAGTAGTAGCAGCAGAAACACAACAACAGTGGAGCGGGTAGACAGGTACAGTAGTTGCAGCAGAAACACAACAACAGTGGAGTGGGTAGACAGGTACAGTAGTAGCAGCAGAAACACACAACAACAGTGGAGCGGGTAGACAGATACAGTAGTAGCAGCAGAAACACACAACAACAGTGGGGTGGGTAGACAGGTACAGTAGTAGCAGCAGAAACACACAACAACAGTGGAGCGGGTAGACAGGTACAGTAGTAGCAGCAGAAACACACAACAACAGTGGAGCGGGTAGACAGGTACAGTAGTAGCAGAAACACACAACAACAGTGGAGCGGGTAGACAGGTACAGTAGTAGCAGCAGAAACACAACAACAGTGGGGCGGGTAGACAGATGTAGTAGTAGCAGCAGAAACACACAACAGTGGAGTGGGTAGACAGGTACAGTAGTAGCAGAAACACACAACAACAGTGGAGTGGGTAGACAGGTACAGTAGTAGCAGCAGAAACACACAACAGTGGAGCGGGTAGACAGATATAGTAGTAGTAGCAGAAACACACAACAGTGGAGCGGGTAGACAGATACAGTAGTAGCAGAAACACACAACAGTGGAGCGGGTAGACAGGTACAGTAGTAGCAGCAGAAACACAACAACAGTGGAGCGGGTAGACAGGTACAGTAGTAGCAGCAGAAACACACAACAACAGTGGAGCGGGTAGACAGGTACAGTAGTAGCAGCAGAAACACAACAACAGTGGAGCGGGTAGACAGGTACAGTAGTTGCAGCAGAAACACAACAACAGTGGAGTGGGTAGACAGGTACAGTAGTAGCAGCAGAAACACACAACAACAGTGGAGCGGGTAGACAGATACAGTAGTAGCAGCAGAAACACACAACAACAGTGGGGTGGGTAGACAGGTACAGTAGTAGCAGCAGAAACACACAACAACAGTGGAGCGGGTAGACAGGTACAGTAGTAGCAGCAGAAACACACAACAACAGTGGAGCGGGTAGACAGGTACAGTAGTAGCAGAAACACACAACAACAGTGGAGCGGGTAGACAGGTACAGTAGTAGCAGCAGAAACACAACAACAGTGGGGCGGGTAGACAGATGTAGTAGTAGCAGCAGAAACACACAACAGTGGAGTGGGTAGACAGGTACAGTAGTAGCAGAAACACACAACAACAGTGGAGTGGGTAGACAGGTACAGTAGTAGCAGCAGAAACACACAACAGTGGAGCGGGTAGACAGATACAGTAGTAGCAGAAACACACAACAGTGGAGCGGGTAGACAGATACAGTAGTAGCAGAAACACACAACAGTGGAGCGGGTAGACAGGTACAGTAGTAGCAGCAGAAACACAACAACAGTGGAGCGGGTAGACAGATACAGTAGTAGCAGCAGAAACACACAACAGTGGAGCAGGTAGACAGATACAGTAGTAGCAGCAGAAACACACAACAGTGGGGTGGGTAGACAGGTATAGTAGTAGCAGCAGAAACACACAACAACAGTGGAGTGGGTAGACAGGTATAGTAGTACCAGCAGAAACACACAACAACAGTGGAGTGGGTAGACAGATATAGTAGTAGCAGTAGAAACACAACAACAGTGGAGTGGGTAGACAGATATAGTAATAGCAGCAGAAACACAACAACAGTGGAGTGGGTAGACAGGTACAGTAGCAGCAGAAACACAACAACAGTGGAGCGGGTAGACAGGTATAGTAATAGCAGCAGAAACACAACAACAGTGGAGCGGGTAGACAGGTATAGTAATAGCAGCAGAAACACAACAACAGTGGAGTGGGTAGACAGGTACAGTAGCAGCAGAAACACACAACAACAGTGGAGCGGGTAGACAGGTACAGTAGCAGCAGAAACACAACAACAGTAATACTCCCCTTGCTCTCTGTGAGTGAGCTTGTTAAGGGACATAACAAGGCATGAGGACGTTTTTCCAACACTTCCTTCACTGTTTGTGTAAACTCTCCTGTCCTGAGCTGCATCAAGAGCAAATGTTACACTGGGATATTTGAAGCTGTGAGATGCCCCCCCCATCTGACAGCTTCAAATACATTAGTGCGGCTACACACAGCTCCCGAGAGCACGGCCTGTGACCACACTCCAACCAACCACAAAATCACAAAT
>NC_139663.1:23033876-23055075 GCF_951799395.1 Argentina silus | reverse complement strand
GGGTTCAGGGTTAGGGTTTAGGGTTTAGGGTTCAGGGTTCAGGGTTAGTGATGGTAAAATGTACCCCAGTCGGTCATGTCCTTCTCTGTCTGAGCGGCCAGGACCAGCGGCCATCTTTGTTTGGTCCTCTCTGTGGTGTACACAGCAAAGGAGTAGTGGGAGGAGTCTCTCAGGACAGGCACCAGGGCTGTCATCTCACTGATGAACACATGGAGGTACTGAGAGAGAGAGAGAGAGAGGAGGGAGGGGGGGGAGAGAGAGAGGTGAGGGGGGGGAGAGAGAGAGAGGAGGGGAGGGGGGGAGAGAGAGAGGAGGGAGGGGGGGGGGGAGGGGGAGGGGGAGGAGAGAGAGAGAGGTGAGGGGGGGGGAGAGAGAGAGAGGTGAGGGGGGGAGAGAGAGAGGTGAGGGGAGGGGGGGAGAGAGAGAGAGGGAGGTGGGGGGGAGAGAGAGAGAGGTGAGGGGGGGAGAGAGAGAGGGGGGGGGTGGGAGAGAGAGAGAGGTGAGGTGGGGGGAAGGGGGAGAGGTGAGGGGGGGAGAGAGAGAGGTGAGGGGGGGGGGAGAGAGAGGTGAGGGGGGGGGGGAGAGAGAGGTGAGGGGGGGAGGAGAAGGTGAGGGGGGGGAGAGAGAGAGAGGTGGAGGGGGGGGGGGAGAGAGAGAGAGAGAGCAAAAGAGGAGAGAGAGAGGTCATATAACATCCATTTAACAACGGTTTGCAAACCAGAAGTACCTCCAAACAAACAAACAAACAAACAAACAGACAGACAGACAGACAGGGAAGCATCTCCACCTTCTTGTCGTCGTACTGGGTGTAGTAGAGGAACAGACAGACAGACAGACAGACAGACAGACAGACAGACAGGACAGACAGACCTTCTTGTCGTCGTACTGGTGTAGTAGAGGAACAGACAGACAGACAGACAGACAGACAGACAGACAGACAGACAGACAGACCTTCTTGTCGTCGTACTGGGTGTAGTAGAGGAACAGACAGACAGACAGACAGACAGACCTTCTTGTCGTCGTACTGGGTGTAGTAGAGGAACAGACAGACAGACAGACAGACCTTCTTGTCGTCGTACTGGGTGTAGTAGAGGAACAGACAGACAGACAGACAGACAGACAGACAGACAGACCTTCTTGTCGTCGTACTGGGTGTAGTAGAGGAACAGACAGACAGACAGACAGACAGACAGACAGACAGACCTTCTTGTCGTCGTACTGGGTGTAGTAGAGGAACAGACAGACAGACAGACAGACCTTCTTGTCGTCGTACTGGGTGTAGTAGAGGAACAGACAGACAGACAGACAGACAGACAGACAGACAGACAGACCTTCTTGTCGTCGTACTGGGTGTAGTAGAGGAACAGACAGACAGACAGACAGACAGACCTTCTTGTCGTCGTACTGGGTGTAGTAGAGGAACAGACAGACAGACAGACAGACAGACAGACAGACCTTCTTGTCGTCGTACTGGGTGTAGTAGAGGAACAGACAGACAGACAGACAGACAGACAGACCTTCTTGTCGTCGTACTGGGTGTAGTAGAGGAACAGACAGACAGACAGACAGACAGACAGACAGACCTTCTTGTCGTCGTACTGGGTGTAGTAGAGGAACAGACAGACAGACAGACAGACAGACAGACAGACAGACCTTCTTGTCGTCGTACTGGGTGTAGTAGAGGAACAGACAGACAGACAGACAGACCTTCTTGTCGTCGTACTGGGTGTAGTAGAGGAACAGACAGACAGACAGACAGACAGACAGACAGACAGACAGACCTTCTTGTCGTCGTACTGGGTGTAGTAGAGGAACAGACAGACAGACAGACAGACAGACCTTCTTGTCGTCGTACTGGGTGTAGTAGAGGAACAGACAGACAGACAGACAGACAGACAGACAGACAGACCTTCTTGTCGTCGTACTGGGTGTAGTAGAGGAACAGACAGACAGACAGACAGACAGACAGACCTTCTTGTCGTCGTACTGGGTGTAGTAGAGGAACAGACAGACAGACAGACAGACAGACCTTCTTGTCGTCGTACTGGGTGTAGTAGAGGAACAGACAGACAGACAGACAGACAGACAGACCTTCTTGTCGTCGTACTGGGTGTAGTAGAGGAACAGACAGACAGACAGACAGACAGACAGACCTTCTTGTCGTCGTACTGGGTGTAGTAGAGGAACAGACAGACAGACAGACAGACAGACAGACAGACCTTCTTGTCGTCGTACTGGGTGTAGTAGAGGAACAGACAGACAGACAGACAGACCTTCTTGTCGTCGTACTGGGTGTAGTAGAGGAACAGACAGACAGACAGACAGACAGACAGACAGACAGACCTTCTTGTCGTCGTACTGGGTGTAGTAGAGGAACAGACAGACAGACAGACAGACAGACAGACAGACAGACAGACCTTCTTGTCGTCGTACTGGGTGTAGTAGAGGAACAGACAGACAGACCTTCTTGTCGTCGTACTGGGTGTAGTAGAGGAACAGACAGACAGACAGACAGACAGACAGACCTTCTTGTCGTCGTACTGGGTGTAGTAGAGGAACAGACAGACAGACCTTCTTGTCGTCGTACTGGGTGTAGTAGAGGAACAGACAGACAGACAGACAGACCTTCTTGTCGTCGTACTGGGTGTAGTAGAGGAACAGACAGACAGACAGACAGACCTTCTTGTCGTCGTACTGGGTGTAGTAGAGGAACAGACAGACAGACAGACAGACCTTCTTGTCGTCGTACTGGGTGTAGTAGAGGAACAGACAGACAGACAGACAGACAGACAGACCTTCTTGTCGTCGTACTGGGTGTAGTAGAGGAACAGACAGACAGACAGACAGACAGACAGACCTTCTTGTCGTCGTACTGGGTGTAGTAGAGGAACAGACAGACAGACAGACAGACAGACAGACAGACCTTCTTGTCGTCGTACTGGGTGTAGTAGAGGAACAGACAGACAGACAGACAGACAGACAGACCTTCTTGTCGTCGTACTGGGTGTAGTAGAGGAACAGACAGACAGACAGACAGACAGACAGACAGACAGACAGACCTTCTTGTCGTCGTACTGGGTGTAGTAGAGGAACAGACAGACAGACAGACAGACCTTCTTGTCGTCGTACTGGGTGTAGTAGAGGAACAGACAGACAGACAGACAGACAGACAGACAGACAGACCTTCTTGTCGTCGTACTGGGTGTAGTAGAGGAACAGACAGACAGACAGACAGACAGACAGACAGACAGACCTTCTTGTCGTCGTACTGGGTGTAGTAGAGGAACAGACAGACAGACAGACAGACAGACAGACAGACAGACCTTCTTGTCGTCGTACTGGGTGTAGTAGAGGAACAGACAGACAGACAGACAGACCTTCTTGTCGTCGTACTGGGTGTAGTAGAGGAACAGACAGACAGACAGACAGACAGACCTTCTTGTCGTCGTACTGGGTGTAGTAGAGGAACAGACAGACAGACAGACAGACAGACAGACAGACCTTCTTGTCGTCGTACTGGGTGTAGTAGAGGAACAGACAGACAGACAGACAGACAGACAGACCTTCTTGTCGTCGTACTGGGTGTAGTAGAGGAACAGACAGACAGACAGACAGACAGACAGACCTTCTTGTCGTCGTACTGGGTGTAGTAGAGGAACAGACAGACAGACAGACAGACCTTCTTGTCGTCGTACTGGGTGTAGTAGAGGAACAGACAGACAGACAGACCTTCTTGTCGTCGTACTGGGTGTAGTAGAGGAACAGACAGACAGACAGACAGACAGACAGACCTTCTTGTCGTCGTACTGGGTGTAGTAGAGGAACAGACAGACAGACAGACAGACAGACAGACCTTCTTGTCGTCGTACTGGGTGTAGTAGAGGAACAGACAGACAGACAGACCTTCTTGTCGTCGTACTGGGTGTAGTAGAGGAACAGACAGACAGACAGACAGACAGACCTTCTTGTCGTCGTACTGGGTGTAGTAGAGGAACAGACAGACAGACAGACAGACAGACCTTCTTGTCGTCGTACTGGGTGTAGTAGAGGAACAGACAGACAGACAGACAGACAGACAGACCTTCTTGTCGTCGTACTGGGTGTAGTAGAGGAACAGACAGACAGACAGACCTTCTTGTCGTCGTACTGGGTGTAGTAGAGGAACAGACAGACAGACAGACCTTCTTGTCGTCGTACTGGGTGTAGTAGAGGAACAGACAGACAGACAGACAGACAGACAGACAGACCTTCTTGTCGTCGTACTGGGTGTAGTAGAGGAACAGACAGACAGACCTTCTTGTCGTCGTACTGGGTGTAGTAGAGGAACAGACAGACAGACAGACAGACAGACAGACAGACCTTCTTGTCGTCGTACTGGGTGTAGTAGAGGAACAGACAGACAGACAGACCTTCTTGTCGTCGTACTGGGTGTAGTAGAGGAACAGACAGACAGACAGACCTTCTTGTCGTCGTACTGGGTGTAGTAGAGGAACAGACAGACAGACAGACCTTCTTGTCGTCGTACTGGGTGTAGTAGAGGAACAGACAGACAGACAGACCTTCTTGTCGTCGTACTGGGTGTAGTAGAGGAACAGACAGACAGACAGACCTTCTTGTCGTCGTACTGGGTGTAGTAGAGGAACAGACAGACAGACAGACAGACAGACCTTCTTGTCGTCGTACTGGGTGTAGTAGAGGAACAGACAGACAGACAGACCTTCTTGTCGTCGTACTGGGTGTAGTAGAGGAACAGACAGACAGACAGACCTTCTTGTCGTCGTACTGGGTGTAGTAGAGGAACAGACAGACAGACAGACAGACAGACAGACCTTCTTGTCGTCGTACTGGGTGTAGTAGAGGAACAGACAGACAGACAGACCTTCTTGTCGTCGTACTGGGTGTAGTAGAGGAACAGACAGACAGACAGACAGACAGACAGACCTTCTTGTCGTCGTACTGGGTGTAGTAGAGGAACAGACAGACAGACAGACCTTCTTGTCGTCGTACTGGGTGTAGTAGAGGAACAGACAGACAGACAGACCTTCTTGTCGTCGTACTGGGTGTAGTAGAGGAACAGACAGACAGACAGACCTTCTTGTCGTCGTACTGGGTGTAGTAGAGGAACAGACAGACAGACAGACCTTCTTGTCGTCGTACTGGGTGTAGTAGAGGAACAGACAGACAGACAGACAGACCTTCTTGTCGTCGTACTGGGTGTAGTAGAGGAACAGACAGACAGACAGACCTTCTTGTCGTCGTACTGGGTGTAGTAGAGGAACAGACAGACAGACAGACAGACCTTCTTGTCGTCGTACTGGGTGTAGTAGAGGAACAGACAGACAGACAGACAGACCTTCTTGTCGTCGTACTGGGTGTAGTAGAGGAACAGACAGACAGACAGACAGACAGACCTTCTTGTCGTCGTACTGGGTGTAGTAGAGGAACAGACAGACAGACAGACAGACAGACCTTCTTGTCGTCGTACTGGGTGTAGTAGAGGAACAGACAGACAGACAGACAGACCTTCTTGTCGTCGTACTGGGTGTAGTAGAGGAACAGACAGACAGACAGACCTTCTTGTCGTCGTACTGGGTGTAGTAGAGGAACAGACAGACCTTCTTGTCGTCGTACTGGGTGTAGTAGAGGAACAGACAGACAGACAGACAGACAGACAGACAGACAGACCTTCTTGTCGTCGTACTGGGTGTAGTAGAGGAACAGACAGACAGACAGACAGACAGACAGACAGACAGACAGACAGACAGACAGACCTTCTTGTCGTCGTACTGGGTGTAGTAGAGGAACAGACAGACCTTCTTGTCGTCGTACTGGGTGTAGTAGAGGAACAGACAGACAGACAGACAGACAGACAGACAGACAGACAGACAGACAGACCTTCTTGTCGTCGTACTGGGTGTAGTAGAGGAACAGACAGACAGACAGACAGACAGACCTTCTTGTCGTCGTACTGGGTGTAGTAGAGGAACAGACAGACAGACAGACAGACCTTCTTGTCGTCGTACTGGGTGTAGTAGAGGAACAGACAGACAGACAGACAGACAGACAGACAGACAGACAGACAGACAGACCTTCTTGTCGTCGTACTGGGTGTAGTAGAGGAACAGGATGGCGTCTCTCTTGCCATTGGTGCTGGTGGAGCGCTCCAGGGCCACGCCCACATCCACCCAGCGGTGAGGCTTCCAGTCCCGCCACCAACGCATGCTGCTCCTCCTCAACCACACAGACTGACGGACGGACGGACACAGACACACACGGACACACACACAGACACAGACACGGACACACACACACGGACACGGAGAGCAGGGGTTCAATCAACATCGTCTCCAACAGAACACGTTCTGGGAAGGAACTACAGTCTGAGGGATGGTTTATCTGGCTACACCAGCGATTAAACACCTGTTTCGAGGGTCAGAAACGTAACGTAGGATACGTCAGAAACGTAACGTCAGAAACGTAACGTCAGAAAGGTCAGAAAGGTCAGGTCAGATATGTTAGGTGAATGAGGAGTTGAAAGGTCAGATATGTTAGGTGAATGAGGAGTTGAAAGGTCAGATATGTTAGGTGAATGAGGAGGTGAAAGGTCAGGTATGTTAGGTGAATGAGGAGGTGAAAGGTCAGGTATGTTAGGTGAATGAGGAGGTGAAAGGTCAGGTATGAGGAGGTGAAAGGTCAGGTATGTTAGGTGAATGAGGAGGTGAAAGGTCAGGTATGTTAGGTGAATGAGGAGGTGAAAGGTCAGGTATGAGGAGGTGAAAGGTCAGGTATGTCAGGTGAATGATGTCTCACCGTGTTTCCCTCTGCAGGCTTCTTACTAGAACTCTCTCTCTCCTGCACCTGCTGATCACTCCAGGCTGCTGATTGGACGGGGGTGAGGGACAACGCGCTGGGGAGTGGCCCTGGTGGACAGACAGACAGACAGACAGACAGGCAGGCAGGCAGACAGACAGACAGACAGACAGGTAGTAAGACAGACAGGTAGACAGACAGGCAGACAAACAGGCAGGCAGGCAGATACTGTAGTTAGACAACAAGTCAGACAGTCCTAGAGACACTCTCAGGCTGTTGATCAGATAGATGGACATACGGTCGCTCCACACACACACACACACACACACACACACACACACACACACACACACACACACACACACACACACACACACACACACACACACACACACACACACACACACACACACACACACACACACACACACACACACACACACACTGCATACTGTATGAGAAGTACTGTATGTGTGTCAAGTTATGACTCGAATCGCAGAAAATACATGAATATTTACACATGATATTTAAATCAAGCACTCATAACAACAGACTACATAAACAGGGAGAGCAGCAGGTGGTCTGTCCAGACTGTACCTGTCGGGCTGAGCCAGCTGATCCGCGCCGCAGTGGTGGAGTCCACGTCACAGCTCCCCCCAGCGACCCAGGCCCACACCGGCCCATCCTCCTCCACCCCCCCCTGAGAGGGCTCCAGACCCAGGGGGTAGGTGGCCACCGAGGAGGGGGGGCATCCAGCCCCGGCCCCAGCCCCATCCCCGGCTCTATCCCCAGCCCCCGCCCCGGGCATGCCCAGCGAAGGGCTCTCCGGCTGGGGTGTCCGAGCCCCCTCCAGGTCCACATCCTCCAGGTCCTCCTGGCCAGCACCCTCAGGGGGAGGGGGGAGGAGGCTCGTGGCTGGGGGGGTCTGGCCCTTGTCCCCCTGGGGTACCTCGGCGGTGGAGGTCAGCGGCGTGGGGGGCCTCTCCCGGTCCGACACCAGGCTGGAGATGAAGCTGTCACTGGTGACTTTGGGGAGGGAGGGTTTCGGGGGGGGTTCCCCTGGGAGAGTGTGGGCAGGGGGGTCGGGGAGGGGGTCCCCGGGGGGTCCGTCTGGGTCCGAGTCCTCACAGCTCAGGACCGAGCCCTGGGATGCGTCTGTCACCTGACCTCTGAACTTACAGTCGTTACTGCGGAGAAGAACAGACACCTTTAAACACGCCTGACCTCCTTCCTTCCTCAACAGACAATCACGGGTCTCACAGGACCAGATGGGTCAAAGGTCAAAGCCAGCTTTTCATTGTATTGCTTTCACCAAGCTAGTGATAGTACAGGCTGGCCAGGTCACTGGTCCTGGTCCCCCCCCCCCCCCCCCGCCAGGAGGGAGATGGATGTGAGCTGGTGACTGGAGGGTGGCTGGCATCATATCTAAGGTCCCTACCACTGCCGTTGTGCCCTTGAGCAAGGCACTTAATACATCAAGGTTTTTTGGGGGGTTAACTGAACTTGATGTTGATTTGTTTGCTGAATTGTTGAGTTGACTGCATCGTCTACGGGACACACATTCAGCATGTCGGTCAGGTGACTTACCTGGGCTGTCCCGCCTCCCTGCCGGAGCCCCATTGGCCGGACACAGGGATCCAGCCCTGCCCACTGGGCTCAGCTGCGGTCACGCCCACTCGGAAGTACAGCCCCCTGTCCTCCCCCACCCCCCACACCTAACACACACACACACGCACAGACAGACACACACACACGATAACAGAGGAGAAATGTGACAAAACATTACACACACACAGACACACAAACACAAAGACACACACAAAGACACACAGACACACACACACAAAGACACAAATCCTATAATTCAATCCCTTTTCTCAGGACATGATTCCATGGGGACGACAACAAGAGGAGACGGGGGGGGGGGGGGTATAGGACAATCCAGCTGTGGGCTAGTGAGAGGGAGGGAGGGAGGGGGGAGGGGGGAGGGAGGGGGGAGGGAGGGTAGGGTATAGGACAATCCAGCTGTGGGCTAGTGGAGGGAGGGAGGGAGGGAGGGAGGGAGGGGGGAGGGAGGGAGACCAGGGCTTACAGGGAGAGAGTCAACAGGGGGAGCTAGAGGAACATATCAGTCACCACTGAAGAGGATCTAATGATGCTTCATCTTCAACACACACACCCCCACACCCACACACACCCCCACACCCACACACACTCACCAGACACACACACACACCCTCACCTGATCATTGAGGCCCACGTCCACCATAATCATCTCCCCACCGATGCTGATCCAGCCAGAACCACAGGGATGGTGGGAGTTGACCCCACGCCTGAACCACACCTACACACACACACACACACACACACACACACACACACAGTTACTGTCTGGTCTGTCTGGTCTGTCTGGTCTCACCGCTGCTCCCCAGCCTGCTGGACTAATGCATTCTTCATTGGTTCAGAAGGACTAACTCATTCCACATTGTGGTTGGACTACAAATCCCATGTCTAGGTAAGATCAGAGCCAGTTGTCTCACTTTGTAGTCCTTTGTGACGGCCCACACCACGCTGACTCCCACCGCCACATGGATGGCTCCGCCCTCCTTCACCGGAGCCTCCACCGGCACCCACGCAGACCCTGATGGCACAGGAGGTTTACACAACATGGACTCCAACAGCACAGGAGGAACCGGTTCCACAACATGGACCCTGAGCCAGCCTCCAGAACCTCTGGCCCACGTCTGTACATCTGCAGCAAAGCTGGAACACTTTCTTAACAATGACAACAACAAAAAAGACTAAAGTACAGAACCAGTCAAAAGGACACACCTTGCCAAGAGTGTGCAGAGCTGTCATCAAAGCAAAAGGTGGCTACTTTGAAGAATCTAAAATATAAACCATATTCTGGTTTGTTTAACACTTTTTTGTTAACTACAGCTAACCTGACCCCCTGTAGGTAGGTAACTACAGCTAACCTGACCCCCTGTAGGGAGGTAACTACAGCTAACCTGACCCCCTGTAGGTAGGTAACTACAGCTAACCTGACCCCCTGTAGGTAGGTAACTACAGCTAACCTGACCCCCTGTAGGTAGGTAACTACAGCTAACCTGACCCCCTGTAGGTAGGTAACTACAGCTAACCTGACCCCCTGTAGGTAGGTAACTACAGCTAACCTGACCCCCTGTAGGTAGGTAACTACAGCTAACCTGACCCCTGTAGGTAGGTAACTACAGCTAACCTGACCCCCTGTAGGTAGGTAACTACAGCTAACCTGACCCCCCCCCCCCCCCCCATAGGTAGGTAACTACAGCTAACCTGACCCCTGTAGGTAGGTAACTACAGCTAACCTGACCCCCTGTAGGTAGGTAACTACAGCTAACCTGTCCCCCTGTAGGTAGGTAACTACAGCTAACCTGTCCCCCTGTAGGTAGGTAACTACAGCTAACCTGACCCCTGTAGGTAGGTAACTACAGCTAACCTGACCCCTGTAGGTAGGTAACTACAGCTAACCTGACCCCCTGTAGGTAGGTAACTACAGCTAACCTGACCCCCTGTAGGTAGGTAACTACAGCTAACCTGACCCCCCCCCATAGGTAGGTAACTACAGCTAACCTGACCCCCCCCCCCCCCCCCTGTAGGTAGGTAACTACAGCTAACCTGACCCCTGTAGGTAGGTAACTACAGCTACCCTGCAGGTGGAATCTGGGGTGGAGGTGGGAAACTCATCGCCTGTCCCATGAACGTGGGACATGATCATCAAAGAGGGAACCGCTGGCCGTCCCTACAACGCTGTTGTCAATGTGTAAGGATGTAGGTGGTGGTTGGGAGGACCTGTGGGGCTGTCCAAGCGGATGCCTGTCCGGACCAGCAGCTGGCCGTCCCACAGCAGGGCCCAGAGCAGGTCGGACGGGCCAGCAGACACCTGGGCCACCTCCTTGGGGACCTCCACCTCCTCCCAGCACGTCCCCTCTGGGACCAGGGGCTGGACACCCTCCCGGAACCACACCTGCAACAGCAGACCTTCATCATCATCATCATCACTCATAGAACCACACATAGACAAGACCTTCATCATCATCATCATCATCATCGCTTACAGACGGGGGGGGGGGGGGGGGGGGTGTATGAGAGATTCCTGCATGTACAGAATAACATTCTACCCACAGGCATGCAAACCTACGTCTACAATGGAGTCATACTGACCTCTAGTGGTCAACTATGTGAGCTGCATTTAGATCGATTTTCTTTATTTTTATTGTAATAGAGGCCAAGGTGTCTTTTACAAGGGAGCTGTGCATCTTTGGCCGCTGGTGAGATATGGGTGAGTTATGGGTGAGTTATGGGTGAGATCGAGACGGAACAGGTGAGGTAGGTCAGTCACTCACCTGTCCTTGTTGGGACACGCCCCACAGGAAGTGATGCCTTCCAGGCTGGTCGCTCATCTCCCAGCCCCCGCAGCTGATGTCACTGAGGGGGAGGGGGGGCCGTCTGGGGTGGTCCAACGGGATCTGTGGAAGTCAGAAGGGAGTTCTTTATTTAACTCATTTAGTGCCGAGGGTGAATAAAGTCACCTAAATGGTCAACATTCCAGAGGGCCAAGGGTGACTTTATTCACCAAAAATGCATCAATTATGATGCTTCATTTTGTAGCCAATCAGAGTGCTGTTGCTAGGTAAACACCACATAGAACACTTGGAACACTCTAGGTGGTGAGGGTTCCGGAACTCTTTGGCAGTTGGTGGGTTAAGTCAGGGGGTGAAGGATGTTCACATGATGAGGGACCTTGCCTAAGGCTTGAGGCCTCGCCTCGGCTTTAGCTGGGGGGGCTAACAGGGTCTTGAGGGTTCGAACCCGGTGGGTCAAACCAACAGAGGTGCAGGTGAAGCGGAGGTGTGTTGGAGTCACGCTCTCGTGACGAGGTAGCCCTTCCTGAGACATGTCAACTCAAGTGTCGCCCCTCATACCCTGAGGATGCCTTCGTTCCAGGAGGGAGACCCGGGTTCGAACCCTGTCAGTAACACGGGCCAGGTACTAACCTTGGCCCAGGAGCCTCAGGCGGGGGACCCGGGTTCGAACCCCGTCAGTAACACGGGCCAGGTACTAACCTTGGCCCAGGAGCCTCAGGCGGGGGACCCGGGTTCGAACCCCGTCAGTAACACGGGCCAGGTACTAACCTTGGCCCAGGAGCCTCTGGCCCGGTATCTCCGGTACCGGATCCACCGCCGGCGACGGACGCAGGAGTTCCACTTCTTCTCTCTGGAGAAGTTGGCAGGGAAGTCCACGGCGTAGTCCCAGCCCTGGAGGAAAAACCCACAACAACGTGGACTGTGATGACTCATCACAATGCCCCTTTAAATGGAAAATTCATTTTGAAGAAAGAGAAACCTGTTAAAACGTTTCAAAAGTGACACATACAGTACCAGTCAAAAGTTTGGACACACCTTGCCAAGAGTGTGAAAAGCTGTCATCAAAGCAAAAGGTGGCTACTTTGAAGAATCTAAAATATAAACCATATTCTGGTTTGTTTAACACTTTTTTGTTTACTAGATAATTCCATATGTGTTCCTTCACAGTTTTGATGTCTTCAATATTAATCTACAATGTAGAAAATAATAAAAATAAAGAAAAACCATTGAATGAGAAGGTGTGTCCAAACTTTTGAATGGTACTGTATTTAAAAAACAACAACAACCCTATACAGTAGGCAATGTGTGTGTGTGTGTGTGTGTGTGTGTGTGTGTGTGTGTGTGTGTGTGTGTGTGTGTGTGTGTGTGTGTGTGTGTGATGTGGTCGGTGGGCCATGGCTGACGGCGGTGGTCTCTCACCCCTGCCTCGGTGGGGTCCCCCCCGCAGCTCTGGTCCACGTACCAGTCCCCCTCCCACTCCCAGCTGGCGGACGGCAGCAGAAAGCTGTGCAGCGGGTGTGATGTCATCCCTGTGATGTCACTCCACGCCCAGCGGTCCGTGGGCAACATCACATCTGTGAAGCCGTCCACAGGGTTCCATCTCTACCCACACGCACACACACACGCACGCACACACGCACGCACACACACGCACTTAACACTTAAGACGTACAGGCACACACTTTTTAATAAAGATTAAATAAAATGTTAAAAAGGAACAATACAGTTTTGCAGAGGCAGACATTGCGCTGACACATCGACGTCCCTATTAAAAGAGGTTACCTGATTTTCATAGGTCTCTTCCCTGTAGCGGATGGGCACCTCGCTGGGGACGATGTTGAGGTAAACATGATGGTCACAGCCGATCCCCCAGCTGCGCCTCTGTCCCGCGGTGACGCGCTTCAGCTCAAGTTGCGCGTCCTCGCTGCGCTCCCAGCGCCCTCTAGTGGTACACAGGCTGTACACCTTCCCGTAGACGTCCACTGCCCACAGCAGAGAGCTGGACATGATGGTTCCCTGGAGTATGACAGAATGTAATCCTCTATCTATCCTCTTCCGATCCGGCCATTGCTAGGCTACTGTTCCTGCTGAGGTGTTTACACTGTGTTGGTCCACTCAACGTCAACCAAACAGGCATGGACACCACGGAGTCATTTCGCAGCACACAAGCCAAACAATTCGGATTATTTAATGTATGTAACTATTGCAGTTTACTGTAAACCTACGTGAATATGCGAGATATGACTGACACTGTTGTCTTGCTAGGTTTAACCATTTTTACTGAAGCTTATTTATGTCTTGTAAATAACGGGAGAAGGAAGAATTTAAACCTGAAAGTCTGTGTCCGATCAGCGGTGGTCCGGTGAAATGACAATCATCAGACGGGTCATGACATCAGACACTCAGGTGGGGCAGCAGCCTACAACCCGACACCTGACACATTGATGACCCACGCCTGCAGAGAAACCCAATATCAGTCCACACATTCAAACATGAACAGGAGGGCTTATTGTCTATGGTTTTAATAGGACGGCAGTCCGCAAAACACGACTAAAGTTTCAATCGGCTATCTTGTCCTGCAAAGTGTTGATGCACTTGCTCGTTCACCGGGACACTACACCAGAGTCATAAACACCGCCTAACAGAGAGCATAGATGTATTTAAATGCCATACTCACACACTACCCCCTGTCTGGCAGCTGTCTAGTGGGGCAGAACATCCATCCGATCAGTCATACATGCCACCAAAACATCCATCCGATCAGTCAGAAATGCCCCCCGCGTTTAATTCCCATTCCGAAGGAAAACGCCGTCCTGCTCCAAACCCACTACAGGAAATGGAGTTACTCCGTCAGTCGTTCTGATTGGTAGGCGTCCTGAATCCCCTCCTCTGATTGGACCAGACGCGAGCGCTCGTAGGTTTTTCCGACGGCCGCAGCTGTCGGACGCGCAGCTTAATTATTCATTCTGCGCCACATTAAATATTTAAACAGTCGCCGGGGTGGGAGTCAGACCCAAGAATAATTGATCATAAACCTCCGTGAACAGAACATTTAAATGGTCAATACTTATTTGATTGTGAATAATGATGTCGAGTGTCACTAGAACAGCTGTTTGTAGCCTGGTAGTCTATCCACATTATGTACGGTGGACGGAGACTGATATATAGTATTCAAAACACTCGCATGTCATTTGCGTATAATTATGTATCTGCAATGTAGGTAAGTCTGGTGGCAGTTCAACATTGTATTGTAGTATTAACCTTATCCTTTATAAAACAAACAGGCATATTATAATATTCATCACACCCTCTGTACGTACTGTAGCATTCATAGTTTTCATTATTGACAGGCAAAATTATTATTCTAACAGTCCTACGATAATCACCTTATGGCAACCATTGAGGTTTTAATGTGTTAATGTTAATGAGACGAGCAGTCAGGTCGTTGTGCATTAATGTGGACACGGCGTGTCAGGACGACTGGGATACTCCCAGGGAGTTTTTCCTTTCCACTGTGCCCTATGTTTTACTTACTTTTGTTTTACTTACTTTTGTTTTACTTACTTTTGGGGGTCTCTGGTTTGGTGTTAGGTCATATTGTTTGTATTGTATTTATTGTTTAGTATTGTTTTCGTTGTCAAGCACTTTGTGACATTTGTCGATGTAAAAACCGCTATACAAATTAACTTGATTGATTGATCGATTGGATAGGCGAAAAGGTGTGCGTGCACCATTTAACAGCAGTGGAAGTTGTCTTTATTTTGATGATAGATAGATAGATAGATAGATAGATAGATAGATATATAGATAGACAGATACAGTAGATAGATACAGTGTTATAAATTAAAAACTTTGAAGTATTGGATGGTTGATATACATATTTACAGGGTTTAGGACGGGCCCATAATTGGGCCCAAATTCTGCTTTAATTTGACTATTAATTAGATTATTGATAACTTTATCTCCTTGTCATGCGTAGTATGTTATTCTGAACTATGATCTGATCATATCCACACAAAACTTCAAGGTGTGACCCATCAAATGGCATCCTGCTTTTGCATCTGATCATCATATTTCTAATGCTACAAGCAGTTTAGTTTGGGTCTGGTTTTTACGCGGAAATTAGTCAAATACGGCATTCAGCAGAAGAGGTTAACATGACAGCAGTGGAAGTTGGCTTTATTTTGATGGATAGATCGGTACTTTATTGATCAGTGAGTACTGAATGGTTGACATCCATATTTCCAGGGGTTAGGTTCCAGTGTAATTTGCCGGACTGCACCTTTAAGAAGCGCTTCTCCGCACAGAGGCGGGCCAGGCTGCGCGTCACATGACCCGTGTCTTGTGACCATCCAGACAGAAAGAGACAAAACGATTTCTGAGTTTTCAACTGACTTATTTGGACACGACAGTGTCTGAGGGGTCCTTTGGACGAGAAATGACCTAAAAACAAAAGAATAAGATGGAGATCCATTAGACAGGTCCGGAGTTTTTAGGACCATTCCTCCCTTTCCGAAGCTGTCCAGCGGGTGAGCGGTCGGGGTCGGAGAGGCGACAGTCGCGGACAAAGTTGCCGCATGGAGAGGCGCCAGACGTTTAATTTTTTCCGCGTCGTGTTCTCTTTGTTTTTCTCGCCCGTCCGCGGAAACGAAAGTCGTATGACTCAGTCATAAAGTCGTAAATCCGAGTCGTGTGTAGTTGGTGTGCGGAAGATCTCCAGAGGACAACGAGGAAGACAAGTTGAGAGGGAGGCAACACGTCTGAGATGGACAGCAAACCTCTCCTCCCCGCAGACAGACCACCTCCCGCCTACCATGTCGTCCCGGGGGCGTATGAGTACGGGCAGCAGCAGCAGCCGCACAACTACGGGGCTATCCCGCCTTCAGCCCCCGCACCCCCCGGCTTCCATCAGCCTCCTCCGTACCCCTACACCGACGGTCCAGGCAAGTACAACACACTGTGGAGGAGCTCCGAGAGGTGTATGACCGGAGTAAAGAGCCAACAACATTTACTCAGACATCTCTTCAGACTCGAACTCACCTGATCCAGATTCTAGAAGTGTTGCCGAGTAGATTAGTACCAGAGATGAGTTGAAATATGACAAATATTCCAGTTTATACAAATATAATAGGCATGTGTAAAACGACATGTAAATGCACCAATATGTACATTTTAAAGATCATCAAATACTTTTTTCAAAATTGAATATACTTTGTTGCGTAATTTTTTAGCAAAAATAAGAGAAAATATTGTGATCATCAGTGTCCATTCATGGTTTGACTCGGGCTTTTATTTTGAATGCGCGAAAACGGCGAAAAGCGAAACCGGAAGTGTTAATGGACCTACATGGAGGTAGTTGGAGGTTATTGGAGCTCAGGGAACACACACACACACACACACGCACGCACGCACGCACGCACACACACACACACACTGTGAGGTTAACTAGTGGTGCAGAGCTCGGCCCTGGAATACGACGTTCGCTACGTGCCAGTGTGGCCGGTCCAAATGCTGGAACCAACTTTTATTTTGGGTCCTTTGAACCGGCTGACATTTGGAGAGGACAGTATGTGTTCTGGCAGGCGGCTGCTCTGCCCCCGGCTGCTCTGCCCCCGGCTGCTCTGCCCCCGGCTGTGGCTTCCAGTTGAAACAATGCTGCAACCACCAACCTCACAAAGCAGGAAACACATCTGATCATCTGATGCCTGGTTACTTTTTACAGTCTCATTGTATCCATTCCCCTCCGTCATGTGCCTGAAAGGGTAACCAGGGTTACTAGTGTGTTGCTCACTAGGGTTACGAAGGTGTAAGGTGTAAGGAAGGTGTGTGTGTGTGTGTGTGTATGTGTATGTGTGTGTGTGTGTGTGTGTGTGTGTGTGGGGGGGGGGGGGGGGGGGTTGAGGCAGGCAGGCAGGCAGGCAGGCAGCTCTGTCAGGGGCTTACAGTGACACAGCACCTACCGTCTACAGTAAGCGTGGATGTTGAGAGCTGTACTAGACTGCTCCAGGAGCACCGAACTCCGGCTGATTTTTAACAGGTGTTCTCTCTCCCCTTACTGCAGGGCCCTACCCCCCCGGGCCCTACCCCCCCGGACCCTACCCCCCCGGGCCCTACACCCCAGCCCAGATGGGACCGGCCATAGCTGAGCAGCCCTACGCAGGCACCTACACCATCATCCAGCCCTCCGTGGTGGTGGTGGGGGGCTGTCCAGCCTGCAGGTGAGAGACACACACACACACACACACACACACACACACACACACACACACACACAGGGTGGAGGACAGATCATGTGTGTATGATGACAGTGATGTGGGAGGGAGAGGTCAAGGTTCAAGTGTATTTGTCATTAGGGTTAGTATACAACCCCAACCCCAACCCCAACCCTAACCCTAGCCCCAACCCTAACCCTAACCCCAACCCTAACTAACCCTAACCCTAACGACAGGCCTGACACAGAGCAGCTCTACAACATCAACAACACAGTATAATAAGTATAAAAAGTAAACATAAATATAAGCACTAAAACTAATGACGGTAAATAACAGTAATACAGGGTTAGGGTTAGTAAGGTACAGTAACATGGTCGTTATTTCATAACACAGTAACTGGTTGTGAAGGGCTCTTCTACCATGTGACCTGTCAATCAGTGACAGACGTGTCCCGTGCTCTCTGGCTCTACTGTCCTCAGCTCTATCCCCGTGGGAGAGACACGTCAACACTCTGAGCTCACATCCCTGTCCCTGACAGTGGGGGAACACTCTAAGCTCACATCCCTGTCCCTGACAGGCAGGTGTGAGCCCCCAAGGCAGGCGTGAGCCCCCAGGGCAGGCGTGAGCCCCCAAGGCAGGCGTGAGCCCCCAGGGCAGGCGTGAGCCCCCAGGGCAGGCGTGAGCCCCCAAGGCAGGCGTGAGCCCCCAAGGCAGGCGTGAGCCCCCAGGGCAGGCGTGAGCCCCCAAGGCAGGCGTGAGCCCCCAGGGCAGGCGTGAGCCCCCAGGGCAGGCGTGAGCCCCCAGGGCAGGCGTGAGCCCCCAGGCTGCTGACGTCTGGTGCATTAGAGCTCAGAGGAACGAGCGACTGCAGAGGTTTCACTCTGTCTGACTCAACTTCCTGTTGCACGCTCACACCACAGACATGTGACCTGGATCCAAATGACACTGGCAGTTATGGTCAAGGTCAAAGGTCACTGAGTCTTGTCACGTCACTGCCTGTGTCATGTGATGACTGTCATTACTCTGGTAACAACATGGATTTTACATCGTTAATCACTGGTTTATTGGTAATGGTAATCACTGGTTTATTGGTAATGGTAATCACTGGTTTTGTTATAAGAAGTTGATTAGGAACATACTGATAGTATTTGGTAAATATAGGATAACAATACTAAAACTTAACATGGAACCTGGTTTCTGTGTAGATTGACGGGGAGAGGTGGACAGCTTGGGGTCACGTTAGCCGGACAGGGAGAGGTGGACAGCTTGGGGTCACGTTAGCCGGACAGGGAGAGGTGGACAGCTTGGGGTCACGTTAGCCGGACGGGGGGAGGTGGACAGCTTGGGGTCACGTTAGCCGGACGGGGAGAGGTGGACAGCTTGGGGTCACGTTAGCCGGACGGGGAGAGGTGGACAGCTTGGGGTCACGTTAGCCGGACGGGGAGAGGTGGACAGCTTGGGGTCACGTTAGCCGGACGGGGAGAGGTGGACAGCTTGGGGTCACGTTAGCCGGACGGGGAGAGGTGGACAGCTTGGGGTCACGTTAGCCGGACGGGGAGAGGTGGACAGCTTGGGGTCACGTTAGCCGGACGGGTCACCTCCATTTTGCGCCGCCAGGTTAAATAAAAGGCCGGTCCCGGCGAACACTGATGTCCAGATAAGCCGTGCCAATGCAAACATGTCACAGCACACACACACACACACACACACACACACACACACACACACACACACACACACACACACCACAGAGCAGGTCTGCACACGCTTCAAGGTTCACACCATGTTGAGTTACTTCCTGTATTGAGAAATACAGGAATTTCTCAGGAATTTAGATGGTTTAAAACATCCCTGATTTCAACACCGGATCCAGTTGAGTCACTCCCACCTGGGGGCGGTTTCAGAGCGTTTAATCCAAGTCAAAAAACGACTCGTTGGCGTTGGGTCAAATTGTTCTGTATTAAAACCACGTCTCTGTACCACTGTCAGATGTCTGACAACCAAGAACTTGTCACCTGGATCCAAAGTTCCGAAAAAAACAAACAATCGCAGCTATTCGATATCTGCTGTTCAGAATCAGTTGATTGGAGAGTGTGAGATGATTTCTAGATCATGGTGCTGGTACCGTCATTGACATATTCGTATCATAAGATCATTCTGCTGATTTGTAGATCAGACCTGCTGCCTCTGTGAGGAGCACATGGTGTTGGCTAAGGGGGAACCACAAGGCTGTGTCTGATCCATGGTCACATGGCTGTGGAAGCCAGAAAGCCCTGAGTCACAGTGAATGCTCCAAAGTGAACCCGGACAGATAGCAGAGCCCCTCGGACTGATAACCACAGAACCCGGACAGATAACCACAGACTGATAACCACAGAGCCCAGACAGATAAGACAGATAAGACAGATAAGCAGAAAGAGGCTGTGGAAAGTGGAAAACAGATTCATTAAACAGTCGGAGAGAATCAGTATAACAGCAGAGGGCCTGATAGCCCCCCCCCCCCCCCCCCCCCCCCGGCTCATTTAAGGGACATCTGAACTTCACCCTTGTGGTTAGAATAGTGTTTTAACTCATTCAGTGTCGAGGGTGAATAAAGTCGCTCCAACTTGTCAACATTCTGGAATCGTTAGGCTGAGCGTTCTAATTGTGGCTCAGTTAGTAGTGGGTTCGATTCCCGCTGGGTTAGGGATAGAAACTGACAAATGTATGCACTCACTGCAATGTAAGTCACTTGGGATACAACTAAGCTAAATGGCATATTATATATTATTATGCTTATATAATTGTCTTTGGCCTGGTGTTATATATTTATATATATATTATATATTTGGCCTAGTGTCATATATATATATATATATATATATATATATACATTATTATTATGATTATTATATAATTGTCTTCGGCCTAGTGTCATTGTTTTTGGCTGTTATATATTTATCTATATTATTATAATTCTATAACTGTCTTTGTCTCTGTCAGGGTGGGCGTTCTGGAGGATGACTTCACCTGCCTGGGCATCATGTGTGCCATCTTCTTCTTCCCCATCGGCATCCTCTTCTGCCTGGCGTTGCGCCAGAGGAGGTGCCCCAACTGTGGCGCCACCTTCGGGTAGAGGGACCAAACTGCAGCCGCGCTCACGCCCGACGAACCGCCTCGCCTCCCGATTCCTTCACTTCCTCTTTCTGTTGTCATTGTTGTTTAGAATTATTGCACACATGATGATGATGATGATGATGATGCCATGTATTTCGTATGTACTACAGTGATCAAGGAGATAATGAATCATAACCAGCCATTTTTGATACAGGTGCATGTGGAGAAAAACAAACTGTCAAATTGTGTTTTTTTTTAGTTTTTAGTTTTCCATTTCCACATGCTAGCCATGGGGTAGACTGATTCTGAGAGTTATTATGAGTGTCTGTCTATTGTTGGTGCCTTTAACAGCCGCAAACAGAGAGACCGGAAAGGATTGTGATTGGGGCTCAGTGAACTATGAACTTGAGGGACTTTGTGCTCGATGATGAATTCCGATAGCGCCACCAACTGGGTATTCTCTGCCACTGCAGCCGCGACGTTTGTTTTTACGTAGTCACATCTTATCGAAATATGTCTTCTTCCTTTTTATATATATATATATAACGCTTGCCATGTGGGATATGTATCACCAGTGTACAGGTATATACGACTAAGGAATCATCCATGGAGCGAACGCCACTTTAATCAGCCCCTTTCAACGTCTCATGTCTTGGCTTTGTGAACCTTGTC